>NW_008359963.1:1553293-1574196 GCF_000622305.1 Nannospalax galili | reverse complement strand
CCTGCATGTGTGTGAGCCATGTGTATACAATGCCTGTAGAAGCCAGAAGAGGGCATAAGATCCCCTGGAACTGGAGCTACAGATGGTTGTTAGCTGCTATGTGGGTGCTAGGAACCAAAGCTGGGCCTTCTGCAAGAGCAGCCAGTGCTCTTAACCCCAAAGCCATCTCTCCAGCCCCTCTACTAACTTTCTTATTCACTATCTTTGGTTTCGTTCCTGTAGGTCTGATTACCCCATGGGTATCGTTTCATTGTTCCAATACAGCCATGTTCCAATAACATCATCGACACTGTTATTGTCTGACACTTTATATTCTGTATGTTGTAGCCGTAAGAATACAATTAGATAGAAGCTGTTTTACAAAATTTATTTTTAAATTAAGAGAAAAAAAGGAAAGGAAGTAAACGTTTACACGATCTTTTAGCTTACATAGTTCCTTTTACTGGTGCTCTTCATTCTTTCCTGGGGACTTAAGTTACATTCTGGGGTCTCTCACTTTCTGCCTTCAGTGTTTCTTATCAGGTGGGTCTCTGAGCAATAAATTTCCTCAGGTCTTACCTAGAAATTATTTCCTCCTCCCCTTCTTTTCTTCCTCTTCCCCCCTCCCCTCTCCCTTCCTCTTCCTCCTCCTCCTTCTCCTCCCTTTCTCTTCCTCTTCCTCCCTTCCCTTTCCCCTTCCTCCTCCCCTTCCTCTTCTTCCACCTTCCCTTCCCCCTTCCTCCTCCTCTTTGTGACAGGGTCTTACTATGTCACCCAGGTTGGTTTCAAACCTGCAACCTACTGGCTTCAGCTTCTCAAGTAGGTATGCACCACTATGCCTGGCATTGTTTTTATTTTTAAAAGGTAGTTTGACTAGATATAAGATTCTTGACTGACAAGTTTTACTTCAGCACTTTGAATATGCCATTTGTCTTAATCCATTTTCTGCCTCTAATAATACAAAATCAAATATTGTGTAAGTGATAAAGGTTTATTGTAGCTCATGTTCCTCCCCACTCAGCCCTACTGCTGGAGACCAAGCCTAGGGCCTTGTGCTTGTTAGTTAAGTACTCTACCACTGAGCTAAAACCCCAGCCCTGCAGCTCATGCTTTTGATTGACGGTTTAGGTGCCACGCATTTGTCAGCTTTCCATTATAGTTTTTTTGTGTGTGGGGGGGGTGTTGTTGTTGTTGTTGTTGTCAGGGTCTCCCTAGTCCCAGTCTGCCTGGAAGTCACTATATGGACCAGGTTGAACTCAATCTCACTGAGATTCACCTGCTTCTGCCCTCCGAGGGCTGGGATTGAAGGGGCACACCGCCATACCCAGTATCCATTATAGTTTTTAAAAAGTTAAAATAAATCAACTGATAAGGAAAAGAGTTATTTTGCAGGTTGCAGTCCATGGCTGGTTAGTTGCTTCTGTCTGTGGCAACACTACTGTGTTTACTAATCATAGTAGGAGAGTAAGGTGGTAGAGGACACTGCTCACTTCATGATGGAAGAGTGCAAAGTGAAAGGAAGGAGAAAGGCTGGAGTTCCACCATCTTCTTGAAGGGTACCCCCACCCTCCACAGGGTTAGTCAGTGACCTGACCTCCTTTCACTAGGCCCCACAATCTAAAGGTTTTACTATGTCTCAATAGAGCCACTAGGTGGTGGACCAAACTTGAACACACAAGATTCTATAGCAAGCCACATCTCATGATAGCTGAGTCCTGAGCAGGGTAGGGATGACATGGTGACAGACAAGGACCCATGTGTATATGTTTGCATTGGTCCATCTCCTGCTTTTTTCTTTAACATAGCACAGGGTTGCCTTAAACTCATAATCTTCCTGCCTTATCCTCCCAGGTGTTGAGTGCTCGGATTATAGAGCATGAACCACCATGCCTGGTTCATCTCCCTGTTTTTAGAAGGCCACAGGATTCAACTTCTGTGCTTCACTCGGATGACTTTAATCCTAATCACCTCCCAAAGGCCTCACCCATAGGCACCCTCTTAATACCTCACAATGGGGTTAAACTCCAACTTGAGTTTTAGGAGAGAACAAATGATACTTAAGTCACAGTTCCCTCCCATTGCCTTCTGGCCTCCACTGTGAGGCGGGGTGGGGACAGGACGGGACGGTGGGGGCGGGCCTGTGACTCTCACTGGCAGCTCCATTTTCTCTTATGGTTTTACGACTTCATCTTTGTGGTTGCCTCCAGCATTTTGTAGTCTTATGTCTGACTGTGGATCTTTTTATTTTGTGTTCATTCTACTGAATTTCTTGGATCTATAGAGAAAGGCTTTTTTTCATCAAATTAAGATGTGCTCAAAATTTTTTTTTGAATTTTTGTTCTGCTGCTTTCTAGGGTCTCCTGGTACTCGCGTTATGGGTATACTGATGAGCTTAATGAAAACAGTCTGTTTTTACATTGTGGTCAAATATACATAAAAAGGGGCTAGAGAGATGGCTTGGTGGGTAAAGTGACTGTCCCCAAAGCATAAAGACCTGAGTTCAATCCCCGGAACAGATGTGAAAAATGCTGGGCATGAGGCTGGAGAAATGACTCAGCAGTTAAGAGCACCGGCTGCTTTTGCAGAGGACCCAGGTTCAATTTCCAGCACACACATGGTGGATAACAACTTTCTGTAACTCCAGTTCCAGGGGCTCCAACACCTTCTTCTGGCCTCTACAGGCTTTGCACAACATGGGTGCACTTATACACATGCAGGCGATATACACAAAAAATAATTTGAAAAACTATTTAAACAAGAGACAAATCTCCACTGGTCATTGTCCCTCAACACCCACAGCAATGAACTCATAAAGTCAGGGATAGTGGCACATACCTGTAACCACAGCACTTGGAAAATAGGCAGGAATATCAGGAGTTCCAGATCAACCTGGGCTGCACAGTGAGACCTTGCCTCAAAAACAAAGGAACAGCGCTCAGTGCTCAGTGCTCAGTGCCATAGCACATGCCTGTAACCCCAACACTCACGGGGTAAAGGCAGGAGGATTCCTGTAAGTTTGAAGCTAACTGATCTAACACAGTGAGACCCTGTCTTAAAGATGAGGGGAAAAAAGTGGTAGTTGGGGGGGGACCTAGACAAAATCAAAACAGGGAAAAAACAAAACAGTTCTTCATTAAGAACGGATGTGGGCTTCTGGTAATTCAATACATTCTAGTGGATGGACCACACCCATGAATATATGGGTAGCACAATGCAAACTCAGTGGGTTATTTTAAAAGAGTCGGGGCTGAGAGTTGGCTCAGCAGCTAAGTACTGGCTGCTCTTGCAGAGGACCTGGGTTGGATTCCTAGCACCGACATGGTGGTTAACAACCATCCGTAACTCCAGTTCCAGGGGATCAGACACCCTCTTCTTACTTCCAAAGGTGTTGCACGACACAGGAGCACTTACACAGACGCTGGCAATACACTCATACACATAAAATAAAAACAATAAATAAAATATTTTTAAAAAGAGGACACAAAATTGAGAGGGAATGGGGAGTGGATCAGGGAGCAGTTGGGGGGAATGGGGGTAAATATGATCAAAATACACAAAATGCTTTATGAGAAATTCTTAAAGAATTAATAAAGATATAGTTTTTAAAACCCAGCTCCTGGTTAGCTGTCCCCTCCAGCCCAAATTATTCTCATTTATCCCTCTTGTTGCTATTTTTATGCTTGAATTACAGCTGCTCCCCTTTCATCAGGTTTTTAGAAAGAGTTAAACTGGAAGTTTACAATTACATAATAACTTTAAGAAAATAACTGCCCAGGTTACAGAGAAAGGGAAAGAGTGAGTAGACACCATTGTCCAAAGTGAAGATGGAGATGGAACAGATGTCTGTGGTAAGGATTTGTCACCCTTTTGCTCTCATTAATGTCCTTTTAAAAGAGGCCTGAGCCAAGTACCAGCACATGCCTGTTACCTCAGCACTTGGGAGGCTGAGGCAGTTCTGCAAGTTTAAGGCCAGCCTGGGCTCTATAGTGATAGCTCATCTCCAAAGCAAGTAAGCGTAACAAGGAACACACAAAGACAAATTAAAAACAACAGACCCCAGAGAGCCCCAGGTATGGGCCTTCACCAGACTCCAAATCTGCCAGAGCCTTGATCTTGAACTTTCCAGCTTCCAGAATGATGAGAAATAAATGTTGACTGACTATAAACTATTTCACTCATGGCATTTTGATCCAGCAGCCCAAGTATACTGACACCTGGAAAGCTTTACATAGACTGGGTAGTTGATGCTGTTCATAGTTTGGGGAGCCTCTGCTAAAACTCAAATTTCTATCAAATTACAATATAGTTAGACTTCTACTTCTAAACTTGCCACCTGAAAATGTTCTCACAAAATCTGTCACACATCCCACAAGTTTGAATTCCTTTTGCCTGCTATCCTGTATGCAAATGAGCAGATAGGAGCATATATGGGGCTTTTTTTCTTTTAATGTGTATGAGTGCATTGCCTGCATGTTTGTTAGTGCACCTGTGTCCTACAAAGCCCTCAGAGGCCAGAAGAGGGCATTGGTTCCCCTGGAACTGGAGTTATGGATGGTTGTTATCTGCCATGTGGGTGCTGGGTTCTCTAGAAGAACAGCAAGTGTTCTTAACTACTAAGCCATCTCTCCAGTCCTCTGTTTTGTTTAAGAGCAGCCCAACAACAAGCAAATGTATCTGGCCCCTCTCAGCAGTGGCAGGCCAGAGTCTCCACATGGTCACTAGAAGAGGAGGCAAAATTGTGCCTGCAGAATCTTAGAAGATTCCAGCTTGGTGTGCCAGAGAGCAAGAATGATTTAGCAGCTGTATCACCAAAAAGCCCATCTCAGCATGGGTGATGACTCAGGAAACCTGCCCTTGGCCAGCTTGCAGGCACTAAACCACTGAAGAGCCTTCTCTGCCCTAGCAATTCCTGACTGCTTACATAATCTCAGGGAGGGACCCTGTGGATCATCTAAATTTCTCGAACTTCCAGAGTATCAAGACCCTCCTCCTCCCTCCAGAAGGGAATGTTCTAATCCAGTGGAAACAGCAACACAATGGCTGATCTGATCTGAAATGTCCTAACATGATCAACAACTACGCAGATTCACTGCAGCTTTTAACAGAACACTGTGTCTTTCTAGAGTAACTGGTATGATTGCCTCATTGCAAATCACTTGGCAGGAGGCGAGGAAAATACATGAGAGCTAGATAGTAAAGTAAGAAATTCAAACCTGAAGCATTGCGTGTATATGTCTTTTAGCTTTGTTGTTGTGCTTATACATTAAGAATTTTTAAAATCCTATACTAAAGAAATGCGTTTAGCTGTAGCTATAGTAGGTGTCAATTCCCATAACTATTCTGTAGTTCAAAATCTTTCTTTTTACCTTATTTGGTTTTTTTTTTTTTGGACTATTGAAACAGGGTCTATATAGCACAGCCTGGACTCCATCTCATTATCTTCCTGCCTTACCTTTGAAAATGCTGGTACCACAGGGCATGTCACCACTACTCTGGGCTCACATGCTGGAGATTGAACCCAGGACATTATGCGTGTCGGTGAGCTGCTCTATTACCAAACTAAATCTCCAGCCCCTTTCTTTGACATTTTAAGTGGTATCATAGCATAATGCAGTCCAATATAGCACAGTAATATGTGCCATACCTAGCTGTTTTAACTTTGCCTCTGATAGGAATGTCTGAAAAATGAGAGCTATTATACGAAACATTTAAAAAAATTTTGATGCCGGGCGTGGTGGCACACACCTTCAATCCCAGCACTCGGGAGGCAGAGGCAGGTGGATCTCTGTGAGTTCAAGGCCAGCCTGGTCTACATAGCAAGTTCCAGGACAGCTGGTGCTACAGGGAGACCCTGTCTCAAAAAAGACCAAAGAAAAAAAATTTTTTTTGAGGTAGTGCTAGATCTTGAACTCTACCGAAAACTGTTCTATTTTTGTTTGTTTTGTTTTTGCATTTTTTATTGAAATTTTGAAAATTTCACACAATATATTTTGATCATATTTAGGTCCCCTCCCCATCTGTACCCCTTCCTACCCCCCACCCAGTTTCATGTACTCTGATGCATATATATATATTATATATGACACTATAGAGTCAAATTTGTGAGTCCTCAAATGCCCTTCAGTGTGGGTTCATCCACTAGATCTTACTATCTTGCCCATGCTGGTTTTGAACTTGCTCTGTAGTCCAGGCAGGCCTGGAACTTGTGATCTATCTGCCTCAGTCTCCTGAGTAGCTGGGATTACACATGCCTGGGCCACCATGCCCAGCAAGAATCTCTTAATACCTTCACCTATCCAAACAATACTTGAATTAAATAATGTCACAGCAGGGACTGGAGAGATGGCTCAGCAGTTAAAACCATGTACTGCTCTTTGCAGAGGACAAGAGTTTGGTTCCCAGCATCCACTGTCAGGTGGTTCGCAACAGCATGTAACTCCAGGGGACCTGATGCCCTCTTCTGGCCTCTAAGGGCAACTGCATTCACTAGCACAAACCCAAACACAGAGACCCATGCGTACACATAATTAAAACTAAAAATAAGATCTTGCTGATTGTATTGCTATGACTCAGTTTAACACGTTCTTTTGTTTTTAGTTGCTATATATTGGTAGCTGTATATAGAGACTTGATCAGACCTCTCTCTCTCTCTCTCTCTCTCTCTCTCTCTCTCTCTCTCCCTCTCTCTCTCCCTCCCTCCCTCCCTCCCTCCCTTTCTCTGTTGTCTGCTAATCTTTGTAATCTTAATAAACGGGTCCTTCCATCCCCTCTCCTCCTTACCTTCCTCCTTCCAGGTGCTGAAGCTAGCCCTAGCTCCATCACTAGGCTAGACCTGTACTCCACCTCTGCACTGCACCTCCACCCCACAAAGTTCCGGTTTTGGTGAAGAAGTAGTAACTCATTTTGAAACAAAACATCCCCCTTTCAGGAGGACGTTGTGGTTGATGACGTCTGTGCCACATAGATGCATGGTTGAGAACCATTAAAGAAAAAGAAATGGTAATTTTAGAATGACAAACTCCATACCACCTTCCGCTTCTCTAGGGCAGGATTGCCTAGACCAGCCTAGGCTACACAGTGAGACCTTATTTCAATCTCTCTCCCTCTCTAAAACACACACACACACACATACACACACACACACATACACACACACACACACACACACACACACACACAGTGTTTTCTGTATTTTTTTAATTTTAGTTGTCACACACTCCCAAATTTTCCCCGAAATTTTAGTTCCAGAAGGCAGCCAAAGTTGGAGCAATAGATAAACTGCTATTAAAAATTAAACGAAACTTGAGCCAGCTGCCATTTAATCAAGCCAGAGATCTTCAGGACTCGGTGGAGCGGTAGCCACCCCAGTACTCCACCTACACAGAGGCGTTAAAGCAGCAGCCTTATCTAACTGCAGGCCTTTCCTTCCCTTTTCCCCTTCTCCTGGGCTCGCGGAGCGGCCACCAGCAAGCAGAAGAAATAGCCGGGACTCGCAAGGTGCCCGCGAACCACCAGATCGCAGAGGCAGAGCTACGGGGTCCCAGCTGCGGAGTCCTAGCCCTGCGTGGCTCTTCAAGCCATCACCTAGCCCGAGGCCGCCTGGGAGGGCGTGGCCTTTGCGGGGGCGTGGTCTCGAGGCCACGCCCCTACCCCGCGTCCCTGCCGCCGTGCCGGTGGCCGCGGACTGGAGCTGCGGCGGCCGTCACCTCGGACCGAGAGGAGGCCGAGTGGGTTCGCACGCCGCTGCTATGGGGAACCGCGTGTCACGAGATGACTTCGAGTGGGTCTACACCGACCAGCCCCACGCCGACCGGCGCAAGGAAATCCTGGGTGAGGACCGGCGCCCCGTTATGTGCGCGCGGCCGTGTGCGGCCCTGCGCGGCCTCCCGAGCCGGCCGTGTGCGTGCTGCGGACGCCCGAGACCCGTTACAGCGCTGGGGTGCAGCGCGGGCTCGCGGTGCGGCCGGCGGGGGCTCGCGCGTCCCCGCGGGCCCTGAGGCTCTGACGCCGGGGACACCCCTGTAAGCCGAGGGTCCCAGGCTGGGCGACCCTCGGCCCGGCCTTCCAGCGCCGAGGGTCCGTGTGCTCGGGTAGGCGCCCGCCCCGCCGCTGCTGCTGCTTCCCCAGGGGCTCCGCGCGCACGGCGCAGGGCGTGGTCCGGGGCATCCCGGGCCGCTGGGGCGGCGCTCACGTAGTCCAGTCCCCAGCAGGCCGAGGGAAGGCCCTGCCCTGTGACCCCGGCTCGCACACTAGAAGGCCCCGGGTTCGCCCTGAACCTTGGGATCTGCAGCCAGTCTTAATAAAAGGGAACGGTGCGCCGCTTGGCCTCCGGGTCTCCAGCCTGCTCCTGGAGGGCCTTTAGGCCAGGCTAGGCCTCACCCAGTGAGTCTGGAGAATGTTTGGCGTTTCCACATAAGGTAGAGAATTGTGTTAGCACTCACAAGGTACTTAAGGGTAGTAAGAGTCGGATTGAGAGTTTGACAAATATTACCCAATTTAATGCTCCCTTCCCTGTAATTCGCCTGGGCCGGTATTATAAAAGGCGAGGTAAAGCCTAAGTTAATACTGAGGAGGATCCCATTAGATTGCAGTCAAAAAATATGCTTTGTATGTACTTATATATTTAATTTTTTTTTTCTGATGCTGGAGAGTAAAAGTGTTTTTTTAACTTATGCCATTCCTTTAAAACTTGTGGAAACTGGCCCGGTGAGGGGGCGTACGCCTTTAATCCCAGCACTCGGGAGGCAGAGGCAGGCTGATCTCTGTAAGATTGAGACCTGCCTACTCTACATAGCAAGTTCCAGGCCCCCTGGGGCTACAGGGAGACCCTTTCTCAAAACAAAACAAAAAAATTGTGGACCATTGAATATGAAAAATTCTTTTTTGAACCCACCATTTCCCTAGTTTTTCTTAAAAATTTTTGCCCAGTGGAAAAAAACAAGGAAGGCCCTGATTTCTGCTGGAGTGTCTAAATTTAGAAATTTCATGTTTCACTAATAAGAGGGAATGATGCTGTAGAAAGGGATTTTTTTTTCCCTTGTGGAGTTCAAACAGGGAGGGCCTCCTGATGCTAGCAGGCTCTCTGCTACTGAGCCACACTCCTAGCTTCTGAAATAGAATTTGTGAAATAGAGTCACTTCAGTGAAGAGGTGACCTTTCCTAGTAGTGCTGTAAGTTACTGGGGTGCTTAGGTTTCGATGGTGAGTACTTCATTGCTGTGATAAAACACCCCAGGGAACTAGGGAGGAGGGCTTTACTTTGACCTGTGGCTTGAGGGATTTCATTTGATAGTCATTTGCTCCATTGGTTTGAGGTTGGGGTGAAGAAGAACCCATGGTGGAAGGGCTAGATAGAAAAGAGCTCTCCCCAAGGCAGCCAGGAAGCAGTGGGAGGGGGAAGGGCCAAAGCCTGTCTTTACAGGGCAGTCTCCAGTGACTTGCTCACCTCCCCTTGTGCCATGGTATTGTTAATCCATCTGATTAATCTGTTGAGTAGCTAGGGACCAGACCTCCAACACTTTCAGGGAAATACCTCATATCCTAAACTAGAGCAGATTTTCTTTCTTAATTAAACCATGTATTTTGCAAAAAATCATACACATTGGATAGGGTAATGTGTACAGTACATTTTCTCTGTGCCTTAACTACATCTCAGAAAATCAAGGAAGGAAGAGGATGCAGATTGGCACTTAGCATGGAGCCTTTTCCCCATGAACATGTCATCACTGAATCATTTCACTTGGGAAACTGAAAGGACTTCATATTTCTCAATGTAAATATGCTATTTGCCAAGCAGTTGTAAATAACTCTTCAGTGTTCCATTTCAGGGTTTGAATTGGAATTCCTTAGGGAAAATAAGAATCTGGAGGTTAGGGGCTGGAGAGGTGGCTCAGCAGTTAAGAGCACTGACTGCTCTTGCAGAGGACCGGGGTTTGATACCCAGCACCCACATGGTGGCTATGAAGTCCTTAACTCCAGTTCCAGGGGAATCTGACGCCCTCTTCTGACTTCCGCGGCATTGCACAACATGGATGCACTCACATACATGCAGGCAATACACTTATACACATAAAAAATAATAAATTTTTTTTTTTAAATCTGGAGGTTAGTTTAACTGACAAATAATAGGGATATTTCTGAAATTTCTGTCAGGATTATCAACACAATAGGACATAGGATGTTTATTAGCCAATTCTCTGTAGTTTATTTTTAGAGGACTGGGGTGTATCTTGGTGGTAGAGTGCTTGCCTTCGGTTCAGTCAAAATAATACAGAGAAATAATAGATTTATATTTATCGTTGACATTTAAAGTTTGTTTGAAAAATATCTGAAAGTGTTGACACACACCTGTAACCCTAGCTATTCAGGAGGCTTAAGGAAGGGAATTACAAGTTCTGAGGTTAGCCTGGATAACACAGCAATCAATACCCCTTCTAAGAATAAAGTGAAATTAACTAATTGCATCTGTGGGCTGGGGCTGGGGCTCAGGGGAAAAGTACTTACCTAACATGCTCAAGAATATGAATTTGATTAAAATGGTATATGTTTGATATTAATGAGGAGTATAGACTAGACCATTATTAGTGGGTCAAATAAGAATTAAATCATAAGTCACAATCAATGCTTCCTTTACTGTTGTACCTTCAGCATGAAACCTTTTAAACAACCTTATTAAAATACAAGTCATTGGTGACACACATCTGTAATCCCAGCACTTGCAGTGCAGAGACAGGTGGATCTCTTGTGAGTTCTAGGCCAGCCTGGGCTACATAGTGAGACAGTGTCTCAAAAAGGGGAGGTGGACAAAATAAAAAATCACATCATAAAATTCTCCAATTAAAGTATATAATCGGCATTTCTGTGTATTTAGAGTTGTGAAGGTATTTCCACTCATTTCCTGTATTCCCTACAATTACCCTTCAGTACTAGGTGACCACTAACCTATTTTCTTCACAGGTTTGCTTGTTTGGGACATTGCACATACATTTCACAGCAATGCTTAGCTTTTCCTGAGTGTCTTCTTAGACTGAAGTTCATCCATGTTTCTACCATGTGTCAGCACACCATTCCTTCTTTGTACAAATAATAACTCCTTCATATGGGTTATACCATATTTTACTTAATATCCTTTTCATAGGCATGTGGACTGTCTCCCTTTTCACTGACTTTATTTTTGCCTCCTGTCTTATGGTGGGCCTTCTGGAATTATAGATGTGCACCAACACATGGAACCTTTTATGTGGATTTCAGGGATCAAATTCAAGTTGCCAGGCTTGAGCATCAAACACTGGTACCCACTTAGACATCTTACCAACCAACCCCCACTGGAGATTGAACCTTGGAACTCATACATGTTAGTCAAGTGCTCTACAACCGTTAACTATTACAGTGGGTGTGAGCTCATATCTATGGTTTCAGTTTGTATTTTCCTAATGACTAATCATGACAATAGCTTTCTTTAAAAAAGAAAGAAATTTCTTTGGCTATTTTAAATTGAATTCTTTTTTTTTGTCTTTTTGAGACAGGGTCTCCCTGTAGCCCCAGCTGTCCTGGAACTCACTATGTAGACCTGGCTGGCCTCCAACTCACAAAGATCTGCTTGCCTCTGCCTCCCAAGTGTTGGGTTTAAAGGTGTGCACTACCACGCCCGGCTTAAATTGAATTCTTAATTGTAGCTTTAAGCGGTCCTTACCTATTCTGGATACAGTTCATGTACAGAGTGGATGACTTGCCACCATGATATCTTGTGTGTGTTAGATTGTCTTTCTTTGATGGTACTGTTACAGCAGAAAAGATTTCATTGTAGTCAGATTGATCTTTTTTTTTCCATTTGTGCTTTTGGTACAGTATGCAGAAACCACAAAGAGTCACACATATTATTTCATTATTTTGCATTTTATAGCTTTGTTATAATTAGACCTCTGATCAATTTTGAGTCCGTTTTTGTGTGTGGTGTAGGGAGGAGGTCCAGCTTGATTATTTTGCATGTTGATAATAGTGGTTTCAGCATCATTTATTGAAGAAACTGTTCCTTCTCTGTTTGATTATATGAGACCCTTACATGCTTGGGTTGAGGGGTGTCTTGTTATTTCCTTTTGAGAAAAGGTCTTACTATGTAGACTAGGCTAGCCCAGATTTTGCTAACCTTCTGCCTCAGCGTCCTGAATGCTGAGATTACAGATACGTGCTACTATGCCCTATTGGTTTTACAGCTTTGTGGAAAATTCAGAACAGAATTACTTGAAAGACATTGATTTGTCTGAGAGAACCATGAACATAAGTTTCATGATTTGGGGATGCCTATAAAAATGTATGTTATGTTCTGTCTTTTGTCAGATGTATTAATTTAATGCTATACATGAGAAATATGCTAGAGCTTTGTCTAAACATGGATACAATGTAGTTTAATACAAAAGGATTATATTGAATTATTAAATTAAATCTTGCGTAAATTACCTAATTGTTGTGTCACAGTATTTTATGACTTTATCAGAATATATTCCTTCCCTGTAGGAAATGAATATTTGGTAAAATCTGTAATAGAACATTATGGTTCGGAGAAGGAAGAAAATCTAATTTATGATAATTGCTGAATTGTTATGTGCTTCTCTCTTTTCCTGATTTTCTCTATTTTTTTTTCTTACAGCAAAGTATCCAGAGATCAAATCCTTAATGAAGCCAGACCCCAACCTGATCTGGATCATAGTCATGATGCTCCTCTCCCAGCTGGTTGCTTTTTACTTGGTGAAAGACATGGACTGGAAATGGGTAATTTTTTGGGCCTATGTCTTTGGCAGCTGCCTTAACCACTCAATGACTCTGGCTATCCATGAGATTTCCCACAATTTCACCTTTGGCCACCACAAGGCTCTGTGGAATCGCTGGTTTGGAATGTTTGCCAATCTCCCTATTGGGCTTCCATACTCTGTTTCCTTCAAGAGGTATCACATGGATCATCACCGCTACCTCGGAGCTGATGGCATTGATGTGGATATTCCTACTAATTTCGAGGGCTGGTTTTTCTGCACCACTTTCAGAAAGTTCGTGTGGGTTGTTCTTCAGCCTCTCTTTTACGCTTTCCGACCACTGCTCATCAACCCCAAACCAATTTCTTCTCTGGAAATTATCAATACTGTGGTGCAGGTCATTTTTGACATTATAGTGTACTATGTTTTTGGAATTAAATCTTTAGTCTACATGTTGGCAGCATCTCTACTTGGCCTGGGTTTGCACCCGATTTCCGGACACTTTATAGCTGAGCATTACATGTTCTTAAAGGGGCATGAAACATACTCATATTATGGACCTCTGAATCTTCTCACCTTCAATGTGGGCTATCATAATGAACACCATGACTTCCCCAACGTTCCTGGGAAAAACCTTCCACTGGTAAGTAAATGACTTTATACTCTATATCTAATGATTGTATAATAAAAATTAGTTTTTGATTTGCTCATTTAGAAAGGAATCTTTTATCAGTTTAAGCCATAATTAAAAAACAAAACAAAATATGTGTCCTATATCTGCCAGCCTAATTTAACTAAGGATTTAGCATCTTCTGTATTGAGTCCTTAAGCTTAGCGGTTGTACTTAGGGCTCAGAAGTGTTGGGGGGTGTGCAGAATTTTATCTGGTAAAGTAAGTCAGGACTAGAAAAACAAATCCTTCTGTTATGTGAGCATCAGTTAACTTCATCACTGCTAAACTGTTAGATTTGACTAAGACATGAGTTTGGGTGTGTTTTATAAATTTTTTTATTTATTATTTCTTATTTTATGTGTTTAAGTATATTGTCTGCATATATGTAAGTGCACCTGTGTCGTGCAGTGCCCACAGAGGTCAGAAAAAGGTATTGGATTGCCTGGAACTGGAGTTAGGACAGTTGTTAGCTACCATATGGGTGCTGGGAATTGAACGTGGATCCTCTGCAAGAGCAGTCAGTGCTCTTAACCACTAAGCCATCTCTCTAGCCCCTGGGGTCTGATTTTGATTTTGTGGTTTTTTTGTTTTGTTTTGTTTTGGGTTTTTTTTTTTTTTTGGGTCTTTTTGAGACAGGGTCTCCCTATAGCCCAGCTGTCCTGGAACTAACTCACTGTGTAAACCAGGCTGGCCTTGAACTCACAGAGATCTGCCTGCCTCTGCCTCCTGAGTGCTGGAATTAAAGGTGTGCGCCACCACACCTGGCCTGATTTTGTGTTTTTATATACAGATGAAACAACTTGCGTAACTGATCTGCAGAGTGAATGCACATCAGTGCCAATACCATACTCCCCAGGCAGGGACAGGTTCTCTCCTTGATGGCGGACTTTTTAATGTATTATGAAAAATAATGAAGTAAATAAGACATTTCAGCCTTCATCCCTTCATCTTTTCCAAAAGTGACCATCCTCTATCTTGTGTTGTCCTCCTGGTGAATTCTCTCACTTGCCTTCTATCCTCAAAATGAGCAGCTTATTCTATGAAGAAAGCTTTCCATAACTCTGAAAAATGATAATAGATATGAAATGTAATTGTTCTTGATTTGTTTTAAAGCTATGATGCGTATAAGGGAACCCTAACCAGATACTTCATACCCACTCAGATTTTTAAATACTGGCTGTTTAAAACTCTCATACAACGCAACAACCAAGTGCAACATTGGAGCTGGTTAAGGAAAAAAAAATACTATAAACATTGGTTCAGTGGTTAGTTCTGAATCTGAACCATACCTTAAAAAAATATGTTAATGTGAGATTGGGAAATCTACATCACATCTGGGAAGGCATGACAATGATAATGGCTTTGTAGGAGAGATGTCCTTTGGAAATACTTGTTGCATTATTTGGGATTGAAATATTAGGGTTAAGTTGACATACAGCGTCTGTAACTCACTTTTGAAAGGCTCAGCAAAGGAGCAGCATGTGGGTCTACTATGTATATGGTGTGCATAGAAGTAAGTATGTCATAGGACTAATTGGCAAGCAGGTGAAGAGCATGTAAATGTTCATTTCAGTATTCTCTCAGCTTTTCATTTTGGGAGAAAATAGCACCCAAGTGTCTGAAGACAACTCTGAACTGTGGTGCAGTGTGACATTAGTCTCCGGCCCCTTGGTATCCTTCCACCAGTGTGTGGCAACATATGTTTCCCTCCCCCATGACTGGGAAACTGAACTTTTGTTATTTTTAGAAAGGGATTAAGGAGATTTCTCTCTTTTGTTTAAGGAGAAAAATCAGTCACCTATTGCACAATTTTTTTTCCCCAGCATGAACTATACTTGCATTTTTCTGAAACAGTCCTGGAATTAAAAACTTAGCTTAGTTCAGACTTAAGGCTCATGACCACTCACTCCTCTCCCTCTTCCATGGTATCTTCTTTATTCCTTTGCTAAATTAATAAACATCCCTAGAGTTTGAAAGCCCTGCCTTTCCAGTTCTTTCTACAGTAGGTGTACATATTAGGAATTTTGTTTATTCACTAACTACCTGGCATTTCTTACATAGTTCTAATAGTTCATTGTATGACTACTGCATGGTTGATAGGTGTGCAACATAAAGTGATTTTAAAAATCAGTTATATATGGTGTGTGGTGTTGTGGTGTATGCCTTTAATCCTAGCATTCAGAAAGCAGAGGCAGGTGGATCTCTGAGCTCGAAGCCAGCCTGGTCTACATAGGAAGTTCTAGGCCAGCTGGAACTACAGGGAGACCGTGCCTCAAAAACCAATTTTACACACACACACACACACACACACACACACACACACACACTGTACCACCTAAAGTGTAAAATTCAGTGGTTTTAGTTAATAAGGTTTTTATTGTTTTGTTTTTTTGTTGTTGTTCCTGAACTTCTTCATGAAGAACTTCAGGATGTCCTGAAGGACCAGGAGCAAAAGCACTGTACTTTGTCTGCTTTGGAATTTTGTCCCTCTCTCTGTCAGACATTCATCTGTTACCTTGCTGGGCCTCAGTAACATTCACTGTGCACCTTGCTGTGTTTTTTCCCTTCTAGGTGAGGAAAATAGCAGCTGAATACTATGATGAGCTCCCCCACTACAATTCGTGGGTGAGAGTACTGTATGATTTTGTGATGGATGACACAATAAGTCCCTACTCAAGGATGAAGAGGCCTCCAAAAGGGAACGAGGTTCAGGACTAAATGAATGAACACTGTCAGAGCCAAAGGAATTCCTCTCCAGAGCTTTATGGTAGCTGATAAGTGGAATTTCTTTCTTGTTAAACTTCTGATAAGTGATGCTCAGAAGCTGCGCTGGCACAGTTCCAGCTAGGACCTCCATGATGTCAAGAGGCTGCCCCCGCTTGAAGCAGGCAGCTCAACTCCTGCACTCACCTTTGCTCATTCATTGTTTTATCGTTACTGAGGGTGTCTTTACCCATGTCTGTCATATTATAAGCATATCATAAAAAGCTTATTGTTATTTTCACTCTATAAAGTTTTACTTGATTAAAACATTTAATAAACTGAACTGTTAATCACAGTCTATTAATACTCACTGCATTTTTGTGTTTTAGTGTCTGTATGATACAGTCACCAGGATCCTGAGGGAATGCTTTAAGATTTCATTAAAAATTTCTTTAAGACTTGAGCTCATACAGTATTGTATACCCATTTCCTCTGAATTGAAGGGAAGAGGAAGGCTTGAAGACTCAGGAAGTACCCCATCACAAAGTCCCTCCCCAGTTTAGAAAGACAGTAAGAATCTGCTGGGGAGAGGATACTCTGGTGGCACTGTCCGAACATCAGAGCTCCAGGAATGCAGCTCTTGTGAGTCATCACCTGTGCTGGGGTGGGCTCTTCAGGGATGCAGCTGCCTTTCAGTCACTTGTGCTCCTGAGTAGCCCCTCGCCCACACTCCTGTAAGTAACCCCAATAAACTTACTGGTTTACCAAGCTAAACTTGGGTGGAATCATTTCTTTGATCTGTCTTTGTTATGTGATCTAGAATGGACAGTTTCCATGTGGGCCCAGGAAAAGTCATACACATGTAAAAGGTTGAGATGGAAGTGTCTCTTTGTAAGCTGAATTACTGTTTAGTTTTTACTATTATAATGTTTATAATGTGACCTAAATTAGACACTGCTGGATCCTGAACTGCCTTACTCATGAATAAAACCCTTAATAAATTTAATTTCCAGTATTCAGCTTATTCTTTCAGTTCTGTTGGCTTATATCATAAACAGCTCAGCTTGTACACCTTCGTGTCTGTTCATTGCAGCAGAAACTTGGGCTGCTGGTAGGTGGTAGATCTCAAGTAGCAACATCCTGGTCTGTTAGGCCGGCAGTACTGGTTGCCTCAAAAGTGTCAGTTAAGATAATATAGTATAATGTGGGGGTGTAATGTGGGAAAATAGTTTTAGAAAATATCTGCTGTATTACAGCTAAAGTGTAGAGGAATGAATGCCTAGTCAGCTGAATATAGCGATAGGATCCTATGGGGTATAAACTCACTCTACACTTCATGTCACCCACCCCAAAGCACTTTGTTCTTCCTTTCTGACCTTCTTGCCTAGGGAAAGTCTTGCTAAAGAACCATTTATTTGAAGTTCAGAGTAATTCAGATCTACTCAGTCACTACAAATGCATGTGTGAAACATTCCCACTGGTTTAGTAGAATTAGACAGCAGAACCCTCAGCTCCCTTGACTGTAGCACTCTAACCCATCACTGTAACTGCCACTTTGGTGCTGAAAACTCCCTATCTGTTGTCTCTGTCCTCTGATAGCTCCACTGCCTGCTAGACACAGAGAGGGTGTCATCACCCTCCCCAAATGGCTTTTACGTTACATTATCAGCTACCTGGGTAGAGGTTTCAGACTTCCTGACAGGTCTGACTAGCCCAGCTCCCATTAGCCTGCTTCGTCCATTCTTGGAACTCCACTGATAGGGGCAATAGAAAGAACCTTCCAAGGCCTGAGAGTTCTCCTATCTGCCTCAATACTATTCATCATTTCTGGACTGATTAGTAGATTGAGGTATCAGAGCTTACCCCAGCCTTCCCCGATGCAGCCATGTCCCACAGCAGGTTAGAAGCCACTTTTCCAAGCTGAAAATCACCGATCACCCTCGTGGCTCTAATACTGTGTAAATGCACCATCACCTTCCCCTGAGATGGTATCTCCTTAAGGGAGGGAAACCTTTGATTTCTGTTCCCAAAACTGAACAAGGTCAGTGCTAGACTTGAAGTAATTGGAGAACTTGAAATGAGGCCAGTTCTTGAATTTGGGGAGCTTTATCTAAAACAAAAAGCCAAAGACAGTGTGCTGGATAGCTTTAGTTGTCAACTTGACATATCTGGGTTGAGGGAGCTTCAGTTGGGGAATTGCCTCCATTGGACTGGCCTGTGACCGTGTCGGGCTTTTTCTTGATTGTTGAGTGATGTGGGAGGGCCCAGCCCACTGTGGGCAGTATCACACCTGGGCAGGTTGTCCTGTATTACATAAAAAAGCAGATTGAGCACAGGCCAGGAGAGCAAGCCAGTAAACAGCTATCCTGCATGTTCTGTGTTCCAGGTTCCTGCCCTGAGTTCCTACCTTGGGCTCCCTCAGTGATGAACTGTGACCAAGGAAATGTAAGATAAATAAACCCTTTCCTTCTCAAGTTGGTTTTGGTCAGAGTGTTTTGTCACAGCAATTGAAAGCAGACTAGAGCAGAAATTGGTACCAGAGAGTGAGCTACTACTGTGACAGACTTGACCCAGTTTGGAGGAGGATTGTAGAAGAAGCATCTTTGGACTGGAAAAGCCATTGAGCTGTTGCTGTGCTGTGGAGTTTGGAACAGTTCTGCTCAAAGAGGTGTAGATGATGGAGGTCTGGCTTGTGAAGCTTCAAAGGGAAGTAAAGATTTATCAGGGCTGTTTGTGTGATAATTTGGACTGAGAAGCTGTGGTTTCTGGTCAGCTGGGGCTGAAGAATCAGCTGTGATTAAGAGACCAGCACCACTGAAGTGAAACCTTTGCTTTCCTGGCACAATTGATGCTGGTTAGCTGGGCCTGAAAAATCAGCTGTGAGTAACAAGAGACCAGCATCACTATGGCAAAATCTGGGAAGTATTTCCTCAGGGTTAGCACATAGAAGCTGTGGTCCAGAGGGAGTCCAAGTCTCCATCTCAAGCTGGAAGCAGGACTTGGTAATGTGTAAGTCTCCTGCATGGTTCTGGTGTTGAAGGGGTGAAAGGGTCATGAAGGGAATCTGAGGCTTTGCACCCTGAGTGTCCAGGAATGCCTGTTGGTGAAGGTGCAGCCTCGCTTTCACTAGAGACCCTAGCATATTGGAGATGCCAGAACCATGGGATGAGCACCAACAGCAGCAACAGGTATGGAGTGGAGCTGGACTGAGCCTATGAGATGAACTGTGTGTGCTGTGGACAGCAGAGTCAGAGAAGTGGAGGTACCCAAGCCCTTTGGAGCCCAGAAGATCATAAATTCCAGATGTCCAGCGTTGAGCTACTTTGCTGGACTTTGGTTTTGCTTAAGTGTGCCCAATTTTTCCCTTTTGAAGTAAGAGTACTTGTTTGGGATTTTCCAGGAGCCCACAGTTAAGACTTACTAAAAAATTATTTCATGTGTATGAGTGTTATGCCTACATGTAGGAAAGTGCACCTGCGTCGTGCAGTGCCCATAGAGGACAGAAGAGGGCTTCGGATCCCCTAGAACTGCAGTTACAGATGGTTGTTAGCTGCCATGTGGGTGTGGTATTCGAACCCAGGTCTTCTACAAGAACAGTCAGTGCTCTTAATGCTGAGATATCTCTCCAGTTCCCAGTTAAAAGACTTTTAAAAGAGACTGAACTTTAACATGTTTGAATTTTTTAGGGACTGTGGAACTTTTAAAGTTGAACTGTTTTATGTTGTGATAGTAACATCATACCTGGGGGATAAGAAACAGAAAACTTGTGGTTTAATAGTGATGTTTGTGTGTCTAGTTGACAAGGGGTCAATTGTGCTGGATAGCTGTAGTTGTCAACTTGACACACCTGGGTTGAGGGAGCCTCAGTTGGGGAATTGCTTCCATTGGACTGGCCTGAGGCCATGTCTGTGGGGGCATTTTCTTGATTGTTGAGTGATGTGGGAGGGCCCAGCCCACTGTGGGTGGTGCCACCCCTGGGCAGAGGTGGTCCTGTATTGTATAAGAAAGCAGGTTGCACACAGGCCAGGAGAGCAAGCCAGTAAACAGCTATTTTCCATGGTCTGTGTTCCAGGTTCCTGCCCTGAGTTCCTACCCTGGGCTCCCTCACGATGAACTGTGACTCAGGAGATGTAAGATAAAATAAACCCTTTCCTCTCTGAGTTGGTATTGGTCAGAGTGTTCTGTCGCAGCAACTGAAGGCAGTTTAGAACAACTGAATATTTGTATAACCTTTAGGAAGCAGTATACTGAAAACAGCTGCTATTTATTGAGTATCCTTTTTTACTGAACCCTTTATCAAGTGTTTCCCATCTGTTATCTGCAGTGCTGGGAATGGAACCCAAGGCTTCCTGTATGCTAGGTAAGCATTCCACTGAACTATACCACCAAACCCCAGTGTTGTCTTATTGGCATTGCAGCATCTCTATGATTTGTCATACTATTACTATTTTATTTTGTAGATAAAAATTTGGAGCTTAAAAATTAATTGAGCTGTTACATTGAGTAAATTGTAGAAAATGGATCTTAAATTCAGACCTTGTGTCTCTAGCACCAGAACTCTTGACTGTGCTTGACGTGGATGAGGCCTGGTCTTGGAACAAGAACGAGGATGTACACATGCTCCTATCACCACCTCACTCCATTGCCTTACTACCTCCTGGGCACTAGTAGTTCTGGTTAGATCTGTTTGGTTTTTTTTGTAGACCAGGTTGGCCTTGAACTCAGATCTGCTTGCCTCTGCCTCCCAAGTGCTGGGATTAAAAGCATGTGCCACCACACCTGGCCTTCTGTGTTTGTTTTAAAA
>NW_008359963.1:1549133-1553254 GCF_000622305.1 Nannospalax galili | reverse complement strand
TGAGTGTATTGCCTGCATGTAGGTAGGTGCACCCATGTTGTGCAGTGCCCATGGAGGACAGAAGAGCTGCATCGGATCCCCAGTAATGGGAGTTATAGACGGTTGTTAGCCGCCATGTGGGTGCTGGGAACTGAACCCAGGTCCTCTGCAAGAGCAGCCAGTGCCCTTAATCACTGAGCCATCTCTCCAGCCCTAATTGTACCATTTTCTAGGCAAGGGATTCTGAGCTATGTAAGAGTGAAGAAAGCTATCTGAGTAGAAGCACAAGCCAAGTGAGGAGGTGAGGAAGCAAAGATGATTTTATTCTCTTTTTAAAAAATTAATTTTATGTGTATGAGTGTATTGCCTACATGTAAGTGCCCGTGGACTTCAGAAAAGGGCATTGAATCTCCCAGAGCTAGAGTTACAGGGGTTGTTAGCTGCCATGTGGGTGTTGGGAATCAAACCCAGGTCCTCTGTAAGAGCAACCAGTGTTCTTCACTGCTGAACCCTCTCTCCAGCCTCCTCTCTCTGCTCTTGACTGTGGATGAGATGCATAAAGTTCCTGCCTTGACTTCCCAGCAGTGGTGGACTCTAACCTGGAAATGTAAGCCAAATAGAACCCCTTTCTTCCTCCCCCGTGTTTATTACAGCAACAGAATGAAACTAGAACAGTGCTTAACAGTGTAGGATTTAAACATGGTTTTCATGTTTAAGCAAAAATGCATTTGTTCATTTATTCATCCTAGCAATTCCTTGCCAGGCACAAGAATAGAATAAAAGGTAGAGTGTGGTGCCAAATGACACTGATGTGCTAGGCCGGAAGATGCATGTCCTATTCTGCAGGATTCAGTAATAAAGATGTTCACGCAAATGAGGGGGTCAGCAAGTGAGGGGTCACGGTCACCATGTGGTAGGACAGGTAGAAGAGTGCTTGACTGGTCTCAAGGCTCTGCCAGACCCTGCTACCACAGATTGTCATTCTAGTCCATGTCAGCCTACATGTTATCTCTACATGTTGTTCAAGTCAGGTCAGCCCACAGGTGAGCAGCCTGAGGCCACATTATGGGAGCCAGCACTTGTGCACAAGTCATCAAAGCCTACACTCTTGTTACTCCACCTGCCTGTTGACTTAGAAGTTTTTTGTTTGGACAAGGAAATGTTTGGGGTTTTTTGTCAGGGAAAATCTAGGAGCTGTTGTCAATTTAGAGTGAAGACAGAATAGACTTGGGACCTCGGGCTAGGAAGACCAGGGAAAACCCAAGAGTGTTGATAAGCCCTAATGTACGCAGTGTCCTTAGAGAGCATGGCTGAGGCACCCAGCAAAGGGAGCTCATCCTGTGGAGGACATGACAGTCAGACACCTGGCATGAAAGGCCTGAGACCGGTCAGCTAAGACCTCTGTAGGGGTCACTTGCAAGTGAGGACTTAGGGCAGTCAACAAGGTGGTGTCCTGCCTTGGGAAGAAGACAGGATAAAAAGTGGATATACAGGGGAGATCAGGTCAGTTCTTTGAGAAGACAATGATGTAATAGAGGAAACAGGAACAGGGAACCTCATCCCAAACAGGAAAACTTAGCTTTTGCCAAATCCAATCTGAGCTGACAGATGGCACAGGAAGCCAGCAATACCTCCTTGAGGGAAGGTTTCAGGTGCCGGTAAGTCCACGCACTACCACGGGTCAAAAGGTGGCAGCTCTCATGGGGTGGGGATGGGGCGGGGGCACAAGTCCTAACAGAAAGGTACAAAGGTGAGGGCAGAGTTCCGGGGCCCTCCAAACCATGCCTGTGTGGACTGCTGGAACGCAGCCTTCTGAGAAGACGGGTGGAACCCAAGGAACTGCAAGTTGCTTTTGTAGTCAAGCATGGATCACTCATTACTGGGCACATGTATCACTGTACATACGTGTAATCCCCTGGGAGGGATTAATGGATGCTTTGTGAACAAGGCCTGAGTGAATGGATGTGCCCTCTCTGTAAGGTTCTAAATCCTGATAGGGCAGCAACTTCTAATCCAAGTAGGACCTCCATAATCCCTCTCTCCTCTAAGATAATTCTCAAAGGCTGCTCTTACAGGCCTTTGGAGAGGGTCCAGTAAGACCCAGAATGACCCTTCATTTGTCCCATTTGTGACTTGAGCCTCACATTCTCCCAACAGTGAGCAGCTGAAGCAACTTCTGGCATGAGTAGGTAAGTGTGTCTCATACACTCTGATCAGCATTCTCCTTGTTGGCCATAACCATAGTAAGACATCTGTGTTTCCCTTTCAGTCTGGGTGTTCCATAAGCTAGAAAGTGGGTTCTTTCCTGTCTTCAGAGAAAGCCCTTTCCTCTCAGCTTCCAGGTCTTAAATGTATGTCTCCCTCAGCACCAGCAATGAGAAGTAGGCAGTAATTGGGAAGTCAGGTGCTTCCTTAGCTACGGTCCCAGAACTGCAAGTAGCCACCTCCCAGGATGGGTTCCTTACCCTGAACCTAGCGCTGCCTCCTGGAGTGAGTCCCAGTTTCAGTGCCCAGAGGAAGCCTCCATATACAGCTGTTTCCAGTCTCCCCAACCCACAGGCCCTGAGAAGCATGCATCACTAAGGGGCTTCTTCACAGAGACCTGATCGTAAGTCTGGGAGCCCACCCCACTGTGCTCCCCACTTCCCTTTTAGGACTCAGAATTCAACAACTGCAGGTTCTAATCCAATTCTGTCATCCTTCAGTGTTTGTTTTGTTTTTGACACAGGGTCTCCCTGCAGTCCCAGCTGGCCTGGAACTCACCAGGTAGACCAGGCTGGCCTCAATCTCAGAGATCTTCCTGCCTCTGCCTCTCGAGTGAATTAAAGGCATGAGACACCATGCCTGGCTTCATCATTCAATTTTGTAAAAGCATTTTTTTAAAATCATCTGTCACTTTCTCAAAATAGATAAAAGCAAAAGAAGTCCCCAAACATCAAAGTTGAATGACAACTGCAGCCAGCCCTTGGAGGTATCTCCAGATTCCGTGTCCCTGCTGCCTGGAGTCTGCATCTTCTATGTCTATGGTAGCTCCTTCAGAGTTCTGAATTCTCTCTCAGCCCCAGCCCAGCCACAGGCCGTCACAGAAACCTTCGGCTGCCTTAAAGCAGTTTACAGTCCTTTACTTCCGCTGAGGAGGGACATGGGGTGGGAAGGGGGCTTAAGTAACTATTTAGAAGCCTCCTTAGTCTTTGGGGGAAGTAGGCTGGCTCTTAGCTCACTGACCTGGTGTCCTGATTCTGACTCTGGGAGGCCATATACTGGCCACCATGCCTGAGCAGCACACAGGAGGAGTTCCTGAGTTTACCATGTCGGCCCCGTGTCGACATGGCCTGTGTTACATCCTTTTTCCCTGCGTTAGGAGACTGGCTGTCCTTCAGTCCGCTTCAGCAACATCATTCTCATTTAATGTATGCATCAGAAAGTAGATGGCCTGATCTTCATTTAAAGGAAGAAAGCAGAAACTGAGACTCTCAGATGTTAGGCAACTTCTCTCAGTTTGGTTTGTTCTGCCACAACGGTGGCACAACCAGCCACCCCTGGTAATTTTGCATCACCCTTACTCTAAGTCTTAAGTCCTTGCCACCACCCTGTGACACCACTCTTCAATTATGTGTCTGAAAGTGCCTCTGCTTGCTCACGTAGGGAATAATAGGTTGGCCGACGCTAAGTCCTATTGGGAGCTGCAGCGTCTGAGTGCTCAGCCAGCCTGTACTCTTCCAGAGTGAAGACTGGGTCCCTCCACTTCCTGGTCATCGCCTCGCATTCAGCAGGGATGCTGTGAGCTGTTCTTTGCCACCAGGCTGGACACAGGGCCACACTACCAGGACACCATTGACATTTCCCCAGGCCTATCTGGACCTGGCTGTCTTGAAGGTTTCCTTGGCTCTGGAAAAGTTTGTTTTGTAAATGAATAGCATAGGCAAGCATGTAGGAAGAACTTTCTTTTTCAGTTTTTTTTTTTAAATTAATAACCACATGATTAGAAGAAGCATTTCATTACAGCTTTAACATATTCAGAAACACACTCCAGAGCAAGGATACATCTCTTTCAAAAGTGGCTGTAAATTTTTAGGTTCACAGTTGAATTAATACAGTTATACAATATTGAACTCAGTATAAATCCTATAAGACATAAAATT
>NW_008359963.1:1532003-1548497 GCF_000622305.1 Nannospalax galili | reverse complement strand
CCTTTGGCCACCCTGGCCAACAACTCAAAAGAAGGTATCTCCTATCTGGCATTGTTGCTTGTTATGTAGCCTTTAGCTATACATATGAATGATTAAAAAATTATATTGGCCCCTTTAATCTTTGGTTATGCTTTCCTTTTGGGTGTTTAAGGCCATACACTTGGCCCAGATAAACCAATTTATTTTTACTCCTTAGGTCATTTGAGGATCTTGATCTAAGGGGTCACATGGGCTTGGGGGGAGCCCTTTGCTCCTCAGGTTTTTCTTTTACTGGTTCCATGTACATGAAGATAAGTCAAGAGGTCCTGCTTGACCTGGGCTTTGCTTGGAAACATGGAGGAAATGTTTCCTCTGTGTTGACCCTCCTCTTTGCAGACTGGACACTGGCTCAAGTCTGTCTTTTGGGGTCTCCATTGCCTCCCTGAACACCCCCCGTTAGAGTAACCCTATTTTCTCCATTCTCCCCTTGAAAATGGTTGTGTTTTCCTAGCCCCCTCTCTTGAGTTCCATCTTCCCCTCCCCCTTCATGGTTCCTTTCTATTTTCCTCACTTTTGCTGTTACTTCAGAATATAGTCATGTCTAAGGATTTGGAACTAGGATTCACATATGAGAGAGAATGTGCATTACTTGTTTTTTCTGAGTCTGGGTAACCTCATTCAGGATAACACCTTCTAGTTCCATCCATTTACCTGCAAATTTCATGATTTCATTTTTCTTTACTGCTGAGTAAAAACTCCATCGTATAAATGGACCACATTTTCATTATCTACTTGTCAGTTGAGGGACACATAGGTTGCTTATATCTCTTAGCTATTGTGAAAAGAGCAGTAACAAACATGGATGTACAGTGTGCCTCTGCAATAGGATGAGTTCTTTGGGCATATGCCAAGGAGCAGTATAACTGGGTCAAATGGTAGGTTCATTTGCAGTTTTTTTAAGAGTTCTCCACACTGCTTTCCATAAGCAATGGTTCCCCAGGTGTCTGGGGCCCCAAGGCTAGGAATGGCACAGGGCCCAAACTAGGAGTAGAGAACAGCAGGGGAGATGGAAGGGTGAGCGTGGCTGGCTGAGTCAAGGCATGGAGGGCTGGACGGTAGACTTACCCCCAGAGAGGCCTGATAGTCATGTTGAACGTCTTTTAAGATGCTTCATAGCCATCTTCTTCTTTTGAGAACTCTCTGTTCAGCTCCTTAGCCCATCTTTTAATTGGTTTACTTCTTGTCTTGATTCTCTGATTTTTGAGTTTGTTATATATTCTTGATATTAAATTTCTGTCAGATGTGTTGCTGGTGAAGATTTTCTCCCATTCTTTGGGTTTTCTGTTTACTTCCCTGGTTGCCTTCTTTGATGTATAGAAGCTTTTTGGTTTAATGAGGTCCCATTTGTTAATTCTTGACCTTGTTTCCTAAGCAATTGATGTCTGGTTTAGAAAATCCTTTTGCGTGTGGGAAGAACTTAAACCTAGCTCACAGAATTCTGTTAAGAAGCCAAACTGCTTGAAAACTAAAGGGCAGGCTACACATGTCCTTCTTTTCAGAGAATCCCAACTGATGGCATGAATGGGATTCCTGCCCTGTGCTAGTCTCTATGGGCTGTTTAATCCTCACATAGGCATTATGGTGCATCCACGGAAATAGTAGGAAGAATAAATAGCTTGTGTGAAATCATACAGCCCAAGTTCAAATGCAATGTCTAAATTTAAAGTCCGTGATTTATAGAGTTGATTTTACAATGAACCTTACCCTCAAATTCAGAGACCGCCTCCAAATGAGTCTAATACCTGAAGAGTTTTCTAGGTATTGTATCAATTGTTACAACAGTGCTGGTAACACAAGTGGTGGCTCTTGGTAAGGGTAGAGTTTGGGTTAGGTTGTAGCTTCTAAACTCCACAAACTCTACTTTCCTGGTCAGGAAAATGTTGAATTAAAAGAAAAGGAGCTTGTGGTCTGGAGCTCACTTAAACATTTTTCAAAGCTGGCTCAGACACAGGATTTTACAAGCATAACTCCGCCCAGTTTAGAAGGTCTAATTGCCATGCTGGGAAAATGAGGCTGAACTGGTATAACTCAAGAGTCCAGTTTGCCAGCAAGAGAACAGTGGGCCTTGAACATAATGCCATCTTCATCAGAGGTGCCCTTTTCAGGTCCAGGAAGATTAGCCTCAACTGCCCAACCCAGCCTGGGGAAGAGTTCCAAAGCTGAGGCTTGACATGTCAGCACAGTCATGGGAAAGAAAACCCAGATCTGCACAGCCTAGGTGACTGGAGCATATAATTTCTCTTGAGTTCATCTCTTAACCTACCCTCAAGGCCCTTGGAGTGGCCTAGAGATCTGAGAAAAACCAGCCTTTGTCTCTGTGCGTACTTTGGTTGTGCAGGTTCCTGTGAGCCCTGGGAATATCACTGAATGGGATCAACAGCAAGATCTGTCACAGCTCTACCAAACCGCAGCCCTGTTTGATGGGGTTTTTTTTTTTTGTTGCTGTTTGGTTTAGTTTTATTGAGATAGGGTCACAGTATGTAAGCAGGCTGGTTTGGAATGCGCTATGTAGACCAGGCTGGCCTCAAACTCAGAGCTCCACCTCTGCCTCCCAAGCACTAGGATTAAAGGCATGTGCCACCACATCTGGATGACATTTTGATTTTTAAAAACTATGGTAAATTTGGGGCTGGAGAGATAGCTCAGCAGTTAAGAACATTGGTTGTTCTTGCAGAAGACCCAGGTTTGAATCCCAGCACCCACATGGCAGCTAACAACTGTCTGTAACTCCAGTCCCAGGGGATTCAGCAGCCTTTTCTGACCTCCGCGGGCATTGCATGACATGGGTGCGCTTACCTACATGCAGGAAATACATGCATACACATAAAATAAAAAAATTTTTTAAATTATGATAAAATGCACAATGTTTAAAACAGACCATTGCTATTATTTTAAAACACATATAGTTAGTTTCGGGGGCTAGAGAGATTACTCAGTGGTTAAGAGTGCTCATTGATCTTCCAGAGGACCTGAGTTTGGTTCCCAGCACCATATCAGATGGCTCACAACTGCCTGCAACTCCAGTTCCGATGGGAATGCCCTCTTCTGGCCTCTGAGAGTATCTACACAGTTTTATACACACACACACACACACACACTAACACACACACACACACACACACAAAGTGCACAGCTCAGTAGTATTCAGTGCATTCACACAGTTATGCAACCATCTCCAGGACTTTTGCATCTTGCAAAATTGAAATTTGAAGCCCATTAAACAACTCTCCATTCCTTTCCCTCGACCTGTGGCAACTGCTATTATATTGCCAGTTTCTATGACTTTGATTTAGGGATTTAAAAAAAAAAATGTGTGAGTATATTGCCTGTATGTATGTAAGTACACCCATGTTGGGCAGTGCCCACAGGAGTCAGAAGAGGGCTTCGGATCCCCTGGAACTGGAGTTAAGGATGGTTGTTAGCTGCCATGTGCCTGCTGGGAATTGAACCTAGGTCCTCTGCAAGAGCAGCCAATTCTCTTAACTGCTAAGCCATGTCTCCAGCCCTGACTTGAGGATTTTAAGTCAGCAAAATTCTTAAGGTTGCCTGTCCATGCACACAACAAATATCCCATAGAGTCTGTTTTGTACACACAGTATTAAAGACAAACATTAGGTAGACCCATACCCTCGGCCTTATATTTACATTTTTGTCAACACCCTGGGCGTTTCCCCTTGGCCTCTGGAGAGCCCTTTTGGGCTGGCTGCTTTTGTGGTGGAGACTGCTGGGATATGCTCCCCAGCCTCAGGATCCTGTGCCCTCTCCTGGGCTGGGGACTGTGGGGATAGAAGCTGCACTTTCATTATTAAAGCTAACATCGAAAGATTAAAGCCAGCTCCTGGTGATTTCCCATCTCTGCTTCCACTGTAGCTCATGGTCACATGAGGTAGGTAGGTAGTTCAATAGTTTGAAACAGGATTTCATATGGCCCAGGTTGGTCCTGCACTGATCTTCCCGCCTCCACCTCTGGAGTTCCGGAATTACAGGCAGGCACTACCATGTCTGGCTTTGTTTGATTTACTTATTTAATTGCCATATTTGCACAGATATTTGTCCTAGGGCTCAGAAAGGAAATTGGCTTTCAAAGCTGAGCCATGAGTGAGGGTGTGCTATCAGGCAGTGGGGAGGGTGAGCTGAGGGAAAGAGGAAGAGCTCTCGCCAAAAGACATGTTGCACCCATCCCCTCTGGGAGAGTGGCAGCCCTGCAGCGTTGGCTCCCATCCCGCCACACCCTCTCTGCCTCTTCCTACTCATGTCCCAACACAAGCTGCTTCTCTTTCCCACATCCAAGACTGCAGCCTGCCCGGGCCTCCTCAGCTTTCTGAGCAGACGCTGGACCGGGTCCAGCGCAGCCAAGTCCTTCCCTATGCTCTGCTCTCAGCTCAGAGGCCAACCCTTTGAAGAAGCCTTTCCTAAGCAACTGTCTGATTTTCAGTTTCACTGGGGCAACCAGGCTGGGGAGCAACTAAGCATGGAGAACTAATAGTGGGGGCAAGGGACTCTGTCTTCGAGATTCCTGAGATGCTGAGACAGTCCCATCAGTGGCTACCCCAGCTTAGAGTTCTTTGGGTACACATTTGCTCTATTTTCCTTTGTCGACACTCTACAAGATTTATGGGGGCTGGAGAGGTGACTCAGCAGTTAAGAGCACTGGCTACTCTTGCAGAGGACTTGGGTTCGATTCCCAGCATCCACATGGTGGCTAAAAGCTATAACTCCCACTCCAGGGAATCTGACACTCTCTTCTGACCTCTGTGAGTATTGTACCACATGGGTGCCTTTACACATATGCAGGCAACACACTCAAACATATAAAATAAAAAGATTTAAAGACAGGCCCTTTATAGCCCAAGCTGGCTTTGAACTAGCTATTTAGTTGGGTAGGTAAGATGGTTCAGTGAATAAAGACACTTGCTACCTAACCTAATGACCTAAATTTGACCCCAGAACACACATGGTGGAAGGAGAGGACCAACTCCTGCAAGTTGTTCTCTGACTTGCACACAGGTGCGTGTGCGCACATGCGCGCGCACACACACACACACACACACACACACTCTCTCTAAATATATGCAAAAAAATTTTAAAAGGGAAGGTTTATTTTGGCTCAGAGTTTGAGGTTTCGGGGTCTATAACCAACACACACACACACACACACACACACACACACACACACTCTCTAAATAAATACATGCAAAAAAATTTTAAAAGGGAAGGTTTATTTTGGCTCAGAGTTTTAGAGGTTTCGGTCTATAACCAATGCTTCCCTGTGGCTTTTAGGCCTATGACAATGGCATATCATTGTAGGAGGCCAGGAGGAGCAAATGCCTCACAGCCAGTGGAAAAGGGCAGGGTTCCACAATCCCCTTCAAGGGCATGCCCCCTGTACCCTGACTTCCCCCACTAGATCCTGTCTTTTAAAGGTTCTGCCACTTCTCAAGAGTACCAACCCTCTAACATATGGGTTCTAGCATCCCACACCTATGACCTGGTGGAATTTTTCACTGGTCACCCTTGACGCTCCTTCTGCTGGGTAGAAGCAGTGCCACTCACTGACTTCCTGCAGGTGCTATCGTCTCTGTCCTGACTGACCCACCTCTACATAATAGCCAACCCCCTCCGGCACTCTCAAGTCTCTTCACATCAGGATTTAATGTGTTGACCCTTCCCCACTCCCACTAGGAAGAACAGCCTATCAGAGAGACTTTGCTTTGATACATAGCTCTATTGCCACCAAGTAGCTCAGCTGTCAGTCAATAAATACTTGTTGAACAAGGTAATGAAATCTCTCCTCCCACTTACAATTCAATCTTTTCTGCTTCTACTTTCAATCTGCAGGTGGACTATGAACAAAAATTACCATATCTTGCCCTGATGCTAACTCAGAAATCATTGGAATCACTCAAAGTGAAGGTGGCTTCATTTTAATCTGCCACCTGAATGTGTTCTGAGGTCCAGAATGTGTGCCTGGGAGAGGGGAATATACAATTCTTCAAGAGAGTTAAGTCACCCTGAAGTTGTCATTTTTGAGCTGTTATATACTAAGGAAGTACAGGAGGCTCCTGGAATTTGTCCCGCCTACTCCTGATTCTTAATTGTACTATGTCCCCTGACAGGACAGTTGGCATTCGTAACATGGAAAGGTCTCTCTCCAGCTCTTAATGCAGGAAACAAACACCTGTGAAGAACTCAGGCATGTTTTCATTTTCATGTGTCAGCACCCCACACAGCTGCATGGACTGACTTAAAGACTTGGCTGCAGAAGGAAGTGTTGGTGGAACATGTGGGAACAAAAGCCACACATTTGTGTTTTGTTTCCTACTCAATTAGCCAAGTGTATTTTGTACCAACGTCGGTACCAATCTGCGTCTGCACAGCACATGTTCTTGAAGGTGAATTCATTTTCTCAGTGAGTCAAGGTTGGCAGGTAGCCAAGGTTTGCAAGTCTCATGTTTGCTTTCTGATAGCTGAGACTTCAGCCGGGGCATAGCATTATCTGGACAGTTTGAGACATTCTATGTTTGCCAATTATTTCAGAAGAAAGTTTTAGAATTATTTTCCAAAAGTAATCCTCAGCTCTTTGAAATGCTTTTATTGTGAACTGTAAACACAAAGAGATCATCAAATGCATATGTACATAAAAGATAATAGTAAAGGGAACCCCAAGTGCATACCAGGAATAGGAAACAGAACAAACACACACCTCTGAGGGCCCTGGTGCTTACAGCTCTCATACCTCCAATCCTCCCAGAGCAGACCTTACCCTGAGCTGCCTGTTAATCACCCCCTGGAATTTCTTTTGACCTGTATGACCTTTGTGTGAATCTCCAGAAAACATACTGTTTAGTTTTTAAAATGTATTTATTTTTAATTTTTATTTTATGTATATGAGGGCTTTGCCTGCATGTATTTAAGTGTGTTGTGTGTGTACAATGGCCACAGAGGCCAGAACAGGACATCAGATCCCTTGGATCTGTGATTGCAGGCAGTTGTTAGCCACCAGGTCAGTGCTAGGAACTGAACCTGGGTCCTCTGCAAGAGCAGCCGGTGCTCTTAATCACTGAGCCATCTCCAGCCCAAAACGGTAGCTGGAGAGATACGCATAGGTGCTGGGAGCCAAACTCTTGCCTTTTGGTGGTAGGCCTGAGCCTTTAGTGGCTGTGCCATCTCTCCACAGTCACTGTTGAGTTTTAAAAAGCTGAGTGAGAAGCCCAGACATGACTTGGTAAGAAAAGGGTAGCCACAACCCCACCAAGTGCAAGGCACCCCCAGAACAGCTGAGCAGCAGTGCCACCAGGTTTCAAGTCCTCTGCCATGCCCAGAACCTCCCCCAAGGGCACAGACAGCAGGCTGTGCTGTGAACTTTTTGCTTCTCTAGCAAAAGGACAAAGGCTGCTCTGGGTTTTCTGAATCACCACTGGGATATTGAAGCCACATGCTTGGAGGGGACATCACTCCCCTCAGGTATGCTGAGAAGCAGGGTGTGTAGCAGGCCAGACACACCTAAACATTTTGTACTCACATGACTGCTGGTTGCTTGGTGGCCATAGCCTTGAAGAAGCCTGTGCTCTGGTCAGGACTTTCTGCACCAGTGCACTTTGATGTGGGGACACAGCCATCCTCCTCCTTGAGGAGTGACCCCCTCCGTCCCTCTGTGAGGTTCTCTGCCTTTTTCCTCCATTCACTTCTTCACTTTGGTGGAGCACATCCTTCCAGGGTTTCCTGAGACAGGATGGAGGAATAGACACAGCTGACTAGAGGCTGTCTATTGGCTGGGTGTCCCAGACCAGCCTCTCCAGACCAGCCTGACAGGAGGCCATCTATGGGCTGGGGGTTCCAGACCAGCCTCTCCTTTCTCAGGACTCAGAGAAAAACATCAAAGTGGATGGAGTCTCAGAAAAATAAGGAAGGTCAAGAATTGAGCCTGGAGTAATTTATGTCAGCACCAGTCTGCCAATGGGATGCTGTAACGGAAAGCCTGTGGGCTCTGCAGTACCAGCACAGACAGCAAAGCAAAAGCAACACAGTTCTAGTCTCTATCCTCCCCTGTGTGGCCATCACTAATGTATGCCCTGGGCCCTGAGGGAGAGTTCTCATCTTGAAGGGTGGTGCCTAAGGGGTTCTCCACTCTCCTGGGACATCAGAGTCACCTGGGAGACTTTTGTTGTTTTAGATTTATTTGTTCATTGTGTGCACCCGTGTGTGCACTCATGTGCTTTGTGTACCTGTGGAGGTCAGAGAACAACTTGCAGGAATTGGTTCTCTCTTTTACACCATGTGGGTCCCAGAGATCAGATTCAGGTGATCAAGGCTGACAACAAGAGCCTTTGCTGACTGAGCCATCCCACTGGCCCCAAACCTGGAAGTCTTAGGCTGAGCCACCCAGGCCTCACCTGGAGACTGACACAACAGGGCAGCTGTGAGGTCCAGTTAGCAGTGTTGAAGCCTCCACAGATTCCTGGGCAATACAGCAGAGAAATGCTGACTGATGGGTGATTTAAGAACTTTTATAGCATTATGACTCAGCAGTTCACCTAAGGTGATAACTAAACCGTAAATAATACATCACAAATTGAAACCCAAATGGTACTATTGCTGGGTAACATAAAGGCGTGTAAGAGAAATAGCCATTGTTCTCTAGGTCAATAGGATTAAGAGCTACAGTTTCCAGCTCTAGCTTCTGATGGGCCTGAGGAAAGAGGTGAGCATCCTTTAATGTCCCTAGAGTTAATTATTTGCCCATTTTCTTCCAAGACTAGACAGTAGGATAGGGTTTTCTTAACGTCTACTCTCTCCATTTAGATATCACTTAAGGAGCTGAAGAGATGGCTCAGTGATTAAGAGCATTGATTGGCTTCTCTTCCAGAGGACCCAGGTTTGATTCCCAGCACCCATATGGTGGTTACCAACCACCCTTAACTCCAGTTCCAGGGGATCCAACACCCTCTTCTGGCCTCCACAGGCATTGCATGACACAGGGGTACTTATATGCAGGCAAAACATTTGTACACAAACTAAAAAATAAACTTTAAAAAGTCATTTATATAAAATGCATCATTTGTACTTGCTTCAAAATAATCCAGAGAGGAGTAGCAAGGGACGGAATAGATGAGGCAAGCCTGGATGTGATCAGATCCTTGTTGAAGACAGAGGAGGATGAGGTACATGGGCAACCCTCGTGTCTAGTGGCAGACAGTGACCTGCTCTGTGTCATCTTTTTGACCTGCAACACTGGAAATTTTATGCGGCTTCATGGAATGGTGTTTTTTATATAGAACTTAATTTTCCATAATACATAGATAAATCATGTATTGCACAAATCCAACTCCCTTCTTTTCCTCCCTTCCATGTCATCAAGCAAAAACAGGCCTCTAAAAGTCTGAAACCACAGCTTCTCCAAGTCAAAGTAGACAGAATTAACTCCATGTAAATCCACGAATCCAAGCTAGGATAGAGACTGAGTTTGGGAAGGGTAAGACATTTGAGAACCTGATCTGGGATCAGAGATGATGATGAAAAATATCAGATTTGAGGCAGACAGCACCAGTTTAATTTGCATTTGATCCTGTTTCAAAACAGGCTCTTTGAATTGGAGGAGCAGATTTCCTGATAGCTCTCAGAACTCAGCTCTTTGACGCTCACTCAGCACCTCCACTTCCAAATCCCTTAGTCACCTTGAAATGCATTTCATTTTCTGCAATATTACTTTTGAGTGTTCAGCTAGCAAAAACTCACAGAGCCTGGAGGGAAGATCCATCATGCACTATGAGACTTCTATCAGCCGGAGTAGAAGAACAGGTTTTGCTGTCTGTGCAACAGAAAAAGGTAATTAGAATGCAGTTGTGATAAAGATACATGATCTCAGCCTTCAAGCTCTGTGTTGTCCAGAAAGCTCATGTTGTCCAGGCCCATGGAAACAGTTGTTTTCAAATGCCTTGAGTGCTCCTTAGGATGAGGGAAGTGCTACTCACCAGGCTCTGGTCAGCTGTGACCAAGGATGAGGGAAATCCCCACCTCTAAAGCTAGCTAGTCTCCCTCAAACAGCCTTTGAGCTCACCCCCTCAGACTACTGCAAAATTAACTGTTCTTTGTGCCATAGCATTCACGACTGTGCTTTTATTAAAAGGCCACTTCTGGATTGTAAGAGCCAGGGGTGGTGCATGACCCTAAGGAGACAGTTTTACAGGCCCCTGGGAACTTGCTCATATGCACCTACAGCAATGGTGACAGCATGCACAAGACCCGTGCAAAGTCAATCAGATAAAACCCAGCACAGAACTGGGAAATGGACAGCAGGCCTCAACCTTAGCTGAGGAACTATTGGCAGTTGGGTGAGGGAGAGTTGATATTCTTTAAGGGAGTGACACTAGATGGGCTGAACAGGCATCACTGAAAGATCCAGTGAATGAACTCACACCAAGGGACATGTGGGCACACAAACTTGACTGGATAGGCTTTAACATATAAAACAGAATGTGTGAAATCCTGTGGGTGAGCTATGGGGGGGGTGCAAATAGGGGAGGTCTAAATATGATTAAATTGTATGAAATCTACAAAAATTCAATAAAAATATACATTGAGGAAAAAATAAAAGGTTCCTTCTGGACTTGGGAGATGGCTCAGTGGGTCAAAGGCTTGCTGAGCAAGCTTGAGGACATGAGTTCGGATCCCCAGCACCCATATAAAGGCTGAGCATGGCAGCACACACCTGTAACCCCAGTGCTGGAGAGGTCACAGAAAGACAGATCCCAGTGGCTTGCTGGCCAGCCACTGTAGCCAAAATGGGAAACTCCAAGCTCAGGGAGAGATCCTGTCTCAAAAACTAAGGTGGAAGTGGGCATGGCGATGCATGCCTTTAGTCCCGGCATTCTAGAGGCAAAAGCAAGACGATCTCTTTGAGATCAACAAGGCTGACCTGGTCTACATAGCAAATTCCAGGCCAGATGGGCCTACAGGAAGAACCTATTTTTATAAAATAACAAAAACAAAAGACAACCAAATAAGGGGGCTGGAGAGATGGCTCAGCAGTTAAGAGCACTGGCTGCTCTTGCAGATGACCAGGGTTCGATTCCCAGCACCCAGATGGCAGCTAACATAAAATAATAAAAAAAAAATTTTAAAATTTTTATTTATTTGCATTTATGTGTATGAGTGCATTGCCTGCATGTATGTGAGTGCACCTGTGTCGTGCAATGCTGAGGAGATCAGAAGAGAGCACTGGATTCCCCTGGAACTGGAGTTAAGAACGGTTCATAACCTCCATGTGAGGGCTGGGAATCGAACCCCTGTCCTCTGCAAGAGCAGTCAGTGCTCTTAACCACTGAGCCATCTCTCCAGCCCCAATAAATAAAATATTCTTTAAAACCAAATAAATAAGGTGGATGGTGACAGAGGAAGACACCTGAAGTGTACCTCTGGTCAACATACGTACTCACGTTAGCACCCCATACACACACGTGCACACATGCACATATATAACACATACACAAAAAGGTCAGTTCAATCTCATTATGTAACAAGCACTATATGTATAAAAGTGAGCAGGGGCCCTGCGTATGACACTGTCTTCATCCACGGCTTAAACTGATGTAAGTCAGGCAAAGTCAGCACAAGATGCAGTTTGCGCAGTAGGTGGGACTAGGGTTGTTGGGAAATAATTAAGCGAAATGGCATTGTAGGTGGAAGGAAAGACACATTCTAGGAAGAGGGGTCACTCTGACCAAAGGCTCAGTTGTGAAAGAACACAGTGTTTTAAAGAAACAGCAATAAATGAAGTCAAGCGGAAAGGAAGAACAGGTGCTAAAGGTGGGTTGATGTCAGACTACAAAGTCCAGGTACAATCAGACTGAAGTCAGCCACTGAGGAGTGCTCCACAGAAAGTGACACAATCAGTCTGCACTGAGGAGATACAAGCCTGGATTCAGCACAGGGCATATGGAACAGATTCACCCAGAGGCTCCCACAACAGTGGGAGGAAAACACTAGGGCAGACCTTGTGCAAACAAAGGAGACTTCAGGAACATTTCTGGGTAATGAGTGACTAGTGATCAGCCAGAAGCACTGAACCTTCTACCTGGGTGAGGAGGATTGGGAAAGGAGCACTGTGTAGACACTGTGTAGTGGGGGGAGGCTCTAGAAGGCCACTTGGTTTTCCCATCTTGGAACGTACTACGGTCTTGAAAGTTTGAATGCATTTGATTGAAGATGGATTTTTTTACTTTCACATCTAAGGAGAGTTCTCTGGGGTGACCTTCACCTTGTCCCTCTCTCTGCCCCTCAGAGGCAAGGCTAACTTGGAAATAGTAGACTGTGCATAGTCCCACACTATCTAAGAAGCCTTCCAGAAGGTGAGATGTACCCAGATAATCTCAAAGGCTCACCTACACCTTTGAAGCCAGTGTTGAGGAATGTGGTTCTCCCAAGGAGGGAAATGCATCTGCAATGGGTTGATCTAATCAGACACATCAGCCTCAGCTTCACGTTTACCCATCTTGTTTTCTCAGGAGACCAGGATGAACAGTGTGCGTGGTGTTCTCCAGGAAGAGAAGAGGTGAGCCTGGCTAGCTTACATACCACTCTTCACTTTAAGTAACCTGAATTTTCAACACTAATCGACATCTCTAGCCTGTTTTTGACTTTGGAAGCACTTTTTCAAAATTACATGAAGAATCATGCATGAGTTGTTAATAAAAAAATTTGAGGTCAAGGTATTTTTCCACTTTTTAAATGAAGTGAGCGTATTTGTAGAAGAACGTGTAGGGGAGCCTCTGGAACAAGGGGCCTTCCTGAAGGAGCACAGGTCAGGAGGTGTAGCTAGCATCCCAGAAACCCCTCCTCTACTCCATCTCTCTTCCAACCACAGCCCCTCCAAAAGCAACCACCTCCTTGCTCAGGGTGGAATTGATTGCTTTTGTCCTTTGGAATTTTATACATAGATGCTCCTTTGCTTAGGAAAGGGCCATATTCTATTACAAGAAACTCACTATAAGTTGCAAACCTAAGTATAAAATATAGTGAATACATCTAACCTACTGATGAACAAGTCAACTTAACATAGAACACCAGAGAGTGCTTTTTATCACTCTGCTGATGGTGGCTCACTGCCACCTTCAGCCCCTGAGAGTGCCGGCCACTCGGTTTCCTTAGAAAAGATCAAAATTCAAAAACTGAAGCATGTGAGAGCAAGTGACGGTTGAGTGCTCATCCCTAGACAAGACATTTATACTACTCCTCCCAAGGTTCAGGGATCATCACGGAAGAAGGGACAGAAAGAATGCAAGAACTGGAAGTTAGGGAGAAGGGCTCTGAGATGCTGTCTTCTGGGCAGGGCATAGCCAGTGTGGTCATGATGCATGGAGCTGTGGCTATATGAACTGGGTCTACACAAGACTGGGCCTATCAACAGTCAATCATGAATCAGGGAGGGCAGTCCATGGGGCCCTAACCTTCCCCTGAATGATTGGCTACAAATGGATTCTAGGGGAGGGGCAGTCATTATCTTCAGTTGGGGACCCATTAAGGAGCCCACCAGGCTCCAATGGATAGTTCCAAACCCATGGTCACACAGACGATCCTGGTTAAACTCTGGAGTCTGGAGTCCTTGTAAGAAGAGGAAGTGACGACACAGAAATGCACAGAGGGAAGACTGTGTAGAGACACACACAGGGAGAAAAGGCCGCCTGTAAGGACAGACACCTCAGAACTCTGAGAACATCTTGATCTTAGATGTCTGATCTCCAGAATGGTAAGAAACACAGTCTCTGCTGTCTAAGCCCCAGTCTGTAGCCCTTTGCTACAGCAGCGTCTGCTATAGGACAGAGAGCCTGCCTTGCCCCCTGCATCTAGAATCTGCACACGCTCCTTTCTAGGGAATGCCATGACTTCTAGTTGTCTATTGAAATTTGAAAATCAGGTCCAGGGGCACTTGAATCTTTATCAAAGTAGTGAAGAAAGCAAAATTATAAACTACACTGGATCAGGATGGAAACAGAGCAAAAGCAGAGAATTCTGAAGTGTTTTAACATTTCCAAGACACTGTGAGAATGGGTTCCCATGTGATTACTCTACTTATGCTTCCTGTAACAATGTATGAGACTTCTAGTGTCTCACGTCCTTGCCTCCCTTGATGTGGTTAATCTTTCTAAGTTTTGTCATCCCAGGGCTGGAGAGATGGCTCAGTGGTTAAGAACACTGGCTGTTCTTGCAGAAGACCCATGTTCGAATCCCAGCACCCACATGGCAGCTAACAACTGTCTGTAACTCCAGGTCCAGGGGATCCAACGGCCTCTTTTGTCCTGTTGTTCTGGTATTGCATGACATGGGTGCACTTACATACATGCAGGCAATACTCTCTTACACATTAAAAAAATAATAATAAAGTTTTGTCATCCCAGCAAGTATACACTGAAATCTCGCTGTGTTTATATTAACTGTGTTGTATGGCAATTCCACTCCTATCTATCTCCTGTTTACTTATTAATTCGTATTTATAAATCTTGCAAACTTTTCTTTCCTATCAAAAAGAAACATTTAACACAACTGGATTTTTTTTTTTTTTTTTTTTTTTTTGTCGTTTTGAGACAGGATCTCCCTGTAGCCCCAGCTGTCCTGGAACTCACTATGTAGACCAGGCTGCCCTTGAACTCACAGAGATACACCTGCCTCTGCCTCTGCCTCTGCCTCCAGAGTGCTGGAATTAAAGGCATGCACTACCATGCCCGGCAACACAATTGGATTTTTAAAAGTTATTTTTATTTTATGCATATGCGTGTATTGCCTGCATATAGGTAAGTGCACCCGTGTCGTGCAATGCCCTTGGGGACAGAAGAGGCTGTCGGATCCCCTGGAACTGGAGTTACAGAGAGTTAGCTGCTTTGTGGGTGCTGGGATTCAAACCTGGGTCTTCTGCAAAAACAGTCAGTGTTCTTACCACTGAGCTATCTCTCCAGCCCCAGAATTGGAATTTTAAGAAAGATTTTAGAGGACTAGAAAATAACAAAAACATACTGCATGTTTTTCTTTGGTAAATAGTATCAGAATTCTGAGATTTTTGCCAGCTGACAGGTTAAGAACCTGTTTTAGTTGCTTGTCTCTGATTATTGGTAACTTGAGTTTTTCCTGTATGTTTATTGTCTCATATCTTTTCCTGTTACATTTGTTCATATTCTTTATCCATTTTTCTACTTAAGTTCTTGGCATTTTCTTATCAGTTTCCAGTCATTCTTCATGTACTGAGGAAATTACACTCTTTGTAATGTGAACAACAAATCTTTTATACTGATTTTTTTTTAATGTCTATGAATGCTTTACCTGTACGTACCATGTGTATACAATGCCTGTGGAGGCCAGAAGAGGGCACTGGATCCCCCGAAACTGGAGTTAAGGACAGTTGTTATCTGACATGTGGGTGCTGGGAACCAAACCCAGGTTCTCTGCAAAATCAGACAGTGCTCTTAACTGCTGAGCCATTGCTCCAGCCCCTAAAATAGATTTTTAAAAAACTGTGAGTAAAAAATGTATTCAGAGTAACAAATTCTGCAAAGTTCTAAAATCAATTCCCCAAACTATGAGGGTGACTGTACTTTGAAATGGATAAATACCTAAATGTAAAAGCTAAAACCATAATTCTTCCACAGAAAATACACCAAGGTTTATTGCAAGTCTGAAATAAGACATTGGCAAAAGGACCAGAAGCATAAACACATCTAGAAACACCAATGAGCAGGCCAGACAAAAGCATGAAAACATGGTAATTCATTAAGGAGAATTTTTTCTTTTTTTGGAGACAGGGTCTTACGTAATCCAGGATAGCCTCAAACTCCCTCCACAACAGGCCTGGATCCTCCTGCCGTCACCCCCTGAGTTTTAGGATTACAGATGCGCCTGGCTGAATAACATCTTTTCAACAAACAAAACTAGAATAGATATTGCATCAAAAACAAAAGTCCTGGGGCTAGAGAGATGGCTCAGTAGTTAAGAGCATTAGCTACTCTTGCAGAGGACTCGGGTTCAGTTTCCAGCACTCACATGGTGGCTAACAATTATCCTTAACTCCAACCATCCAATAACTCAGGGGATCCAACACCCTCTTCAGGCTTCTGCAGGCACTGCATGATATATTTACATGCAGGCCAGACACTCATACATACAAAATACAACTAAATAATTTCTTTAAGTTACACACTCTCCCTCATTGGGTCCCTCATCCATGGAGTCAAGCAACTGCACATAAAAAATTATTCTAGGGGCTGGAGAGATGGCTCAGAACACTGACTGATCTTGAAGAAGACCCAGGTTCGAATCCCAGCACCCACATGGCAGCTAACACCTGTCCATAACTCCAGTCCCAAGGGATCCAACAGCCTCTTCTGTCCTCGGGCATTGCATGACATAGGTGCACTTACCTACATGCAGGCAATACACACATACACATAAAACAAAAATAATAAATAAATA
>NW_008359963.1:1518478-1530899 GCF_000622305.1 Nannospalax galili | reverse complement strand
TGTAATCATGCTCAGATGCCGAGGAGCTCAGAAGGTGGGCGACTGTGACCAGTGATAGTCATGCATATAGAGATTAGAAATGCATGTGAAAACGTCTCAATGTCAATTGCTTTGGAATGAATTCTTCTGTATGAAAAAAAAAAAAAAGTTGTGCTGTAAAGTAAAAAATATATATATATTTAGGAGCTACTATCTAATCCTTAAAGGATTTTAGGGTTACCTTTTCAGAGGAGGGAATGTTGGAGGGGAGGGAATGGGCATGGATTTGATCAAAACATCTTATATGCATGTACGAAATTCTCAATAAAGTTTTTGTAAAAGTTAAAAAAGAAAAAAAAATTATTCTGGAGGCTGGGGATGTAGCTCAGTGGCAGAGTACTTGACTAGTATGCACAAAACCCCAGGTTTAAACTCTAGCATTAAAAACAAATCTAGAGAAAAATATATTGGTATTGAAAATGTAAATACTTTTTCTTATGGTCATTAAAACTTTATATTATATACATATATATATATACTGTAGTAGGTACTATAAATAATTGACAGCTGATTTAAATGTACACATTATATAAGGGACCTCAATATCCATGGATTTTATCTGTGAGGTCCTAAAACCAATTCTTCAAACTGTGAAGGGTGACTGTGCTTTGAGTTGGATGAAATAACTAAATGTAAAAGCTAAACTGGGAATGGTGGAGCACACCTTTAATCCTAGCACTTGGGAGGCAGAGGCAGGTGAATCTCTGTGAGTTCAAGGCCAGCCTGGTCTGCATAGCAAGTTCCAGGCCAGCTGAGGCTACAGGAAGACCCTGTCTCAAAAAGATGAAAAAAAAAAAAGCTAAAACCATCATTCTTCCACAGAAAATACAACCAAAAAAACCAAAAACAGTAGATTAAAATTTTTGCAAGCTTGGAACAGGCAACATTGATTTTTTTAATTTGCCATGTGTGCGTGCGTGTGTGTGTGTGTGTGTGTGTGTGTGTGTGTGTTCATGTGGAGGCCACAGGAAAACGTTGTGGAGTTGGTTATCTCCTTCCACTTTTACATGGGTTCCAGAGATTGAACTCAGAATTCAGGTCATTAGGCCTGCATGGCAGTGCTTTTATCTTAGCTATCTCACTGGCCCCAGAACAGACAACATTTCTCTTGACAAGAACAATAAATGATGGCCAGGTAGGGTGACACACACCTTTAATCTCAGCATTCAGAAGGCAGAGATAGGTGGAGCTCTGTGACATAGAGACCAGCCTGGTCTAATAACAAGTTCCAGGTCAGCTGGGGCTCCAGGGAGACCCTGTCCCAAAAAAACAAACAAACAAACAAAGATACAATAAATGATAAATTGATCTTTATCTCCCAGCACTCAGGAGGCAGAGACAGGCGGATCTCTATGAGTTCAAGGAAAAGATGGTCTACATAGTGAGTTCCAGGACAGCTGGGGCTACCGGGAGACCCCGTCTCAAAAAAGACAAAAAAAAAAAAAAAAAAAAAAAAAAAAAAAAAAAAGGCCCTCTTATTCTTCAAAATATGCCTTTAAAATATAAAGTGATAAACCATAGATTGAGAAACTATACCCTCAATGTGAAGATCTAATAAATGATTTCAATTCAGAATAAACTAAGAACTTGCAATTCAACTTAACAAGGAAAGAAACAACTCAATTTTTTTTTCAAAAGAGCAAAACATGAGAACACAAAAGAAATCCAAATGACCAGTAAACATATGAAAATCTGTTTCACACTTTACTATGGGGAAATGCAAAACTAAAGTACAGTAAGATGCTAGATACTGTTTTACACCCAGCAGGATGGCTAAAATTTAAGGCACTATTCAAGTGCTGGTGGAGAGCTGGGTCAACTTGACCTCTCAAAAGGCAAATATCTGAGTTCAAAGCTGACTGTTGTTTTTCTAAACACAATGAAAAACTCAGCCCAGGTGAGGCTGACTCTTACTTTACACTAGCTGAAAAAGTTCTGTATGAACAAAATCACACAGCGGCCCAGACCCTTTATTGGTTATTTATCTTAACTGAAAATGATACTATGTTCAAGCGATAGAACATGTGGGCCGTAGGTAGACTGTGGTGCAATGAAACAGCACCTCATTCATGCCACTGTTTTGAACTCTGACCTAGAGTTTCAATCAATCTTCTTAATGGGAATTGCCAAGCATGGCTAATAAATGGCTAATGATTTCAAGGAAGTTTCAATGTAGCCAGTAAGCAGGATCTTATGACTACAGCATATTCTGGAAACAGTATGAGATCAGAGTAAACAAAACTGATCAGGAAGGTATCAATTCATACACACCTTAGGGCTACTTATTTCCCTAACAGCTCTCTTTCTAAGTGCCACATTGGTCTGATTTTGCTAGATAGCAAGTATTATAACTTAATGCAAACAAATATCAGAACATGGGAAAATAAATACACAAAACTTGGCATTTCATGTGAGAAGACAGAGTGATTTTTTCAACTTCTTTCCCACCTTATAGCGGAGGTATTTTTATTCCCCTGACATGTTAGGATACTCTCTGCAGGTGGGTTTAGATAATGTCTACTTCTAAGAAGATAAGAAACCATTTATCAATAGGGAGGGGCCAATCAAATACTATTTGAATGAACCTGATAAAAATCCTTAGATTGATGGACACAAGAGTCGTTCTCTCTCAGAATAAGCATAGATAGGACATCAGCATCCATGGATTTTAATATATTTGAGGCTCTGGGACTTGAAAAGGATAATAGATCTAAGTGTAAAAGCTAAACTTTTATATTTCTGAAGAACAGCTTTGCTCCAAACACCATGACACACACAAAATTTAATTTCTCAAGAACACTGTTGCAAAGGTCATTATCTTACATCTGAGGACACAATGCAACAATCCAGTGTCTTTTCAGGGAGTGGAAATTATAGAGAAAACACGATCTGCAAAACAGAGTTTAGTGATTCATGAGTTCCTGCCAATGGAGGTCATTGTATTCTTTCTGGAAACTGAAACATGAACGTTTCCTACCTTTGCTAACGCAGGTGGTTTCACTTTCCTGGAAATTCCTCAGGTGTTCACCTGTGGAGTAAATAAATTCACATATCTCAGTAGACTCTACCAACTGTGGGTTATAATCTAGTCTCTCCTGAAAGATGTTCGAGCCTTCAAGGAGACGAGGAAATGAATGATGAGGTAGGTTCCATCATTTTCCCAAGCCAGATATAGTCTCAAGCCAGATATAGTCTGCTCCTCAGGTTTTAATCCAGTACCATCAGGGAAATGTATCAGTCATAGACAGCCTTCTTTATACTGTTTAACTCAACTTCATGGTGATGGTTATGAAAAAGAGCCAAAATGGTTCTCTTTCAGAAAAAATGAAAATAAATTTAACTGGAAATGAAAAGTAGACTTCTGTAGTAATTTAAAAATCATAAAGCCAAGCTGGGCATGGTGGTGCATGCCTGTAGTCCCAGCACTTGGGAGGCAGAGGCAGGCAGATGTCTGTGAGTTTGAGGCCAGCCTGGTCTACATAGTGAGTTCCAGGCCAGCTAGGACTACAGGAAGACCATGTTTCAAAAAGACCAAAAAAAAAAAAAATCATAAAGCCAGGGCTGGAGAGAGGAGCCAGCAGTTAAGAGCACAGGCTGCTCTTGCAGAGGACCTGGGTTCAATTCCCAGCACCCACACGGCAGCAACAACCACCTGTAATTCCAGTTCCAGAATATCTGATGCCCTCTTCTGGCCTCTGAGGGGATTGCACAACACACATGTACTTATGCATATGCAGGCAATACACACATACACATGAAATTTAAAAAAAAAAAGTCTTTTTAAAACCCAAAATAAAAATCATAATGCATAATTAGCTTTAGGAAGTTATCATATCATGATAGATTTTATATGCATATAATATATTCCAGCACTGGATTAGATGGGGGTTAGAATCCTAAATTTAGATTTTTGCAAATAAAATACCTGAATGTTGAATATGACATGATATAGAATGTTGATATGACAATTCACATAATGACAAAGTCTACTTAAAGTAGCAAACTTCCTAAAAGATATTGACTTAATCTATCTATCTAAAAATAAAGTAGGGGTTGGCGAGACGGATCAGTGGTTAAGAGCACTGGCTGTTCTTGCAGAGGATCCAGGTTTTGTTCCCAGCACCCCATGGTGGCTAACAACCATCTGTAATTCCACTTCCAATGGGATCCATCGCCCTCTTCTGACCTCTGTGGGCACTGCATGTATGGGTATACTTACATACATGCAGGCAAAACACTCATACACATAAAATAAAAACAAATAAAAGAAACCAAACTAAAGTATGCTGTTGAACATATAACATGCTGGATGGCATAGGATTTCAGTTCCAGTATGAGACCAGTGCAAAGTCCCTGAAGGCCAGAGAGTTAGAAGTGAATGTTATCACAAAGCAGAGCTGTCAGAATTTCTCACATAAAACATAAAACAACATCCAGAAAAAATTATTAGTATGCTCTTCACGTATATACAGTGACTAATTAGCTCTTAGTCACCAAACATACCCCAAGAGAGGGATCAGCCTTAACTCTCAGGTAATACAGCTGAGTATTTAAAATAAAATACCTTAATTTTGCTTATTTATATATGATTTATCTCCAAAAGAAATTCAGTGTAGTGTATAATACAAGAAGTTCAGATAATTGACTCTAAAAATTAATCAACAACAAAATCCAAGAACTTCATAATGAAGATTTGCCATATGTCTAAGCTAAGCATATGCTGCTGAAAACATGAACAAAGCCCAGCTTTAAGATTCATAGAAGTCGGCCGGGCATGGTGTCTCATGCCTTTAATCCCAGCACTCCAGAGGCAGAGGCAGGGGGAACTCTGTGAGTTCTACAGGAGTTTGTGTGTGTGACTCGAATGCAGGTCACAAATGAATATCTGCTGACAGATACATATGCTCAGTTGTAAAATCAAAGACACTTTCAAATGTGAAGGATGGTACAAGCTATTGAAATAGCCCCAAATCATCACATAATGAAATTTTAATTCATTGATTTGCAGTGACAGCTAGAGATTGAACCCAGGGCCAACCACAGACTCACATCCCCAGCCAATTTTGTACTTTGAAAGGATATTCTCACTATATAGAGAATGATTTCAGTTTTTAACTTCTCAGGTATATTTCATTATAAAGCTCTCACATAGGTTGCTTATTAACAGGTAAGTGTCACCTTAGCAAAAGAATAGGGCTTCCAGAATTGATAAGCACACTAAGTCATGATGAAGGTGATGAAGGGAACCAGTCACCTCCAGCATCTAATCACTTGTCTGTGATGATAAAGTGTAAAGCTGTCATTACGAATATGCCAGATAACACTGCTATCATCATGCTTGCTAGTAACAGAGATTATAGAATATTCCAGAATAGCTTCTGAAGTTCTTAGCAAATGGATTTCAGGATTATTGCAGAGAAGTAAACACTAAGAAAAGGCTCATTTTCCTGGCGCAGCTGTACTTTTAAGTATCCAGGGTGATCAACTAGAACTGAGAGATCCTGGAGAGCTGAGGCCTGTTCCAGCTCCACACTTTTGTCTTGGTATTTCTTGTTTCAGGGCACAGAGAGAAGCTGCTAGAACCAAGGCAGAGAGGTCTGCTCCGCTTTAACAAAAGAAGTGTTCTTATGCACCCTTAGGTATTCTAAAAGCCCAGAAAGAAACCAGGTGGCATTTTAAACTATCCCACACTAAACAATCAAGAAGCCTGGAATGGAAGCACATGTCTTCAATCCCAGCATTCCAGGGGCTGAGGAAAGAGGATAGTGAATTCTAGGCTAGTCTAGACTACCTAGTGAGACCCTGTCCCCCACCATCCCCCTAAAAATATCCAGGAAAGAGACACACTAATAAGGATCAGGAGGAAAGAGCGTTTAACTTTCACTTAAAATAGTGTAGTCCTATGCTCTGGTTGAGGACACTAGGTTGTCAAGATTAATGGAAGGACTGGGCTGTAGCCTCAGTGGTAGATCACGTGCCTGCCATGCATGAAGCCCTAGGTTCAATTGCCAGTCCAAAAAAAAGAAAAGAATGGAAAATACTAATGGAGCCCTTAGTCAGATGTGATTCGAATATTACAGAAAATAAGTATTCAAATGAAAATGTACAAAGAAGAGCATCGATCTAATATTTTTGTAATAAAAGAATTTTCTTTTAAATTAATGTGTGTGTGTATGTGTGTGTGTGTGTGTGTGTGTGTGTGTGTGTGTGTAAACCTGTGTGTGCAGGTGCACACAGACAGCAGAAGGAGCCCTTGGAGTTGGCGTTACATGTGTTTGTGAACTACTTGATGTGGGTTCTGGAATCCAAACTTTGGTCCTCTGCAAGAGCAGCAAGCTCTCTTAACCAATGAGCCATCTCTCCAGATCTTGCAATTAAAAAAAATTTAGACATACTAAACATAGTAAAATTATGTTATTTCTGCCTAAATATTCTATTTGCCATCATTCTGATTTACTGAGATTTAATTTGAGTGTGAGAAACATGAAAGTATGAAGAATTTTAAACACACATGCACACACAAAAACATGTGCACTGCATAGAATACTATGGCATTGTTAAATGCATTGTGGACAATATATATGACATTTTCTTTATGGAAACAAATATTCTATAGTTTTGTATTTGTATAAAGTCATTCGTGCATGCTTCATTTTATGAAAATAAGCAGTTTACTCAAGAGAATAAATTCTTGAGTTTGAATTGAATTTTTGCATTTAATTATTTATTTATTCATTTATTTTTAAATTTTTAAATTTCACTTTTTACTATTGTGTGTGTGAGCATATGTGTGTCATATGCACATGTGGAGGTCAGAAAACAACTTTAATGTATCAGTTCTCTGCTTCTACCATGGATTCTGAAGGTAAAGCTCAGATCATCAGGTTTACACAGAAAACACTTTTACTCACAGTCATCTTGCTGACATATTTATTTATTATTTACTTATTTATTTTTAAAGTGTGTATGCATATGGGTATATGTATGAGAGAAGCTGCTGGTGCTCATGTGCCACAGCTTGTATATGGAAGTCAGAGAACCTTCTGGGGTCAGTTCCTTCCACATTGTTTTAAGGCCAAGTCTCTGTTGTTCTACCTCTGCACTTTGTACTCCAGGCTAGCTGGCCCAAGAGCTTCCAGCCAGTCTCCTGTCTCCCCCCGCCCCCCGCCACTCCTGTCTCAAGTCCTGGGATTGCAGGTGCACACCACCACACTTAGCTTTTTCATAGGTTCCAGGATCAAATCCAGATCATGAGGCTTGTGTGGCCAGCACTTTCACTCACTGAGCCATGTCCCCCACCCTTAAGCTTTTCATTAAGACAGTGATATAATCCACCATTATATAAAAGTAACAATGTACAGGGCTTAAATTTTTAACCAAACCCAGTGGTTTTTTTTTGGTTAAGTGTAAGAGTTAAGCATTATTTAAGAATTACTTTATTTTTCCTAATGCTACATTGAACGTGGGTACAGAACCACTAACAAATACACACAGGGAGTCAAAGTCTATGCTACTGTCTCCTGAAATGTGATGACCGTGACATAAAACCCAATGTGTATATCATCAACTTCACCTTTAACCCTGGCCCTTTATAAATAGCCACCCTCCTTAGAGCAGCCTGTAAAACTTGGCCCAGAGTAACTTCTGATCTCAAAACTGCCTCTGTCACTCACTGAAAATCTTTCCAACTTTGAGCATGGAAATCTGTAAACTACCCACTTATATTTCACCCCAAAGACTTTATCAAAGATTTAATCAATGACTGGTAATGGGAGGCAAGGCTGTTTATAAATGCCCTTCCCAGCCCTCCTTGAGACTCTAAACCATTTCCCCTCATTGAGAATCATCACCTTTCACTCAGAGACAGGACTTCCGGCCAGTGTGTGGCTTGCCCCTCAGGAATGTCAGAGTGGGAGAGAACAAAAGACATTCACTAGAAATGGTGGGCTCAAACTTGATCCCAGTCACACACCCCCAAACTGATCAGCACAGGCTCAAGTAAGAGCACAGGCTCTTAGTAAGAGATAGTTACATGAAGGTCCTCAATATGAGTTGAAATGACTGGATTCCTGTATTACTACCCAAGGATATGATCTCGGAAATAAGTTTATACTGCTGAGTAACAAAGCCCTGAAGCCCTCAAGGGAGGAAACACTGACCTATGCACCTTCCCTGGCTGTGGGCAGCCCCACGTGATATGGCCTTGCTCTTTATCGCAAGCATCAAGCCTATTCAGTGACCATCACCAGGACTTTTAAACTAGCCAGAGAAGACATTTCTCAATTAAACTTGAGATAGCCGTCTTTCCTATACCCCAACACCAGTAAAGTTAAGCAACATGTTTACTTTAAAACATATGAAGCACGAACCAAAGACTACAGGAACCACAGCCGTGAAAGCTGTAAGCAGAACCACCCTGTTACAGGCTACGTGCTATGTGCTGGGAGCACACATCCTGAATCTTGGGACGTGGCACTTACACATCAGCTGCTTTCAAATGCATCTGGAAAATCTGGCAGCTGGTCATGAAATATTTCCTCACTGTTTCCTCAGATATTCTGAAGGTCAAGTTCACCGAAGGCCAGCGATGTGATTAGGGAAGCTCAAGTGTCAAAGGCATCTTGTGGCAGGGTGAGCCGCTCCGAAGAATTCTGTGGAGGAAGCAACCAGGCCTAGCCAGGTACTACATCAGGTGCTTTATAGGACACTTCATTTAACCTTTCAACAATCCAGGAAATGGGCATCCTTCCCCCCATCCTTGTCCTTAGGGGTAACAGCCTTGAGACTTAAAGAGTCACGTGTAACACTGAGATCACTTGGAGTTAGTTCACTGTTTTGACTGGACTGGCTGGCCAACAAGCCCCTGGCACCCATCTGTCTCCACTCCACCCCTACCCACAGTCACTGGGGTTACAGACTCATACCACTATGCCTGGCATTTATGTGGGCATTGACATTCCAAATTCATGCTTACAAAGCAAGCACTTTACCCACTGAGCCATCTCTCCACTCCCATGTCACAGATTCTTGATGAAGAGAAAGGACTCCTGATTCAGAGTGGAGCCAACTCCCACACTGACGTGCAGATTTCGATTCAGGGAAAGGATGGTAGTTCAGGTTGCAAGCGTGGCAAAGTGAAGGTGAACTACCGATGGCCAAGAACTGGAGGACCTTGTGTGTAGTCTCAGCAAAACCGTCCCTGCCACCATGAACAAAGTCATAACCCTGCTCCCGGATCCATCATGCACATTCATAGGCGGCGCTTAGCTTAGCTCTCATGCAAAGTTGGCTGAGAAGGAAAGTAATGCTGAACTTGTCAGCTGAGAATGAGAGGAACCTGTTCTGAAAACCTCAAGTGCCAGATATGTTGTTTCTTAACCCTTCATCTAAAACCCAACCTTGACTTTGGAGCCAATTCCCTTCAGCTCATGATACCAGATGTAAGAAATGACAAGAATCTCTCAGAATTTCAACACTGAACACAAGCATCACATATGTAAAGCATGCCCAATAATATTCTTAGTAGCTTTCATGGCAAGGTTCAGTTTGTTTTTAACTTGATTTTTTTGGGGGGGGGAGAATTTCACACATAAGTACTTATTTACATGTTTTCTACCCCTTCCTCTCCCCCGCCAACTCCTCCACATATATATAGAAATAACCTACTGAGTCCATTTAATGGTGCTGATATGTCCAGGTGTTTAGGGATGAGCACTTGGGATTGGATAACCTATTAGGGAGCTCATTCCTGAAGAAAACTGATTCTCCCCCTCTCAGCATCCATTTATTGCCTGGAGTTCTTCATCTGGAAGTGTGACCTTGGGAAATTTCCCCCATCCATACTGGCATATCAGTTGGTCTTGTCATTATGTAGGTCTTACTTGGGCATCCATATTGTTGAGATTTCATGAACATAGCTTCTCTATCACATTTGGAAGACATCATCTTGCAGCAGCCATCCTGGTTCTCTGGCTCTTACTATCTTTGTACCCCCTGTTTCATGATGTTCCCTGAGCCTTAGGTGTCGGGGTTGCATTTTAGAGATATCAGTTGGGGCTAGGAATCCCACAGTCACTTGTGTCTACATTTTGACCAGTTGTGCTTTGCTGTATTCATCTCTATCTATTGCAAAAAGAAGCTTCTTTGATGAGGGATGGATGAGCGACTATAGAGCAATTGATGAAGACCTTCAGATACAAAATGAAGGCAGAGATGCCAGGCTTTTATCCTGCTCTTAGTTACTTGGTGGGCCCAAGTAAGGAGTCCATGCTTTTGAACAAAAGCAATTCCTTCCTTCCTTCCTTCCTTCCTTCCTTCCTTCCTTCCTTCCTTCCTTCCTTCCTTCCTTCCTTCCTTTCTCTTTTATGAGACAGTCATACTACATTGCCCTGCCTGATTTTCTCATAGCAATCCACCTACTTCAGTTTCTGAAGTGCTGGGATTACAGGCACAAGCCACCACACCCAGTAGCAACAGATACTTCTAAGTGCCTGTTATCTGGGGACAGGATTATCTGGATGGGATGGGGTGAGTGGTAGCCAGAATAAAGCAGAGGGGTGGCTTCAGATCTGGTAAGTATAGGCGTGTGCAAGCTGGGCTCCTGGCATGGTGTGCGCGAGTATCTCGGGGTCCCCGCCACACCTGGCTAGTCGCAGCGCGGGTCTGGCCGCAGGTGTCTCTGGCCACGGCGGTGGGTGCCCTGCAGGCTTTTCCTGCCCGCTCGGGTCCCGTGTCTCTGTCCGCGCGTCTCTGGTGCTGAAAGTTTTTCTGCTACTGGAGCGTTGTCCAGCCGAATCCTGTCCCTTTTCCACCCGTGTACTTTCCTCAGGATGCGAGGTCCACTGGCCACTGAACCACGCGGGAAGAGTACGAGGACAGCCAAAGCTAGAATGTCCACAAGTCGGTAACGAGGGAGTGCTGCCCCCCGGGGAGGCTAGATTACAGGCAGGAGACACAGAACTCAGTCTACAGCTCTTTATTCCAAGTCTCAGTGACTCAGTCCCCGCTCTAGCCCCAAGTCTGCTTCTAGCTCTAAGTCTGCTTCTAGCTCCAAATATTGAGAGAAGACTAGGATATTTATACCATGGGGGTAGTGGTAAAAGCTTTGGCTGTTAGGTACTTTGTGAGACATTGTATTTACATATGGAAGGGGGTTTCTGCCAGACTGCTGTCTGCCTGAAAAATCACAGGAAAGCATGGTATTCCTAAAGCCAGAGGCCATGTTTGTGTTTAGAGCATTCGTGGCGGGCACTTCAAAAGGAGAGTCAGGAAAGATGCCAGGAAGGCACCCTGCTGTGAAAGGAGCCCCAGCACATAATCCCGAGCTGCATGAGCTGTCCGGACGTGAAGGGACTTCTACTTTGCATAACAGAGGTCCCCAACATCTTCCCCTCTTTTGATTAAAATATGAAGAAGTGCCATGCCAGCCCTAAGGGTTAACTCATTTCATCTCAGGAGAATCCAAAGTTTGATAACTGACCATGACCTGTTTCCTGTAGTGATTTTTAGCAAATGGCAGTAACTGTCAGCAAAGAAATCTTAAAAAACAGTGAGCAAGCACAATACACAGTATCATCAGAGAGCAATAAGGGATAGGAGCCATGCAAACAAGGGATTGCTAAGCCAAATAGATTACAAAGTTTTGAGAGTGTTAACATTGGTTTTAACAACATTTGATTTAATTACAAAGAAACAGTATCTTTTCCAATATCATATAGTCCCCATGTTTAACAGTTATTAAGTCTAATGTTTTTTTATTGTGAAGCACAGTTCTAGTGAGAGAGTTCATTTGTTGTTGGAGAAACTTTAGGCTGTCAGTCACGAATGTCACTGCTTGGTTCAACTTGTCTTTAGCTAAGACAGAATCGGGTACAGCTTGTTGTCATGACAATGCCTCCAGCCTCCGGTGTAAGTTCAGTCTCTGCCAGTAGGGGGAGGAGGATCTTCTCTCTGCTAGCAGCTGTGTAGGAAAAAAAGCTTCTCACACCTGAAATGTAATAGTTAGCCAGGTGTTTGAATCCACTTAGATGAAAGTCAGTGAGGTCTTTTTCTGCTCCTGGGTAGAGAAGGGTGGTAGCTGGTACTGCTGACAGCAAAAATCTATTGCTGGATGCACACAAAAAAGCTATTAGACATTGGGGTAGGTGGTGAAGGGAAGAAAGTTAAACTTGTTTCAGGACATAGTATCTGGTCCTCTGTCTTTCCTGTAAAATGACATTGTAAATTAGCACAGACTTGGCTGCAGCTGTAAGCTGTTGAGAGACATGAAGGTTAGCTGTGGGGTACCTAGAGAATACATCTAAGAAGAATTTTGTTATTACTTCAGTGATTGTCCCATGGATCTGATTTTTTCCTAGAAAAATAAAATCTCTAGAACATGGTA
>NW_008359963.1:1515166-1515716 GCF_000622305.1 Nannospalax galili | reverse complement strand
AATCCTGGGGAAGCAGGTTAGTATTAAATGTTTGTAATATAGATTTAGTCCAAGGAGCATGAATGCCATCCTCCCGTACAGCCTGGCACAATTACTTAAGTTTAGCAGCTGGGAGTGGGTACTAGGCTAGTGGATGCTGTCTGGTTATTTGCAAATTAACAGGGAAAGCCTCTATCGGTGGGTTTTGAGGATCCTGAGACCGCTGAGGCTGGATATTTTGAGGCTGGCAGCTTTCACTGTCTCTAAGGTTACACAGCTGCTCTGAGGCTGGGCTTGTCTCCACAGGGGGTGGAGGTAGGCAAGGTGGGGGGGAGGAGGAGATTTTACCTGAGAATCTTTGGGAGCTTTTGAAATTTGGGCGTTAGTATCTGGGCTTGTTGAATCAGCAAGAGAGGGGTGAGGATTAATTTTACTGATGGGTGGATTTTGTCTGGCTTGATCAGATTTTATTTTTGAAGCTGTTGAATCTGTTACTGGGCAGTTTTTAGGGTCTTTTTTATCATCTAAAACCTCTCTTTTATTATTTTCTGGCGTCTGTAAGCTCTCTTTA
>NW_008359963.1:1498049-1514203 GCF_000622305.1 Nannospalax galili | reverse complement strand
GCTGGCACGAGGTTCGGAGGCTTTTACGTTGTGGCATGAGGTTCAGAGGCCCCACGTTGGGCGCCAGATATAGGCGTGTGCGCGCTTGGCTCCTGGCGTGGTGTGCGTGGGTATCTCGGGGTCCCCGCTACACCTGGCTAGTCGCGGCGCGGGTCTGGCCACAGGCATCTCTGGCCACGGCGGCGGGTGCCCCGCAGGCTTTTCCCGCCGGCTCAGGTCCCGTGTCTCTGTCCGTGCATCTCTGGTGCTGAAAGTTTTTCTGCTACTGGAGCGTTGTCCAGACGAATCCTGTCCCTTTTCCACCCGTGTACTTTCTTCAGGATGCGAGGTCCACTGGCCACTGAACCACATGGGAAGAGTACGAGGACAGCGAAAGCTAGAATGTCCGCAAGTCGGTAACGAGGGAGTGCTGCCCCCTGGGGAGGCTAGATTACAGGCGGGAGACACAGAACTCAGTCTACAGCTCTTTATTCCAAATCTCAGTGACCCAGTTCTCTCTCTAGCTCTAAGTCTGCTTCTAGCTCCAAATATTGAGAGAAGCCTAGGATATTTATACCATGGGGGTGGTGGTAAAAGCTTTGGCTGTTAGGTACTTTGTGAGACATTGTATTTACATATGGAAGTGGGTTTCTGCCAGACTGCTGTCTGCCTGAAAAATCACAGGAAAGCATGGTATTCCTAAAGCCAGAGGTCATGTTTGTGTTTAGAGCATTCATGGCGGGCACTTCAAAAGGAGAGTCGGGAAAGATGCCAGGAAGGCACCCTGCTATGAAAGGAGCCCCAGCACATAATCCCGAGCTGTATGAGCTGTCCAGACATGAAGGGGCTTCTACTTTGCATAACAGAGGTCCCCAACAGGTAAGGTTCTGTTTTTATTTATCTTTTATTTTACTTTATTTTAATGTGTATGAGTGTTTTGCCTGCATGTGTGTAAGTGCATTGCATGTGTGCAGTGCCTGTGGAGGCCAGAAGAGGGCTTTGGATCCCCTGGAACTGGAGTTCCAGACAACTGTGAGCCTCAGTGTGGGACTAGGAACCAAACCCCGGTTCTCTGCAAGAGCAGCCAGTGCTCTTAACTGCTCAGCCATCTCTCTAGACCCAGGGTTCTGTTTTTTAAAGGATTGTAGCAAAAATACACATAACATAAAACTTACCATCTTAACAATTTGAAGTGTTCTGATCAGTGGCATCCTGTACATCCACACTACTGACAGGCATCACCACCTTCTATTTCCATTTTTTTTAACATTTCTCAAATGCAACTGTGCATCTTTTAAACACTAACTCCCCATCTCTCCTGCTGCTGCCCCAGCCCAGGAAACTGTCATTCATTCTACTGTCAGCCTCTCTGAACTAGATAGCAATTTAACAGTTTCTTTCTTGACTTGGAGGGATTGCTTGTAATTCATAAAGTTGGACACTTATCAGTACATCCACTTTGCTGTATATACATTACACCTCAATAAAAAGATCTAAAAAGTAGAGGTCATATCAGCCCAGGAATCAGGAAACCCAAGCTCTAAGGTTTAAATCTGTAACTGGTTGGAACTTTGGGAACTTCATTAATCTCCATTAACTTTTCAATGTCTTCGAAGTAAAAATAAAAAAGAATGTCATCTCCAAAAGAGTTACAAAATGCTCTGTGTAGGAGTAGAGGGAGGAACCATGTTTATATAGTGCTGGTAGATATGTCATAGGGATTTAAAGAACTGGAATATTCCAAGTGTCACTGAGGTGGGACAATCACCCTTTCTGGAATACTGCCATGTTGAGCATCTCTATCTATTAGTGGAGGAGATTGGGTTGGGGCCTGGGGGTCACCACAGTCGGCTGGAGTGGTTATGAGGGGCTTTAATGTTCAAAAGACTCTCTCAACCGTAACCTTGTCTTTTTGGTTGTAAGCCTGGGCCTTTAATGGCTGTGCCAGCTCTCTCGCCTTCAACCCTAACCTTAACTGTCACACAGCACATAGATCCTTCCACACATCACAGGTGCCATTAGAGATTTACCAAACTCTCTGTTGTCTAAATCAAAATCTCAATCACAAGGAACAATTTCACCAGAGATTACCTGAGGACAATTGTATTCTCAATACCTCAATTCTACTCTGGGTCAGGCTGGACACTCACAAACATCATGCAGCACATGAGTGGAAGTGCTCACTCATTGGCATATTGGAGCAATCCGCAGTTGTTACTTGTGGTCGGAGTCTGGGACAGTTGTTTCCAGGTTCCTGGCCTCTTATTCAAGGCATTGAAGTACAGGCATAGACCAGTTACAGAGTAGCAAGGAAAATTAATTATAAAGTGAAGCTAGTACAAATCCATCAAGAGTGACAGCAGGCCACATGAGTGAGAATACCTAAAGGCCCCAATTATGTTTGGGGCTTCATTTTGTGGGGTTCAATACAAGGAGGAGTTGCTAAGGAATGCAATATGGGCAGTTCTCTGTTTTAACTGACAGGCCTATATTATGGAACTTTGTTCACTGCACATGTCCCTTCCCATAATAGATCTGGTTTTAATCATATGCATGCTAAATTATTCATTGGCATAAGATGGTAAATAGGGAGGTCTCCCTAAACGTTCATACAGAGCATACAGTTTGCCTTATTGGATCCAAAAATACTTCAGGCCAGTTCAACCGCCTTATCCTTGCACCCAAATCGAACAGGAGTAGGATTGAATAAAAGCTGTCTGTATTTGATAGTCATAAGGGGGGAGACTTGTTTCATTGTTTGGAGTAGGTGTACATGCAGTTGATGTAGGTGGAGGTCCCAGTTGCCAACCAGTCACTAAATGCATTGTTCAAAGAGAAACGGGTATGCAGAGCACATACAGGTGAGGGTCCGAGGCTGCTAAGTGCATTGTTAGAAGAGAGATGTGTATATAGCCCAAACCAAGTGAAGTCTTAGGCTGCTAGCTCATTCCCCATGCATGCCAGCCTCATAGGTACCTTTGGTTCAAGAAAATCTTTTACAAAAGAAAGCTCAGTATGTGAAGAAACACAATAAATAAATGCTATGGAATATGGGAAAAGCAGTTTAACACCCTTAAGATTTAAACATTTTGGGAAGTTTTCTAATTCTTAGAATATTAATCCTTTAGCAAAATAAGGAATTGGAGAACAAAGTAACAGAAAGTAACCACCTTCCCTTTGCTGGAGGCAGGAGGTGTGGTCCACATAAGATGCATCTCCAAGTTTCAGTAGCAATACCACATTGCAAACAGCTATAAGAACCAATGAACCTTTCCATCATTAAAACCTAAATGCTCAACTAAAATGTGGCCATGTTTCTGTTCTATAATTAAGCAAGAAAACAAAAAGTGATTTCTAGTCTCAAAAACAATCTAAGTTGGATGCAGGGAGGAGGAGGCAGCGTTAGTTTGAAATGTCAGTTTGTCACTACTTTTCACTTGAGAAGAGATCCTGAATGAGGTGACCTAGACCAGGATGGCCTGTAAGCTGTCTGAAGGGACTGTCTTGATTGTTAATGGATGTAGGAAGGCCCAGCCCATTGTGAGCTGCGTCATTTCCCAGGAAGGGGGTCCTGAGCTCTAGAGGACAAGAGAAGAGCTACCCGAGAGAGCATAGGAGGCATGGATACAGTCATTGCTTGCTGCTCTCGACTGTGAATATGATGTGACCTGCTGCCTGGGTTCCTGCCTTGACTTCCCTGTAATGCTGGATTGTAACCTGGAATTTTGAGCTAAAACAAACCATTCCTCCCCCAAGCTGCTTTCAGTCAGGGTGTCTGAATCACAGAAACTAAACAAGTACAGCATCTCACGATGTTGCCCAGGCTGGTCTTGTTAGGACCTGGCTGTGATAACAAGCTAGGTTCAGCCACCTTACTTAATAGGCCAATTAAACAAGCAATTAAAGAAGCAAGAAAAAAGAGATTTATTCAACATGGCCACATTGGGAAGAGGAACGAAAAGGTGTAGTAACACCTTCATCTCAATCTATCTTTAGGGTCCTGACTTGGTGTTTATATAGAGGGCAAGAGGTATACATAGCTAAGCAACTCTGATCAAAGTGTGATCCAGCCCACCATTGATCCATCAGTGCCTGGGTTCCTGTCCTCCTGCAAAATTGTCTGATGAGGGGACTGGAGAAATGGCTTAGCAGTTAAGAGTACTTGCTACTCTTGCAGCAGACCAAGTTTTTTCCCAGCACCCACATGGAGGCTGAGTAAGTTGAGTTCTAGGAAATCCAATGCCCTCTTCTGGTCTCTGCAGGCACCACAAGCATGTGGTGAAATTTCAGACACATAGGCATATAATAAATATAATATAATATAATGTAATGTAGTATAAAATAAAATAAATAAAATATATAAATGGTCTGATGAGTTGTCAGAATTGTGGGAAACTTTTCCTGGAACACCAGTTCCTCCTCTGGCTGCCACTAAACTGCTTTGTCCTTCTCCTAGCATGAAATTCCTGGAGAAACTGGGGGTGGGGGAGGCAATCCTTTCAATAATCTGATAGCCAGAGGAAGGGGTACAAGTGTATGTGGTTCAGTGGTAGAGTGCTTATCCAGCATGCATGAGTTTGTGAAATAGTGTACATATTTTAGGAGTGATTATTTATTGAACTGGTGCTGGGAAATGAAATACTTGGAATTCTTTTTCTAAGTCTTCCTTCATAAGTTATTTTACTTAATAAAGACTTGTTAAGTAATAAAGACATATTAAGACTCAAATTATGTGGTGATACAGAAAGCCGAGCCAAAGGAACTTATAGAAAAAGAAGGAATACAATCTCCTAGGAAGTTATGACTTGTGGATAACATATAACTCTTCTTGCCTGAGGTGTTTATATTAGGCACTTCAGATGTTAAAATGTAACACAGTGGATGTCAGTGGGTGGAAGGATGTGAGATGGAAATTAGTATTTAATGGACATAGAGATTTCAATTGGAAGATGAGGAAGGCCAATGGATGGTGTTAATGACTATATCACAGACCTATATACTTTAAAATAGTATGTTTTATGTTATGTATAATTTTATCACAACTTGAAAAAAATAAGTTATGCTCTCAGTAAGTTGTAGATATAAACCAGCATACAAAACTCAGTTTTATATATTCTGTTCTAAATTCCTTTCTGTTGCTGTGACAAATAATCTGACAGGAAACAGCTCAGAGAAGAGAATTTATTTGCCTCACAATTCCAGGTTACAGTTCACCATTGCAGGGAAGTCACAGAGGCAGAAGCTCAAGACATCCAGTCATACCATATCCACAGCCAAGGGCAGAGAGAAGCAAAGACACCCACACTGTTTCCTTGCCTAAAGCTAGATTTTCCTACTCTTACATAGTTCCTGGGCCCAGCTGATAGATAGTGCTGCCTACAATGGGCTAGGTCTTCCTATATCAATCAACAGTCAAGACAGTTCCCCACAGACATGTCCACAGGCCAACTTGAGGTAGACAATCCTTCTTTGAGTTCCTCTTCCCAGATGATTCTAGGTTGTCTGACATTAGCAAGTAAAACCAATTGGTACATACACCAATAATAAACGTACTGAGAAAGAAATGAAAAAATATCCTATTTGTGATGGCTTAAAATATTAAAGTACCTAGAAATAAACCTACCAAAGGAGTGAAAGACCTCTGCAACAAAAACTAAAGACATTTGGGAAGAGAAATTAAGGACGGTACTAGATGATGGAAAGATCTTCCATGCTCCTGGACCAATAGAATTAATATTGTGAAAATGGCTGTCATGGTTGTGTTATTGTCAACTTGACAGAATCTAGAATCACCTGGGAGATGGGCCACTGAGCATGTCTGTGAGAGATTACCTAGACTATGTTAACTGAAGATCCACCCAGTCCAATGCTGCTGGCACGTTCCCTGAGCAGGGGATTCTGAGCTGTAAAGGAATAGAAAAAAGCAAGCTGAGCTCTAACACACATGCATTGATGCTTTGACTGTGAATGCAGTATGACCAGCTGTCTTGAACTTCTGCCACTCAATTCATTGTCCCTTAAGTTGCCTTTTTCAAGGTTATTTTTTTTTAATCACAGAAATGGGGGGGAAAAAAACTAAGACAGAAACTGGTACCAAGAAATGGGGTGGTTGCAGTGATAAACCTGATCATGTGGTTCTTAGGTTTTTGAAACTGTTTGTAGGAAGAATGTGGAAGAATTTGGAGCTTTAGGCTAGAAAAGCTGTTGAATGCTGGAAGCAGAGCTTAATCGGCTGTTCTGGTAGAAGCTTGGAAGACAAGAATGTCAAGAGAAATGTGGGCTGCAGATGCCCCACTCATGAGGTTCAGAGAACAAGGAATCTATCAGCAACTGGACTAGGGGCCATTTGTGTGGTAATTTGATCAAGAATCTGGCTTCATTCTTCCCATGTCCTGAGAACTTGAATGAAGTTGAATTTAAAGGTAATGGAGTAGTTTGTTTGGAAGAAGAAATTTTCAGGACAGGAGATCATTCAAAGCAGGTGATAAGTAAGTAGCTGTAATTCTTAAAAAGATCAGCACCATTGAAGAGAAACCCCCCTGTACTACACTGGACGATAGGAAAGATATCCTGAGTGCGAGGCTCTATCTTATGAAGATTCAGGTTCATTTAAAAGAAGAAACCACTGGGCATGGTGGCACACACCTTTTATTCCAGCACTCAGGAGGCAGAGGCAGGTAGATCTCTGAGTTCCAGGCCAGCCTGGTCTCCATAGTGAGTTCCAGACCAGCTCCACTAACAGGGAGACAGACCCTGTCTCAAAAAGACCAAAAAATTTTTAAAAAAAAGAATAAATAAAAGAAGAAACCTTTACTGAAAAGGTTCCCTGCTCTTTGAGAACAGCTGTCTAGGAAAGTGTTTCCCAGGGTCAGCACACAGAAGATACAGCTGTGGACCAATGGACCAGGCTATATCTCAAGCTGGCAGCAGAACTTGGCAACATCATCTACATGGTATTGGTCTTGCAGACATGAAAGCTGTGAGATTGTGGGGGTCATGGGGTGCAGCTGAGGCTAAGCAATGTGTGGCAGGGTAGGAATCCTGAAGAAAAGCCCTGAGAGGTCATTATGTGAACTGTGAAGGGGAAGCCTCAGTTGCTATGGAGACTCCAGGATATTGTAGCCACCAGGACCTTGGGATATGCAGAGAGGAGAGCCATGAGCAAGGAATGGAGCCAGCTCAGAAGAGAATATATGTGTGTTGAGGGCAACAGAACTGGTAGGGTGGGGCTCTCCAAACTCTTTGGAGTCTAGCTGATTTCATCAGAAGCCTCCGTTGCTGAACGTGAAGCTTCAGGATTTGGTGTTTACCCTACTAGATTTTTGGCTTTGGTTTGGTGTGATTGTTTTAAGCCCCAGACCTCCCTTTTTGGAATAAGAACGTTTATAATGTGCCATTGTATGTTGAAACTATGTAACTTTGTTTTTTTTTATTTTAAAAGAGCTCACAGTTAAGAGGACTTGAACTTTTTAAAAAAGATTTTATGTGTATGAGTATTTGCCTCTGAGTATACATGTGTATCAGGTATGCCTGGTGCCTGTGGAGGTCAGAAGGCAGCATTGGGTCCTCTGAAACTAGACTTGCAGGTGGTTGAGAACCACCACGTGGGTGCAATAACCATGCTTAAGGCCTTACTTCTTTCCCAGATTTAAACTGAAATTTTCTGGGAATCTCACAAATAAACTATAAACTCCATTTATGATTAAACCATGTTTTAGCTCCCTTATGCAACACTTATGATACAAGATTTTAGCTATCAGCTAGTAATCAATCCTATGCAATACACCCCAGGAGTCACCCTATCATTTCAAAAAGGAGGAAAATGTCCAGTAGAAGAAACCTTTTGAGCAATTCGATTTCAGAAGCCTTCCAAATCAAGCATACAGCTACTACTAAGACATTTAAGATCAATTATCCCGTGAGAGGCACACATTCACACTTGGGTGTGTACTATGCCTTTCTGTTAATACCCATGCTTAAATCTATACTAAAACCTCTTCCTAATAAACTCTCACTCTGCTTCATACTGGCTGACCCCGAAACTCTTTTCTGTGGTCAAGAGTCCCAGTTTAACTTCACACCACTCAAGCCACTGCAGGTACAGCTCACTCTGCCACTGACATAACCATGATGGATCAAGACAAGACCATTCTGTAATATCTAACCATGGGAAATGCATGGATATTTTCCAAGAGACAGTCATGACCCAACCCTCCCATCTCGGCTAAGAGAAGCACCTGGTGCTTCATCAAGCATAGCTTTAGCCCAGGTCTGGTTATACTCGTTCTAAACAAGATCTATGGGAATGTCAAACCATAGAATTATATTCCTTTTTCTGACAGCAATTCAAAGCAAGACCCCTTATTAAACCCATCCTAAACCTGACACAAGCCCAAATTATTTAAGTTCTTTCTGACATCCCCCTCAGTTCCCTTGAGCTATCTCTCACTTACTGTACAAGTTAACAAGTCTGTTCCTGGTGCTACCAGACTCTGAGGGTGTTTTTTAAGGCCCTGAGATTAGGCTCCTTCGGAAAATTCCACTTAGGAAGAAAGGATGGGCCACCCACAGGAGTCCTGAGGCCAGAGAAAAACTACTCACCATGTGTACATTTCCTGGCTTTTGTTTCATCTTTTCTGTAAGTTAGGACACTGTTGCAGGCAAGTTAGAGACGGAATGAGAATCCTGGCCAACACCAAAATTCATTTTTCCATTTCTGCATATATTATGTTGTTTTCTCTGAATGCAGGTAAGAGCCAGGCCATACAGCTCTTCTGAAAACTGAGGGCATAAAAATTAGTGGAAGGAAAAAAAGGAGAAAATTTTTGAAAATATTAGTGGAAGGAAAGAAATGTATTCAAAGGCCCTGAGGATAACGAGACTTTTGTGTTTCAAATCCCATGGGGGTGGGTGCTCAGGGGTGCTGTGGACTTTTTTTAAAAGATTTTTTATTTTTGTTTTATGTGTTCGAATATTTTGCCTGTATGTATGTGGGTGTAGAGGACTGAGTGGTAGCACACACCTATAATCCCAGTACCCTGGAAACAGAGATATAGGAGAAACCGGAGTTCAAGAGCAGCTGCAGCTACATAGTGAGTTTGAGGCCAGTCCTCTGGGCCCAGCTCATACATATTATTTTTTTTACAAATCATTCACATGAACTCAGGAGACGAGGAGGCAATACAGAGGCCCTTCAAGAACATAGAATACCTTGTGGAAAGGATAGGTCCTCACATGATCTTAGGGAAAGGCTTAGGGAAGAAAGGGAAAATTATGTTTCTAAGCTGTTCTTTTAAACTGATGTTATTTGGCTGGGCATTAATGTAGTAGAAAGATAGCCTATAATCCCCACCCAGGATGAACACTGTTAATTTTGTGACATCTTTTCTTTCTGACTTTTTTCTTGTTTCTTTACAATGTTGACATTATAGGTCTACTCATGCATTTTCATTTACTTTCCTACCTCAGGAATGAAGTCATGTTTCTTGTTTGTTTTGTAAATTTTCACACTACCTGTTCATCTAAAATCAAGCTCATAGCAAACACAGATAAGACCTGAGATGTAGTTCACAGATAGAGCATTTACTTGGCATACACAAGATCCTGGATTCCATCCACAACTGTTGATTCACTAAAAAGTCACTCGTTTTAGGCAACTTTGAGCCTAAAGATACTTTGAGCATTTACTTCTCAAGCTAAGGGCTGAAGGATTTTGGCCAATAGCACTGAAATTGCAGATGAAAGATAAGGTTGCTCCACAGTGTGAGTTCCAGTCATTATTCTCCAGATCCAGATCTATCAGGTTTGAAGACTACATTGTCATTCCCTTGGCATATAAAGACATGAATGACCATCCAAGCTCCTTTGAGCTCATGACATCCCAGAGGCAAGTATATCATCAAGTCACTATGACAAGAAACTTAGAGACACACTGGCATCATGTATGTGTGCTTACTTGTACAACACACAGATAAACACACATACATTAACCAAAACAAATTAAGATCTCATTACCATTATCCCTAGGAACAGAGTCCAGGACAGGGAGAGAATGCCAGGATGCATTTCTCATCCAACTTGCTTAACTGAGAAACAAGTATGGGCAAGTGAAGCAATGTTCTCATCCATGTTGTGTGGGCATTTGGGAGCCAGTATGTTGAAATCAGGCTGTTACTCTGTGTTACGTAAAGCAGTGGTTTTTCAGGTTGTGTCTTGCCCCAGAAAACTCAATTTTACAAGCTGTTCTTCATTCCATTTTGAGGGACAAGAATAACTGCATCCCCTGGGTGTAGCCAGAAATGACACCATCTGTCAGGCACCACCCATGCAGCACAGAATGATAAGTACCTTATTCATGGGAGTTGAAAGGGAGCCACCTTATACATTTGTCAGGGTGAATTAAGACTGTTGGGACACATGGGCATATTAAAATCATATCATGGAAACCAGGCCCAAGAATGTATAGGACATGCCAGGTCAGGGAAAGGCTATAACTCCCTCACCTGAACCCCAGGAATGTATAGGACATGCCAGGTCAGGGAAAGGCTATAACTCCCTCACCTGAACCCCAGGAATGTATAGGACATGCCAGGTCAGGGAAAGGCTATAACTCCCTCACCTGAACCCCATAGTGATAATACCCAACACTGCAATGGCACAACCCCTTACCAACCTATACCTGTGTTCTAGCTTGTTCTTCATTGCTGTGACAAAATACTCTGACCAATACCAACTTGGGGAGGAAAGGGTTTATTTGTCTTACATCTCCCAGGTCACAGTTCATCAGGGAGCCCAAGGTAGGAACTCAGGGCAGGAACCTGGAGGCAGGAGCTGGAGCACAGGCCATGGAGGAATTCTGCTTACTGGCTTGCTCCCCTGGCCTCTGCTCATCCTGCTTTCTTATGCTACATAGGCCCACCTGCCCAGGAGTGGCACACCCACAGTGGGCTGGGCCCTCCCACCTCAGTCATCAAGAAAATGCCCCTCAGACATGGCCACAGGCCAGTCCAATAGAGGAAGTTCCCCAATTCAGGCTCCCTCAACCCAGGTGTGTCAAGTTGACACTAAAGCTATCCAGCACAACCTGATACCACATATGTGTGTCAAGGACCAACCAACAGAGTACTCCCTAACTGTCCCTGGAGCTTCAGTTCAGCTCTGTCTCTCACTGTTGATGTGGACTACTCAATTGTCTGTCTGTCTACCTGTTTGCCCTCCTGGGTCTGGACCTGAACCTACCATTTCCTGCTCTAGGACCCCTGTTAAGTCTTTCACCTTGCAGCTCCACTCTCAAATCCTGACTCCAGCATCTCAGTTCCAGCAGAAGCTCCTTCCTGGCTGGTCTACATCATTATCTTATCAACACAGACTTTATCAGCCCACTTCTGCCACCTTTTGAAGTCTGCTGCAGCCTCTTTAAGTTGCAGTCATTCTTTAAATCCCATATATGCATATAGATACATAGATGTATTTTCTGTGTGGTGTATGATGTGTGATATAAGAGTTAACATAGAATAAAAAACCTGATGGCCAGGCGTGGTGGCGTACCCCTGTAGTCCCAGCACTTGGGAGGCAGAGGCAGGCTGATCTCTGTGAATTGAAGGCCAGCCTGGTCTACATAGTGAGTTCCAGGCCATCTGGGGCTATAGGGAGACCCTGTTTCAAAAAGACCAAAAAAAAAAAAAAAAGAAAAGAAAAAAGGACCTGAATAGTCCCTGGCCAGGAGCCAAGGTAGGCAGAATTATATGATAAGTTGCTGTGACTGAAACTGCCTAACCTTGTGAATTTATTGTTAGTCAATAAATTCTGACATTGTGGAAAGACAAATGAAGTTTGTCTATGCTCCTGGCATAATGCACTCACAACAGAATGCCTTGTTGCACGCTGTCCTCTGTGTTACAGAATAGTTGGTAGTACGTCACTCCCCTTCTTGGGGACACACAAACATCTCCAGACATTGTCAAACATTCCCCAAACTATGAGGGTCGTATGGTGATAACATCGTCCTTCGGGGAGCCACTGCGCTAAAGCCACATGCTTGCTTGCTTTTCTTTTCTTTCCTTTCCTTCTTTTCTGGGACAGGCTTCCATGCAGGCCACACTGGCCTCAAGCTAAGGAGGATCTTTAACATCAGATACTCCTGCCTCCATGTCTGAGTGCTAAGATTATAGGTGTATACCACAAGTTTTTGGATTTTTTTAGGGTTTTTTTTTTTTGAGTCAGAGGTTTTTTGAAATTTTGTGATTTTCATACAAAATAATTTGATGGCATTTAGATCCCCGCCCCTATCTGCACCTTCCCTTGTTGCCTCCTGTCCAATTTAATGTACTCTATTTTATATATACAATAAGACCTAGAGAGTCTAATTTATGTGCCCAGATGTCCTTCAGTGTGGGTCCATTGACTGGAGCCAGGTTAACCTACCAATAGTTCCATGCTTGAAAGAGATTCTCTCCTTCAGCCATTGGTTGCCACAATTTCCTTAGGCTGGGTTAAGGTTTTTTACCCACATCCTCATGTTTATGCTGAAATTTTTGTCTGGTTTGAGTTTGCATGGGACTTGTGCAAGCTGTCACCATTGCTGTGAGTTCATTTGTGTAACTGACCAGCTGTCTGAAAAACTCTTTCCTTGTGGTCAGCCACCACCTCTGGCTTTTACAATCTTTCCACCCCCCTCTTGCACAATGATCTCTGGGCCATGGGAGGCAGAAGTTTGATATAGGTGTCTTATTCAGAGTAAGTACTCTGCAGCCTCTTGTTCTCTGCACATGGGCCAGTTGTGGGACTCTGTAGGTTTTATGCAGTGCTAGGGATGGAACCCAGGGCCTCATGTATGCTAAGCAAGTGCTCTACCAGCAGAGCTATATCCCTAACCCCAAACTATGTGTTTTCCTACCTTCAATCACGACTGTGTTCTACTGAGAAAGCAAAACTGTGTTAGGTAGCTAGTTAGAAATTAGCAGACCCAAGGTCAACCCGTTTCTCAATCGGGTTTGAATCCCACCTTCTGTATCCTTGGTAGCACACTAGTTTTTGAGGAAAGGAGAAGTATCATAATTGTTCCTTCCTAGAATTTGAAACACTATGTCAAGTGGTCGGTTACCCCCTTTAAGGATGACAAGGTCATTGACTGAGTACACCCTTTGATGTAGGTAGCAGGATCTCCCCATCAAGGCCAGGCAGAAGACTTCCTGAAGCAAGGAGGAAATCCCATTTACAACCTCAGAACAGCCTGAAGCCAACAGTGAAAGAAACATGACACACCTAAAGATATGGTAAGGTGGGAGAATAGCTGTCCCCCAATAAGACGGCATGTTATATCCCAAAGCCTCCTCCCTGATGCAGCTGCTTACAGACACTCCTGCCTGCTGAGTTCTAACTCAGAAAAGATAGTTTTTAAAAATATATATATTTTATTTATTTTATATGTATGAGCATATTGGGTGCATGTATATAAGTGCACCTGTGTTGTGCCATGCCCATAGAGGTCAGAAGAGGGCTTTGGATCCCCTGGAACTCGAGTTAGTATGGTTGTTAGCTGCCATATGGGTCCTGGGAACCAAACCTGAGTCTTCTACAAGGGCAGCCAGTGCTCTTAACATCTGAGCCATCTCTCCAGCCCCAGAAAGTGTAGCTTTATTTTCCTTCTGTCTCCTTTCATCAGATACTGACCTGACACTCTGAACTTTCTCAAACACCCTCTTTCCGGAGTCTGCTCACAGACCTCCATCGCTGAGCTCACCTGCTCTCCTGACCTCTGACTCAGAAAACATGATTTCCTCTCTTCCTCTTATCCATCCCCTTCCTCCCAAGATTTACAGCTTTTCTGCTCTATCCTTTTCTCTCAAACTGTAAAAGAATTGTCCTAGGGTTTCTTTCTCTTTTTGTTTAGTTTTTAGATTTTTTTAATTATGTGTAGGGGGTATGTGCATGTGAGTGCAGGTACCTGCAGAGGCCAGAGGCATGGATTCCCTGGGAGCTGCAGTAACAGGCCGGAACCCATCTTGGGTCCTCTGTAAGCACTGGTAAATGCTGAGCCACTAGAATTCTCCAGCCACTAGTTCTGAGTCTGTTTTTAAATTCTTTTATCTATGAGACTAACAATCTGCAAAAGGGTTCTCCTACCCATAGAAACTACTTCCTGTGTGATGCCTCCACTTGGATAACAGCAGGCAGCTGAAATTCCAATAGGTCATCTCTCAGCCCCTTGCCCTAATGGGTTTCACCTTGTGTTGTGCTGGTGAAGCTGAGGCTCCACCTTTCTGTTCTTTCCCCCAACCGCTGCAGTTTTCAACATTTGCAATGTCTCATCAATTCAGACCTATAGAGGGTTCCCGCCTATGTCTCCATCGCTAGCCCCTAGAGTTACTGCCTTAGTTCTGGCACACCTAATGTCACTGTTTTTAGTTTCTCCATCCTCCAAGCCACCCTCCACACATACCATCACTGACCTCCTTTTAACCCACAGGCTGATTGTCCTGTCTGCATCTGTCCATCCTCCTTTTGGACATGTTATAAATGATACTATACGCAATTTTAAGTAATGGTGGCCCAGCAAAGTGGATCGCAAGACGTACAAGGAGGAGAAAACCCTGGGGTGACTAGCAATTCGGACTCAATCCTAGGAAGCAGAACTCAGGAAAGAAGGTGAGCTGAGGGCTCAGCAGGTAAAGGTGCATGCTGAACTAAAATAGACTAGAACATACATAAAAACCACAGTGAAAGTGCCGCACTGAATACTGAATCTAGTAAAATATGGGCTGAGATCATGACTGTACAATGGAATGCAAATGTGATAAAACTAAGTAAAGGAGATATAGGTGAGAATCAAAACACTGGACAGTGAAAGAAGAGAAATGCAAGAAATAGTGATCTCATCAACTAAAATGAAATGGCCAAAAGGAAGTGTGCTTTTAAGAACAAATGAAACCAAACCCAGAAGAAGAGAAGAAATAACAAAAATCAAGCAGAAATTAATGAAATAGAAACAAGGAAAACAATACAAAGAATCAATGAATCTAAGCTCTGGTGCTTTGCAAAGCTAAACAAGATAAACAGACCCTTAGCCCAGTTGACCAAAAGAAAGAAAGAAAGAGCAAATCCAGATCAACAAAATCAGAGATGAAAGGGGAAACATCAAAACAGACACCCAAAAGACCCAGACCATTACAAGGGAATATTTTAAAAACCTATTCGCTACTAAATTTGAAAATTTAAAAGAAATGGATGGATATCTAAAACCATGGGAACCACGAAAGTTAAACCAAGAAGAGATCAATAGTTTAAACAGATCCATAACATATGAGGAAATTGCAACAGTAATACAAAGCCTCCCAACTAAAAAAAAACCAAGGCCCAGATGGATTTACAGCAGAATTCTACCAGACATTTAAAGACCTCCAACTAATACTACTTAAATTATGCAAAAAGATAGAAACAGAGGGAGAACTCCCAAATTCCTTCTATGAAGCCAGAATCACACTAATACCAAAGCCAGGTAAAGATACAACCAAAAAAGCAAACTATAGACCCATATCCTTAATGAACATAGATGCAGAAATTCTCAACAAAATACTCGCAAGCAGCATACAGATGTACATCAAAAGAATCATTCACCATGATCAAGTAGGCTTTATTCCAGAGATGCAGGGATGGTTCAATATACATAAGTCAATAAACATCATTAATCATATAAATGGACTCAAAACCAAAAATTACATCATCATCTCAATAGATGCAGAAAAGTCTTTTGACAAAATTCAGCATGCATTTATGTTCAAAGTCCTAGAGGAATTTGGACTGGAGGGAACATACCTCAACATAATTCAAGCTATATACAATAAACCCACAGCCAATATCATTCTAAATGGAGAAAAACTGGAAGTATTCCCATTAAAATCAGGGACCAGACTAGGATGTCCACTATCTCCACTCCTTTTCAACATAGTGCTTGAAACTCTTGCTAGAGCAATAAGACAGGAGAAGGAAATTAAAGAAGTACTAATTGGAAAGAAGAGGTCAAATTATCACTTTTTACAGATGATATACTATACCTAAGAGATCCCAAAAGTTCTACCAGAAAAGATCTAGAACTGATCAACACTTTCAGTATAGTGGCAGGCTATACAATCAATCTACAAAAATCAGTAGCTTTTCTATACAACCAATAAAAAGCA
>NW_008359963.1:1497107-1498012 GCF_000622305.1 Nannospalax galili | reverse complement strand
GAAAAAATCTTGGAATAAATCTGACCAAAGACACCAAAGATTTCTACAATGAAAATTTTAAATTGTTAGAGAAAGAGATTGAGGAAGACACCGGGAGATGGAAGGACCTCCCATGCTCATGGATTAGAAGAATTAATATTCTTCCAATTAATATTGTGAAAATTACCATCCTACCAAAAGCAGTATAAAGATTCAGTGCAATCCCAATCAAAATCCCCATGACATACTTCACAGAATTAGAAAAACAGTTCTTAAATTCATATGGAAGCACAAAAGATCCCAGATAGGCAAAGCAACCCTGAGCACAAAGAGCAGCACTGGGGGGATTACTATAACAGATCTCAAAGTATACTACAGAGCCATAGTCATAAAAACAGCATGGCACTGGCACAAAAACAGACATATAGATCAATGGAACATCATTGACAATCCAAACCTGAGTACATGTAATTTCAGCCAGCTGATATTTGACAAAGGTGCCAAGAACACATAATGGAGGAAGGACAGCATCTTCAACAAATGGTGCTGGCAAAACTGGATCTCCACCTGTAGAAGAATGAAACTAGATCCTTATCTTTCACCTTCCGCAAAAGTCAACTCCAAATGAATCAAAGACCTCAATGTGAAACTGGAAACCCTGAAACTATTAGAAGAAAATATTGGCAGTAACTTACAAGATATAGGTGTAGGAAAGGATTTTCTAAATCAGACAGAAGTTGCACAGGAATTAAGGTCAGCAATCAACAAGTGGGACCTCACTAAACTAAAAAGCTTCTGTACAGCAAAAGAAACAATCAAAAAAAATGAAGAGAAAACCCATAGAATGGGAAAAAATTTTACTCAGCTACACATCTTCCAAAGAATTCATGTCCAGTGGCACTTTTTGAGAAAGCAAGTAGGATTTA
>NW_008359963.1:1488132-1497081 GCF_000622305.1 Nannospalax galili | reverse complement strand
TGAGAAACAAAATGATCCAATTAAAAGATGGGCTAAAGATCTAAACAGAGTTCTCAAAGGAAGAAGTAAAGATGGCTAAGAAACATCACAAAAAGTGTTCAACATCATTAGTAATTAGGGAAATACAAATTAAAACCACCCTAAGGTATCATTTTACCCCAATTAGACTGGCTAGGATCAAGAGAACAAATGATACCAAATGCTGGATGGGATGTCAAGAAAGGGGAACACTCATTCACTGCTGGTGGGATTGCAAACTTGTGGAGCCTCTATTGAAAACTGTTTGGAGAACTCTTAAAAAACTAAAAATGAACCTACCATATGACCCGGTTATAATCAGTCCTTGACATATACCCAAAGGACTCATCCTATTGTAGAGACATTTGTACAACCATGATTGTTGCTGCTCTTTGCACAATAGATAAGAGATGGAAGCAACCTAAGTGTCCCTCAACTGACGAGTGGTTAACAAAAATGTGGTATACTTACACAATGGAGTTCTATTCAGCAGTAAAGAAAGACGAAATAATGAAATTTGCAGGTATGTGGATGGATGTAGAAATTGTTATACTAAGTGAAATAGCACAGACTCAGAAAAATAAAAGATGTATGCTCTCTCTCATTGTGGATCCTAGCACCAAATCCTTTTAAGTTCCATGTTCTTTTAATAAGATGATGCTGTACAGCAGTCTCTGCTGCATGGAATAACCACCATCATCACGACTTCAGATGTGCCTGATTGCTAAACATCATCACAATTAGGCTTGTTGACAGTTGTGTTCCTTCATTAAAGGAGGGACAAGCAGGGTCATTGGACCCTCACTGGGGTATCCAGTCACTCTTCCCAGCCAACTGTATGTAATTTGGCACTAATCACACATGGTCTCCTGGATTTGGGGAGGGCTAAAGTATATAATCTGGGGAAGGCTAGGAAAAGAAGGCTTGATCCTTGCTGGTAAAGGCTTTCCAGTGTGCATACTCTCAGGTCATTCATATACCTCAGCAACCCCTCAGTTATCTTGGTAAGTAAGCTCAGTAAATTCATTGGTTCTCCAGTAAAACTTTAATCAAACATTGGTTTGACACTAGAACCTTAAAAGGGAATAGCATTGCTTAGTATCCCAAGGAAAAGAATTCTCACAACAGATGGAAAATTTATTTGTCAATGTTATGTCTCATAATTATTTAAAAAAGAAAATGTGAATGTAAAAGATGTTAAAAGGATATGGGAATGGACATATTTTCTAAAATATACAGGAAAAATGAGAAATCCCAAGCAAGTGATATAGGTCTGTATAGGTTTGATATATAAAGGATGAGACAAAAAGAATATACACATAATCTTAAATTTTCTAAGGTCATAGTTTAGTCAACTAGTTTAAGGAACAAAATATATATATCTTGTAAAGGTTTATCTGAGAATGTTTGGTTTCTTATCCAAGCTTTAACTACATAGCACATGTTAATTAAAAGTACCAGACTGGTGGAACTAACCTTATTAGATGTTTAACAGCTATACTTTGAGGCCTATACCAATCTAGCCAGAGGGACTTAAAGGATAGTTTTTGCCCCTTGCCCTCCAAGGTCGACTAAGTTCCAGGGGACTATCTGGAGACATCTCTTGAAATGTCCTGTAACTTTGGTGAGTCACCTGTCTTCTTGTTCTGGGAGGCCATGGAGACCTCATGAGATGGACTTGAACCAGTGTCCAGTTTACAAAGACAAGGGTCAACTCAGAGGAAACATCTCTTTCATGCTTCCAAGTGAAGCCAGACATGGTTGAGCAGGACCTTTGACTTATCTTCACATAGATGGAACTTGTAAAAGAAAGGAGCCAGGAACTCCTCCCAAGCCCATGTGACTCCCAAGGAACAGATCCTAAAATGACCTTAAGTGTAAAAATAAACTGATTTATTTGGGCCAACTGTATGGTCTTTTGTTTAGTATTTTTGTGTATGTGTGTATTGCCTGCATGTAGGTAAGTTTCATGGCCTCCATGAACAAGAAGTCAGATGACTCACCCCAGTTACAGGGCATTTCAAGAGATGCTTGATTAATTTGGGCCAACTGTATAGTCTTATACACCCCAAAGGAAAGTATAATCAAAGATTAAAATGATAGTAAATTTAAGAATTCAAGGGATTACACTTCCAAGACATTAGACTTAAGTCCTTATAAGATGTTATTTAAACAATTATTTCTCATTAATGAATTTGTTCATAACAATAAAATACTACTCAGAATAAAAAATAATAAAACAAAAAGAACAACAAAAAAAACCCCCAAAACTTCAAATCTTGGTCTGCAGTACTGTAGTGCCCACCTGCAGCTAAGGGAAACAAGCTACTATTGTTCTAAAATGCTGGCTAAATTTATTTTCTCTTTCTGTCTAGAAGTCATTTAAGAGGACACTGATTCTAGCCACTCCAACAGCTATCAAAGTGCCTGAAAACAAATATTAAGTTCATTACTCTCTAGCCTAGCCTTGACAGACCAAAGAAAAATGAGGAGGAACCCAATAGAGGGATGTTTTTGGAAGCTCTCATCAAGAAATCCCAATGGACTCTGATATGAACATTTGAAATTTGGCCTTTTCTGGCTTTTTTCTGGTTCCTTGTCCAGAACTTGTAATGCTAACTGCTCTTGCCTTTACTTCTCCTTCACATCCCCTATTCAGGATTCAAGGACTTTCTTCTCCGCTTAGAGATAAGAGTTATGCAATTTGGGAGTCTTTTAGATAGATCCACTAAAGGGGTACTCCAATTGCCTCACTGTGTCCCTGTTCAGCATGGAAGAAGCCAGAGCAGTCTGCATCCCCATTCCCTATCGGCAATTTGGGTAACCTCTTCAGAGGATGGTGTGATAAGAATAGGAGGTAGGAATTGGCTAGGCAGTTTTCTTTTCCTAGGTTTCCTAGGAACCCAAAGAAAAGTAGCCAGTTTCTTGGCTAGAAGCAAAAAAATGCCTTTGGGCCTCTTAGCAACATACTTCCAAATGTCAAAAACGTCTAAAGTATTTGGGAGCTTTTATTTAATCCTTAAAAGATTTTAGGGTTACCTCTTCAGAGGGGGAATGTTAGAGTAGCAAAAAGCCCCATAAAAAAAATAAAAAAGAAACAGTACATGAAACTATCAGAAAAAAGTGATGGAGAGATATGGGAGGAGTTGGAGCGGAGGGAGTGGGCATGGATTTGATCAAAACACCTTATGTCCATGTATGAAATTCTCAATAAATTATTTTTTTTAAGTCATGGCTTCCCCTGCTTTCTGACCTTCCCAATAGTTAAAAATTCTTGAAGTATTATTTTAGGGAGGAAAATCTTTTACAGACAAGAAAAATTAAGAAGTTTAATAATTTCTTTTGTTCTTTCAAGTTTCAAACCAAATTAACCTTCTTGAAATGATATACTTGGTTTGTCTCTTTCTCATATGCTCCACTGCCCACCCATCCAACACCCATCTGCACAGAAGTGTTTGGAATGTCTGTATTAAATATCAGTGCACACTATTTGCAGCAGAGCAAAGCTGAGTTCCTTTGCTTATTCTTTGTATTTTATGCATTGTTTATACCTTTGAAAACCTAGGAAATCAATACTACATAGTCACCTTAATAGGTAGCTACACCACCATGGAGGACAGAATTCAACATGGTGGCTTTGCAACTCTTTTTTTTTTTGGCTTTTTGAGACAGGGTCTCCCTGTAGTCCCAACTGACCTAAACTCACTATGTAGACCAGGCTGGCCTCAAACTCACAGAGATCCGCCTGCCTCTGCCTCCCAAGCGCTGGGATTAAAGGCGTGTGCCACCATGCCCAGCTGCAACTAATTTTTAAATCAAAATTCAGGAGTTTGTGCTGCCTGTCATCACAAACATCAATAAGTAAAGACAGGAATTGAATCTTCAAATTGGTCAGTGTCTTTGTTTCCTTTCCATTGCTGTGATAAAACATTGACCAAAACCAAGTTGGGGAGGAAAGGGTTTATTTTACCTTACAGCTTACAGTCTGTCAGCAAAGAAAGCCAAGGCAGGAACTCAAGGCAAGAACTTGGGGGCAGGAACTGAAACAGAAACCATGAAGGAACACTACTTACTGGCTTTCTTCCTCTGGCTTGCTCAGCTACCTTTCCAATCCAGCCCAGGCCCACCTGCCTGGGGATGGCACCACCCACAGTAGGCTGGGCCCTCCTACCTCAATTAGTAATCAGGGAAAAGCCCCACCTAGATGCTCACAGGTTAGTCTGATGGAGGAAATTCTTCAGCTGAGGTTCTCTCTTTCCAGGTGTCTCTATTATGCATCAACTTGACAAAAATTTACCAGCACAGGCAGTATTCAGAAAGCTGGTGATCTAAGAAGTCAGGGCTAATGTCTCCAAATCTGTCTTTTCCTCACATGTCCAGAATGCGCATTTTATAGGTAAAGGTAACAAAGGTGGTCAATCAGTCCAAAGTTTACTTTTGTCCCTCTGGCCAGGCAGTCAGTCTTGTCTTTGAGATCCATGGTGTTGGTTCTTGTCTACTTACTGCCTCTTGCATTTTTTCATTATCATCTTTCTCTATGTAATGAGAGGTTCATATACTACCAAGGCTCCTGAGCCTCAAATTCCTCCTGAAGTACCATCTACATCAAAGAGCAAACAAATCCTCAGCAGTGTGTAGTGCTGAGCTATTTACAGTGTATGCATGCAGATTCCTTTCTATAACATGAAGTATAAATGTGCTCTTAATATAATTTTTTTTCCTCTGGATATTTATAATGGGCCTAGACACATTTAATTTTCATCTTCTGAAGTTCCTGTTCCATTTAAAGTGTGATCTGAGGGTCAAAGATTAATAAGTCCAGGAAATAATGATATTTCAGATATCTTGGTTGAACGCTTACCTCCAAATATCTTTCATTTTGGTTTACCTTTATTTTGAACAAATAACAAGAGAATGGACTTAATGATCAAAAGCCACTCACTTTCCTCTTTAAGAAACAGAGGTCTGGTAAATATTTAAAGCTACAGAAAGAAAGTAATTAGCCATCCTGAATTACTACCTGGTATTACTCTTACTGTTTTGGTTTTTGTTTTGTTTTGTTTTGTTTTGTTTTTTAAAGGGGGAAGAGCTGGAGAGATAGTTTAGTGGTTAAGAACACTTGTTCCTCTTACAGAGGACCCAGCTTCAGTCTGCCACTCACAACAGTCTGTAACTCCAGTTCCAGGTGATCTGATGCCCTCTTCTGGTTTCCTTAGGCACTGCACACATGTGATGCATGTACATACAAACACTCATATACATAAAAATGAATAAATCTTTGTGTGTGTGTGTGTGTGTGTGTTTGAGACAGGGTCTCCTTGTAGCCCCAGCTGTCCTGGAACTCACTATGTAGACCGCTGGCCTTGAACTCACAGAGATCCAGGTCTCCCTGTAGCCCCAGCTGTCCTGGAACTCACTATGTAGACCAGGCTGGCCTTGAACTCACAGGGATCCTCCTGCCTCTGCCTCCCGAGTGCTGGGATTAAAGACATGCACCACCACGCCTGGCGAATAAATCTTTTTATAATAAGGAACATACAAAAAAAAATATCATTTCCTTAATCCACTTTTGTGATATTTTTAAAGATAGCAAAACATCTACTGGAGGTGGAAAATCCTCAAAAACTGTTATATACTGGTGACCTGGGTACACAGTTGCAAGGCTGGTGGTACATAGAGGAAAAGCCTTAAATAAATGAAATAGAATAGCTTAAAAACTATAATTAATATCAGGCATGGTGGCTCATGCCTGTAATATTAGCACTTAGGGGGCTGAGACAGTCTCGGGGGATGCATTGTTTCTACAACACTGGGAAACCTAAAACTAGCCAGCTAGCACATCCTCTCCCAGCTACACAGAATGGAACCCATTGTTTCCACAATTCTGGGAAACTTGTTTTTCCTAACTGAAACTTTTTGTTAACTGAAAACTGTTAGGGTTTGGACCCACAGCAACTCCCTTCCCCAGTGTAGCAGGTCCTCATGGGTTCACAAGCACCCTGGTCTTTGAAGTCAAGAGCAGCGGACTTTTCTGCACCTTTTGGCCAAAGGCAGCCTGCTCTCCTTTTAATGACCTTGGAAGACAAGATAAACAGATTCCACCTGTTGACCAGAGACCCCAGGAGTGGCTTCAGCACAGCAGGTTTTCCCTTTGATCTTAAAAGGGTAAACAGACACCTCTTGATCCAGATCCTGGCTGACAGATGGAAGGGGGCGGGTTTTAACTGAAGCTGTTCTGACAAGTCCTGCCCTCCTGCTCCCCCCAATTTAAAAAAAGAAATCTTCCTGCCTTCTGCACCCCCCCAAAGCTCCCCTATAAAGACCCCAGCTCACAACCTGTGGGCTGACATTTTCCCTCCCCCGAAGGGAACCTGTTCCGTGCGAATTAAACGCTGTCCCTCTGGAGTTTTCATCTGTGTCCTGGTGCCTTCTCCCAGTTGACCTGGTTCATCTATCAGCTTCATCTATCAAAAACTCCTTTGTTAACTGACCTGACCTTGATCTGATGTAACTATGGCTGACTTTACCCCTGGCATGATAAGTTTCATAAACCCTACACTGCCTCTCCTCAGGGTCAAGAGTTCTTTCTGGCAATGATGCCTCTCAACTGCCAGCTATTATTAAAGGACTCTTAATTTGACCATCACTATGTGGCATTCCTCTGTAGCTTGCACTCAGTATTGCAACTATAAGCCAGGGAAAGAAGACTGTGTCTGGAGAGGTCATGGGTCCTAGTGAGGGAATTACTGCTATTGTTTTTATAACAGGTATGATGTACCTATCAAAATACCCTTTAGGGGCTGGAGAGATGGCTCAGCGGTTAAGAGCACTGACTGCTCTTGCAGAGACCCAGGTTCAATTCCCAGCATTCACATGGCGGCTCTTCTGACCTCCATGACATTGCACAACACGGGTGCACTCACATACATGCAGGCAATACACTCATATACATAAAATAAAAATTAAAAATTTTTTTAAAAAATACCCTTTAGACATTTATGCTTATGCTTAGAGTTAACTGTTTCTGTTTGCCTTGGTTTAGAGAATCTTCTTTTTGCCACAGGCTACAGTTACTGCAGAGATTCATCACTGGTCAGACTTCTAAGAGTAAGTGTATTCATAACTGTGCCATAACAGATGAATGTCAGAAAAGAATCTCGTGTGTGTGTGTGTGTGTGTGTGTGTGTGTGTGTGTGTGGTGTCTGTGTATCTGTGTGTGTGCTGTCTATGTATCTGTGGAGGCCAGAGAGGGTGCTAGATCCCCTAAGTCTGGAGTTTTAGGCAGTTGTGAGCCATCCAACAGAAGTGCTAGTAATAAAACTTGGGTCTCTTCAAGAACAGCAAGTGCTGTTAACTTAATCCTAAACCATCTCTTCAATCTGAAAAGCAGAATTTTAATCATGATTTTTCTCAAATGGGTTTGGTGGTTTCTGGAGCTGTTGTTCTAATTCAACACCTAATGGTACTAGAGATTCTGTTAATAGTGTGGAAAACACTGAAAAGCCATGGAGTGAACTGTTTAAAGAAACCTGCAAAATTAATGTATTTGATATTCCTGACTAACACTGTGAGAAGCAAAGAATAACTCTATACATAATATTAAAGACTTCTGAGTATATTCTGAGAGAGAATCTATTCTCCTGGAACCATAGGGCTGTAGTTACCAAAGCCCAAACGCAAGCCCTCATCATGCAATTGACTGACATAGGATAATACCTTAGCCTCAAAGGATGTCTGCAGTTAAAGTGAGAGCAGTGATTGGAAGAGTGGGTGTAGCTTGGGTGGAGATGTATGAGAGGACTCTGGTGAGGCTGAAGACATTAAGCTTTCAAATTTCTTTTTTTTTTTCACTTTTGCATGACAATTTTTATTGTTGAGTATTTAAGTTTCAGCCACCAAGTATCATTGCTGAGAGTGCAAGACAATACAATGTCACTTGGAACATTATATTTTAACCAAGATTGCAGGATCCTACTCTTCCAAGTACACTGGGACTAGATGGGAAACTCGTGGGTAGAAAAAACACAAACACAAAGGCATCCTAATATAATTGCAAGGTCATTGACAAAATGTATATATAAGCTGAAAATATTAAGTCAACAGGAATGTATTATACAAGTAAACTATAGATGACAACTCACCTTGTCATCGGAGTTAAGGGTATATTTTTTTTTCTTCAATTCAGTTATGCAGAAAGTTTAATATTGCAATCACCCTTTTCTTTTCTCTTTTCTCTTTTTTTTTTACAAAAACTTTATTGAGAATTTCATACATGGACATAAGCTTTCCATCCCCCCTCCCTCCCCTCCAACATTTTCCCCTCTGAAGAGGTAACCCTAAAATCTTTTAAGGATTAGTTACAAGCTCCCAAATACTTTTGACAATTTTTGGCCTTGGAACAGAGTATGTTGCTAAGAGGCCCAAGGACATTTTGACTTTTAGCCAAGAAACTGGCTACATTTCTTTGGGGCCTTTTTACCCTAACTGCATAGCCAATTCCTACCTCCTATTCTTATCACACCATCCTCTGAAGGGGTTACCCAAATTGCCAGTAGGGAATAGGGACTCCAACCGCTCTGGCTTCTTCCATGCTGAACAGGGAAGCAGGGTGAGGCGATTGGAGTACCCCTTCAGTGAGTGGGTCTATCTAAAAGACTCCAAAATTGCATAACTTTTGTCTCTAAATGGGGAAGAAAGTCCTTGAATCATGAATGGGAGATGTGAAGGAGAAGTAAAGGCAAGAGTAATTAGCATTACAAGCTCTAGACAGGGAACTAGAAAAAAGTCAGAATGGCAATTTTCAAATGTTCATATGGGAGTCCATAGGAGTTTGACAAGGGTTCCCAAAAGCATCCCTCTGTTGGGTTCTTCCTCATTTTTCTTTTGTTTTTCAAGGCTGGACTAGTTGGCTGGGAAGAGTGGTTGGAAAGA
>NW_008359963.1:1486039-1487669 GCF_000622305.1 Nannospalax galili | reverse complement strand
AACAAACATGGTTGTACAAGTGTCTCTACAGTAGGATGAGTCCTTTGGGTGGTATAACTGGGTCATATGGAAGGTTCACTTTTAGTTTTTTAAGAGTTCTCCACACTCTTTTCCATATAGGTTTCACGAGTTTGCAATCCCACCAGCAACAAATGAGTGTTCCCCTTTCTCCACATCCTCCCCAGCATTTGGTATCATTTGTTCTCCTGATCCTAGCCAGTCTGATTGGGGTAAGGTGATACCTTAGGGTGGTTTTAATTTACATTTCCCTAATTACTAACGATGTTGAACACGTTTTGAGATGTTTCTTAGCAATCTTTATTTCTTCCTTTGAGAACTCTCTGTTTAGATCTTTAGCTCATCGTTTAATTGGGTCATTTGATTTCTCGATTCTTTGTTTTTTTGAGTTCCTTATATATTCCAGATGTTAAACCTCTGTCAGATGTGTCGCTAGTGAAGATTTTTTTCCCATTCTGTGGGTTTTCTCTTCACTTTTCAATTGTTTCTTTTGCTGTACAGAATCTTTTTAGTTTAATGAGGTCCCACTCATTGATTGCAGACCTTAATTCCTGAGCAACTTCTGAATTAGGAAATCCTTTCCTACACCATATCCTGTAAGTTACTGCCAGTAATTTCTTCTAATAGTTTCAGGGTTTCCAGTTTCACATTGAGGTCTTTGATCCATTTGGAGTTGACTTTTGTGCAAGGCGAAAGATTGTGTGTTCTTGGCACCTTTGTCAAATATCAGATGGCTGAAATTGCGTGTACTCAGGTTTGGATTGTCAATGATGTTCCATTGCTCTATGTGTCTGTTTTTGTGCCAGTACCATGCTGTTTTTATGACTATGGCTCTGTACTATACTTTGAGATCTGGTATAGTAATCCCCCCAGCATTGCTCTTTGTGCTCAGGGTTGCTTTGGCTATCCTGGCTCTTTTGTGCTTCAATATGAGGCATGAAACGGATGGATTTTTTTAATTCTGTGAAGTATGTCATGGAGATTTTGATTAGTAGTGCACTGAATCTATATATTGCTTTTGGTAGGATGGTCATCTTAACAATATTAATTCTTCCAATCCATGAGCATGGGAGATCCTTATCTCCTGGCATCTTCCTCAATCTCTTTCTTTAACGAGTTAAAACTTTCATTGGAGAGATCTTTGGTGTCTTTGGTCAGATTTATTTCAAGATTTTTTTTCAGCTATTGTGAATGGGAGCATTTCCCTCTATTCTTTCTCCAATTGCTTGTTATTGTGCTTTTTATTGGTTGTATAGAAAAGCTACTGATTTTTGTAGATTGATTTTATAACCTGCCACTATACTGAAAGTGTTGATCAGTTCTAGGTCTTTTCTGGTAGAACTTTGGGGATCTCTTAGGTATAGTACCATATCATCTGCAAAAAGCGATAGTTTGACCTCTTCTTTTCCAATTAGTACTCCTTTAATTTCCTTCCCCTGTCTTATTGCTCTAGCAAGAATTTCAAGCGCTATGTTGAAAAGGAGTGGAGATAGTGGACATCCTTGTCTGGTTCCTGATTTTAATGGGAATGCTTCCAGTTTTTCTCCATTTAGGATGATGCTGGCTATGGGTTTGTTGTATATAGCTTTAATTATGTTGAGGTATGTTCCCT
>NW_008359963.1:1484594-1485998 GCF_000622305.1 Nannospalax galili | reverse complement strand
TCTGTTGAGATGACCATGTGGTTCTTGTCTTTGAGCCCATTTATATGATTTATGATGTTTATTGACTTGTGTATATTGAACCATCCCTGTATCTCTGGGATAAATCCTACTTGATCATGGTGAATGGTCTTTCTGATGTGTGTCTGTATGTAGTTTGCAAGTATCTTGTTGAGAATTTTTGTATCAATGTTCATTAAGGATATGGGTCTATAGTTTTCTTTTTTGGTTGTATCTTTACCTGATTTTGATATTAAAGTGATGCTGGCTTCATTTTGGATTAGGGTTAGGTTTAGGTTTAGATGTTAGGTTTAGGAATAAGTTTCGGGTGTATTGGTTGGAGGTCTTCTTTAAATGTCTGGTAGAATTCTGCTATAAATCTGCTGGGCCTGGGATTTTTTTTAGTTGAGAGGCTTTGTATTACTGTTTCAATTTCCTTATATGTTATGGGTCTGTTTAAACTGTTGATCTCTTCTTGGTTTAACTTTGGAGGTTTCCATGATTTCAGATATCCATCCATTTCTTTTCGACTTTAAGATTTAGTAGCATACAGGTCTTTTAAATATTCCCTTATAATGATCTGGATCTTTTGGGTGTCTGTTTTGATGTTTCCCCTTCCATCTCTGATTTTGTTGATTTGGATTTGCTCTTTCCTTCTTTTGGTTAACAGGTCTAAGGGTCTGTCTATCTTGTTTAGCTTTTCAAAGAACCAGCTCTTAGCTTCATTGATTCTTTGTATTGTTTTCTTTGTTTCTATTTCATTAATTTCTGCTCTGATTTTTGTTATTTTTCTCTTCTGCTGGGTTTGGGATTCATTTGTTCTTGCCTTTCCAGTGCCTTGAATTGCAGTTTTAGGTCTTTTATTTGGGCTCTTTCTAATTTTTTAATGTAGGCACTTACAGCTATAAACTTCCCTCTTAGGACTGCTTTAATGTGTCCCAGAGGGTGTGTTGTGTTGTATTGTCCTTTTCCTTGAATTCCAGGAATTCTTTTGTTTCTTTCTTAATTTCTCCTTTGACCCATTCATTGTTTAGGAATGTGTTGCTCAATCGCCATGAGTTCATGTAGTGACTAGGGCTTTGTCCAGTGTTGATTTTGAGCTTTATTGTTTTGTGGTCTGATTCAATGCATGGAATTATTTCAATATTTTTGTATTTGTTGAGGTTTGTTATGTGGCCCAGTATGTGGTCAGTTTTTGAAAAAGTTCCATGAGGTGCTGAGTAGAAAGTATATTCTTTGGTGTTTGGGTGGAATAATCGAAAGATGTCTGTTAGGTCCATTTGATGTATGGAATCATTTACTTCAGACATCTCTCTGTTTATTCTTTGTCCAGTTGACCTGTCTAATGGAGACAGGGGGGTATTGAAGTCCCCTACTATTACTGAGTTGGGGTTAATCTGTGTCTTA
>NW_008359963.1:1484121-1484522 GCF_000622305.1 Nannospalax galili | reverse complement strand
CTTCTTGGTTAACTGTTCCTTTGATCAGAATGAAGTGACCTTCCTTATCTCTTCTGATTAGTTTTACTTTGAAGTCTATTTTGTCAGATATTAAAATTGCGACCCCTGCTTGTTTCTTAGTGCCATTTGCTTGAAGTATTCTTTATCATCCTTTTACCTTAAGATAGTGCCTGACCTTGGAGGTGAGGCTGGTTTTTTGCAGACAGCAAAGAGCTGATTTTCTTTCTTAATCTATTTGCTTAGCCTGTGTCTTTTGGCAGGGGAGTTTAGTCCATTGATATTTAAGGTTATTATTGAAAGGTATGTATTGGTTGCCATCATTTTGATTGCTGTTTGTGTTCTCTGTGTAATTTTTGTGTTCCCTAGACTATATCATTTTTTATTTTCTTTTGTTGCCCCAC
>NW_008359963.1:1479908-1483618 GCF_000622305.1 Nannospalax galili | reverse complement strand
GTCTTTTCATGGTGTCCCACATCTCTTGCATATTCTATTCCTGTGTTTTGTTTTGTTTTTTAATTTTCTATAATCTTTGCTTGAGTGGTCCAGTTCTTCAACTTTATCCTCCAGTGTTGATATTCTGTTTTCCATTTCAATCATTCTAGAGGTGAGGCTTGCCCCTGTTGTTTCAAGTTGACTTACTGAGTTTTGCACTTCCTTCTTCATTTCCACCTGGGTTTTCTTCAATGTTTCTATTTCTTTTGTGAATTCATTCAGAAGTTTATCTCTATCTTCTTTTAGCTCTTTGATTTGTTTGATCATGTTCACAATTGTTCTTTTAAATTCAGTGTCCTGGTTATCTCTAGAGGGTTCTCCTTGTAGAACTCTTCTACAGGATTGGCAGGCTTTGCTGGGGACATAGTGCTTTGGCTTTCCATTTTATTATTCTTTCGTTGTGGTTTTGGCATGTGAATTTCTTTTGCTTATGATTCTGATATGAGAATTAAGTTGAAGTATGCTTCTGTTTGTATTATCAGGGTGCCTAGATCCTTTCTTTATTGGTTATGTAAAGCTGGTTGGTACAGGGTTCAGGGTCTTTCAGGTGTATTTTGGAGGGAACTGAAGGCTTTAGATCAGCTATTCAGGGGTACCCACAGAGGCCCAATTCATGTTCCAGTCAGGTATATTCAGGCTTCCTGCACCACGTGGAGGCAGGATCCAGGGTCTCTCAGGCAGTCCTATGCATTGTAAACCCTATGCCAGAGGGAGGCCAGAGGGGGGCCAGTATTCAGCACTCTCTGGCAGTCTGCTGAGATCCCAGCCTTAGCCTACCAAAGCCAGATCTGCCCTGGGGCCTTGGGAGGGTTCTCACAAAATCCCAGGTAAGGGGATGGTATGGTGCAATTAGGGGAAGCTCACTACCACATGGAGGCAGGATCTGGGTGCTGTCAGGCTGTCCCCTGGGGACTCCGGCCCTCTGGTAGTTGGAGGCCAGAGGGAGGCCAGAACCCAGCACTCTCTGGTGGTCTGTTGAGCTCCAAGCAGCTACCTTGATGGAGGTCTGAACCACCCTCTCAGGCTGTCCACTAGGCTCTCAGCCTTTCCCTACCAAAGCCAGATCTGCCCTGGGACCTTGGGAGGGGCCTCACAAAATCCCAGGTAGGGGGATGGTATGGCACAATTAGGGGAAGCTCACCAGAGGGAGGCCAGAACCTGGCACTCTCTGGTGGTCTGCTGAGCTCCGAGGGGGGTTTATTTTTAAAAATATTTTGGTTTTCATTTGTATTGAATTTTTGCAAATTTCATACAATATATTTTGATCACATTTAGACCCCCTTCCTTATCTTCAGCCTCTCCTTATTACACCCTGCCTGATTTCATGTACTCTGTTATTTTTAATTAATTAATTAATTAGTTACTTAATGGGTTCTTTGAGATAAGGTCTCCCTCCAGCCCCAGCTGGCCTGGAGCTTACTATGTAAACCAGGCTGGCCTCTCTCTCAAGAGATCTATCTGCCTCTGCCTCCTAAGTGCTGAGATTAAAGGCATGTGCCACCATGCCTGGCATGATGGGTGTATTCTGACAGAGAAAGTAGTCTCTCCACCTTTAGCAGCAGCTGAATCCCTAGCACACCCCTGCACCAAGTAGAGCCATGTGCAGCCACTCCTCCCCTACTTTACCACCCTGAACAAGTAAATCCTTCCTTCCTTAAGTTTCTTCTGTTATTTTGTCATGATATTAAGACAAATAACTCATAAAGAGGGAGTACTAACAGTGGTTTTATTAGTGGAAAGTATACTAAAACAGTTATTATACCCAAGGAGGGGCACAAACACAGTGGCCATACCTATGAAAAAGTACTCTCATAGTGATGTTTAAATCAAGAGTCCTTTAATAATACCTGGAAGTTGAGAGGCACTATTGCCAGAAAGAACTCTTGACCCCAAGGAGAGGCAAGGTAGGGTTTATAAAACTTAAAACCATGATTATATCATGCCAGGGGTAAAGCCAATAACCATTGTTACATCAGATCACCATAGTTATATCAGACCGGGGCAGGTCAGTTAACAAAGAAGTTTTCAGTTAACAAAAAGTTTCAGTTAGGAAAAACAAGTTTCTCAGAATTGCAGAAACAATGGGTTCCATTCTGTGTAGCTGGGAGAGGATGTGCTAGCAGGCTAGTTTCAAGTTTCCCAGTGTTGCACCCACTGAGACTACAGGTGCAGTCTTCACGAGACCAGTTCTGGCTGGCTAAATGCAGTGGGAATGGCCGGACAGAAGCACAGGGTAAAACAAAAGTCAGCTAGAACAAAATAGAGTCCGTTTTACCATTTCAATAGTATCAAATATGAGTTCCCCCTGCAGAGCAAACCTTAAATTCAAGCAGAAATTAGTTGATCGTACCCATAACAGTCATGCCACTATTGCATCATCTAAATATTTTTCCTGTTGTGATAAAATACCCTGACAAAAGCAACTTAAGGGAGAAAGGATTTATTTCAACTCACAGTTTGACGTATACAGTCCTCATAGGCATGGTGTCAGGAGCTTGAAACATCTAATTACATTGCATCTAAAGTCCAGAAACAGCGAGTGATGAATGTTGGTGCTTTGTCCCTTTTATTGAGTCTAAAATCCCAACCCATGGAATGGTGCTGCCTGTATTTAGGGTGAGTCTTTCTACTTCAATTAATCTAATATAGATAATCCCTCACAGACATGCCAAATGATGTGTTTCCATGGAGATTCTAAATCACATTAACAATTGAGATCGCCCATCACACACTAGCAAACATATCTTGGTTGGAATAATGATAGTATAATACAGGGTGTACATAGCCACACAGGACTGTTGTCAACAATTTTTACTCAGTAGCCTATGTAGTATCTTCTGACACAACCAAATGCAGTCAGTAGGAATGGATCTTCCATCCAGTTAAGTTTCAGCTTGATTTCTCTGTGCTCTGCGACCAAAGCATGTAGGGTCAGGAAGAAGGATTTAGCACCTAGTGCTGCTAAATGACCAATAGGTGTAAATAATCTTTATGGTTTAGGGAGCCTCAGGGTCCTCCCACAGCCAACTACTCATAGCAATATGGCCCACCCCTGGCACTGAGATTTTTATTCCATAACCTTCTGGCTTCTAACTGTGTCTAGTCTACCTATACAGGATGCAGTGTGTGTTTAAACTGTTTGACTGCTGTTTTGCTGTTTTTTTCCAGATGTCTTTCTAAATGTGTAAAACACCCAGAGGTCAGTATGTTGTCATCTATGCAATAAAACCTTTTTACAGGGAACAGGTAAAATTCTGAAGGTTTACTGCCATCTGTTCCAAGCAAATGAAAATTGTTCTTGGACTTAGCAGCTAAAAGGATACCAAAAAATTGAAACAAAACATTAGTAAGGTCCATTACAACATAAAACATCCCTCATTTGTATTGGTTGTTCTGTCCAATGACACCATGAGGGGCCCTACATTATTTAACTCTATAATCCAGTTATTCTTCACGACATGTCTGGCTTTTTTTATGGGTCACACCCAGCTGTTGAAAGGGTTTTAGACTTAGTAAACAGTCTCCACCCCCACAGACTTCCATGCCACCCAACAATCATGGCTGACTTTATAGTTGGCACCCTCAGGTGAAATTCTTCAGTGGTGGTATGCAGTGTGTCTTAGTTTGTTATCTATTGCTGTGACAAAACACTCTGACCAGTACCAACTTAG
>NW_008359963.1:1474003-1479501 GCF_000622305.1 Nannospalax galili | reverse complement strand
GGCTCCCTCAACCCAGGTGTGTCAAGTTGACACTAAAGCTATCCAGCACACAGTGTATGTCTCAATAGCACATCCACTCCCCGTCCATCCACTTTCTTGCAGGGGAAACATGTATACAGTATACTTTGGGCTCTGGATGTGGGGGTGGGAGATAATTGGTCATCTCTAAGACAAGCTTAATCTTTAGTAGCTGTACTGCCTATCTCCCTGTTTATCCATCGATGCCCACTGCCCCTGGTACTTTGGGGGAGTTCATGAATTGAGGGGCACTTAGCTCCACAATCCATCAAAGCTCAATAATTTGCACACTAATAGGGGACCAATACATGTGCAATTCAACATGGGGCCTCTGATTGTTCTGCATGGCCCTCACCTACAGATGACCTTGGTTACCCCATTAAGGAAGTGACTGGGGTGGTTCCCACAAAATTTCCTTTCACCATAGAAGCAGGGGCGCAGTGGGAATTCCCCTGCATTTCCCTGTCATAATGCCTTTTGTGAACTGCTGAGGGTTTAAAGTCTTCCAGGGCCCACAAGCATAGCATCTAGCCCTCTGTTGATCTTTTTTGTTGCAGGAAGTCTAGCTTGACGCAAATCTTTCCACATTTACTTTTGAGTGACCCAGACATGACCCCTTATCTTATCTTGCTTTCCCCTTTTCTCATCCCCTCTAGAGTGCTTCAGCACTTGATTTGCATGCCAATCTAAACCACTCAGATCTAGTAGACTTTCTCCTCTGCCATAAAGATAACACCCCACCATGAGGCTCCTCAAAGCTGCTGAAGAGCGTATTAGTCCCAAGGTCCCTGCAGAATTAACTTATTTCCTAATTCTCTGGTGAACACAGTTCTGTCTAGTCATGTGAACTGAGAGTCAAATACCTCCTCTGTCATGCCATGTTCCTTCACTATCGTTTTTACCTCATTTTTTCCCTCCTCACTATCTGATTCTTTCCATGGGTTCCAAGTTTTGGGGTCCCAGGATGGGCTTCTTAGCACAGATCTAATTTGTACTGTCTTTTCTTACATGCCATACCCTAGTTGTAGGAAATAACAAGACAATACCTCCAGTTTATCTCCTTCCTACCCAATTTTTTTTCTGCCAAATCAGCAGCTATAGTGGAGGAAGCCTCCCACACGCCTATTTCCCATTGTAATTCTTCAGTTACTCAGGCAGAGTTCTAACTCAGTTCTTTATCTTATCACCCATAGCAGGAGCCACACAACTGCCTACAAAGCTGGTTTAGAATCCTATCCCTAAGTGCTACTTTCAGGAACTGCACTGTATTTTGTAATCCATCAGATGCTTGGGGGGGAGTGTCTATATTCAAATGGCAGACCATATTCATCAAGGAGTCAAGTCAGTTCATACCACATAGAGGAAGACACCACACAGGGATTTCCCTCATGGATGATCTATCTAGTCATCCAGCTCAGCCTCAGTTACACGTCTCATCACTGATAACAGGCTACGCAATTTGCCACCACATCTTAGAGGCACATAGTCCCATAGCACATGGGGAAAGATGGTTCTATCAGGCCAATTATGCCCCACTCTTAGATGGTTCAGCCTCAGCTGCACATCTTATCATTCAGTAGGTAGCTGGAAAGAGGGCAGGATGAACGGGCAGATTGCAGAGGAATTCTGGGGCACTGAAACTATTCTGTATTATACTACAATAATGAATACATTGTGTACCTAAAACTCCTTTTAAAATATAGTTTAACTGGGGCTGGAGAGATGGCTCAGCATTAAAGGCACTGACTGCTCTTGCAGAGGACCCAGGTTACATAGCCACTCACAACTGTCTATAACTTCAATTCTGGGGATCTGACTGCCTTCTTCTGGCCTCTGTGGGCATTGCATGCAAATGGTGCACTTAAATCCATGCAGGCAACTATATGTAGTTTAATCTTCAAAATGTGGAAAAACACAGTGTTGAGGGAATTTAACCACCTTTGAATAACTGAAAAAATAAACACACAGAAAATTCCAATACACAGAAAACCAGAAACACTATTAACCATAGTGATGGGCTGACATTTATAGAACATTCCAAATCAAGAAAGTAATATGTATTGTTTTCTATACACATGAAATGCTCACCAAATGCACTACATAAAAGCCTATAGAAAAAATTAACAACTATTAAATAATTTCAAGCAAACCTACATAATTAAAATAGAAATAAAAAACATGAAAGTATTTTCAAACCCTCCAGATATTTGGAAATTTTAAATAGCACATTTATTAATGGAATTTATAAAATTCCCACTCAGAAAAGAGGAAATAAGAAACATTAGTATAACTGATAACAAAATTAAAATTTCAAGGCCAAATAAAAATATTTGGAAGCAGCTAAATCTGTACCTAGAGGGGTATTTATAGCATCAACTTTTATATTAGGAAAAAAGAGGTCTGGAGTGTGGCATAGAAACAAAGTACTTGCCTAGCAAGCATGGGGCATTGGGTCTGATGCTTAGAACCCTGAAAGGAGGGAAGTAAAAGAAGAAATTTCTTAAATCAATGATCTATTCACCCTCCTTCAAAATTTTGACAAAAGCAAATTATACACAAACCCAGCAAGAGAAGAGCCTCCACAATATAAAGGCAGAATTCAGACACTGAAAAATTGAAAACAAAACAAACCCCAAAGCTAGCTCTCTGTAATTTTTTTGTCAATCCTTGGAATTGACCTCATGCATACTGGACAAGCACTCTACCACTGAGCTATATCCTCAGCCCTCTTAGGACTCTTAAAACTGATGAACATCATGTTATACTGACCAACAGAAAAGAAGACAAAGGGAGAAAAATGCTCAGGAAGGAAGCAGGAAACACCACCATAACTCTGAAAGTAGGTGAAAGGGCAGTAAGAAAACACTGCAGCCTCCATGCCTATAAATTCCATATGCTAAATGGATTGATTCTTTGCAAGCCATAAACTACCAAAGCCTCTCAAGAGGGAACTACATATCCCTAAACCTATCAAAGTAATTGTGTTTAGACTTTAAAATCCTCCAAGAAAACTATTCTAATGCTCTCCTTGGCAAATGCTACTGAACACTGAAGGAAGAAATATTCCCAGAGTGGAGGAACAGGGGAGGGAGAAAAACAAAGAGAGAGCCAATAGGATGATGAAGAGAGGATGAAGAGACCTGGGGTGATGCTGAGCCTGAGCAAGTCAGTGAGAAATGAAATTTAGGAAAATAGAGACTGATCAGGAGACTGAGAATTGAGATAATCATATACTTAAAGCAGGAGCACAGCCCAACCTCAGTTTCAATCTATGAGGAAGATGAGAGTCCTTATCTTCATTCTAAATGAGGGAGAACAGGCCTTCACTTTCTATGCAATTAAGAATACATAATTATACTTCAATCCCCACTGTAGTTTATACAATATTAAAGATTCATAAGATACATGACAAAATGGGACAGTAATATATAATTTTTAAAACACCATCATTACATTAGAGCCACCAATTTTCCAGAAATTACATTAATGTGGGTTGAACATCTGAAATCCAAAATTAAAACATCAAAAAATACTCCAAATTGAAAACTTTGGAGTGTAACATGACACTACACGTTGAAAATCTCAAAGTTATTCTCATGTGATGAGTCTTTGTCAAAATGCAGTAATAATGCTGTACCAATTCAGGCTATGTATGAAACAGAAGTAAATTTGTGTTCAGATATAGAGTGCCCATCCCCAAGCAAATATTTTTACTTAAAGCGTTTATTTGTTAGTCTTTCTTAGGGGTCTCATCTGTATTAATTACTTTTATGTTGCTATTATAAAACACCATGACCAAGGAAACTTATAAAAGGGAGTGTTTATGTTCCAAAGGGGCAGGAGTCCATCATGGCAGGGACGCATGGCAGCAGAGGTGGCTGGAATAGGAGCAGAAGCTAAGCGCTCACATCTTCAAGCAGGCAGAGGAAGCAAAGAGTGACTGGAAATCCCACAAGGCCTAAGAACTCTCTAAGAACATGCACCCAGTGACATGCTTCCTCCAGCAAGGCCACACTTTCTAAGACTTCCCAAAACAGTACACCAAGTGGGGACAAATGTTCAAATACTTGGAGCCTATGGGGGACATTCTCCTTCAAACTACCACAGCATCTTTTGGGGATATTGTCAATTTGCTGGCTTTTTCCATGTCCACTAGATGCTTATCATATTAGTCACAGTTATGTGAAATTTATTTTCTGGTCATTCCAATATTTCTGTCATATCAGAGTTGGGGTCTGGAACAGCTCCTAAAACTGCATTTTTTTGCTTGTATTTTAGTATGTCTTGTAATTTTCTTTGAGAGAGAATCTCACTATGTAGCCCTGGCTGGCCTGGAACTTGCCATGTAGACCAGACTGGTCTTGAACTCACAGAGATCCACCTGCCTCTGCCTCCCAAGTTCCAAGATTAAAGGCATGTGCTGCCACACCTGGCTGCAATTTTTATTAATTTTTTAGTTAGTATAAAAATAATGGGGTCATTATGACATTTTCATATATGCATATCATTGTATAATACATTGCTAAACCCTACCCACATTTACCCTCTGTTAGTTCCCCTTCTACATCGGTTGACTCTCCTCCCCGTGCCAAATATGTTGCCCTCTGCTTTCAAGAAACCTAGATTCTACATGTGGTATTAGTCTTTCTCCCTCTTTCCTCTTCTGTTCCCCTCATAGAGAAGCTATTATTTATATGTATTTTTTTTCTTTTTTTATTTTTAATAACTACATGATTAGAAGAAGCATTTCATTACAGCTTTAACATATTCAGGAACACACTCCAGAGAAAGAGGACATCTCTTTCACAAGTGGGTGCAACTTTCTAGGTTCACAGTTCAGTTAATACAGTTATATATTTTTGGATTCAGTATAAGCCCTGCAAGACATAAAATTGGATAACCTTTAAAAAAGATCTCTATTTCATTTTAGAATACATTGTTCCTTGCATTGGTTTTGCTACTAACACTGAGATGTTGGCGCATGGAACTCTAATCTGTATGTACCTGATTACTACTAGTCATAATCGGTTACACTTGGATCCTTGGCACCTGTGTATGTCTATAAAGTCATTGGGTAGATTTCAATGGTAATGGTTATCACCTCTACTAATTAACATGACAAATTTCCATACTTCCTCCTCAAATATAATACATTTTTTAAAATTTTGTTGATTTTTTTTGTGTATCACACAGAAAATCCTAAACCATCTTATTCAGCTATACACCCACTTCCCAGATGGCACCATCCCATAGCCTCCCTCCCCCACTAGAGCCCTTATGCTCTGATATCCCTGCTACTGTCTGCTGTGTTGTCAGCACCCCCAGCCATTCCCACTACTTGTCCATCTGGTGAGTCTAGTAAGCCTATCTAGAGCTCTTTGTTTTAGGAAGGTCAGCTATTCCTCATCTAGTAGCAATCAGTTGTCAATATTCCTTTAGATAAGATTGGGGTCTGCTGTTCATTTTCCCAGTTCTATGCT
>NW_008359963.1:1465220-1473883 GCF_000622305.1 Nannospalax galili | reverse complement strand
CACCCTGGCCAACAACTCAAAAGAAGGTATCTCCTATCTGGCATTGTTGCTTGTTATGTAGCCTTTAGCTATGCATATGGACTCTTAAGGAATATTGGCCCCTGTGGGAGACAGGCTTGAGACTAGGGTGAAAGTCTTAATGACAGTCACCCAGCAGGCCTGAGGCAATGGCCCAACTGTTGGAGCCACAAGGAACGCCTTGTGACATTTGTTCCCATTGGCAGATCATGAGACTGATGCCTAGAGCTTACCACTCCCTAATCACCACCCTTGGAATTCCAAATTGCAACACTTAGATATTACAACAGTCAGGGTCACGTGGTTTCCAGGAATCCAGGCTCTGTAATCTGAAACCCATTATGCTAATGAGGCATCCTACCTGCTATTCTGTGATAGGACATTAAGTCTGTTACACTAATAGGATGCTAAGTCTGTTATGCTAATAAGGTATCCTACTTGCTGTGCTGTGATTGGACGCTAAGTCTGTTATGCTAATAAGGTATCCTACTTGCTGTGCTGTGATTGGACGCCAAACCTGTTATGCTAATAAGGTATCCTACTTGCTGTGCTGTGATTGGACCACTACCCCTACATAAGCCTGTGCCTTCCTGCAATAAAGCAAACCTGTGTCACTGAACCTGGTCTCCTGTATCTGAATGCAGCTCCACTGACACAGTCACCTCACCGGCCCTGGGGTCCAGGACCAGGCAGAAGCTGTGACGACAGGAGGCAGCGCAGGGCAAGCAGAAGAGCTGCCTTAGCACTGGGCAAGCAGAAGAGCTGCCTTAGCACTGGGCAAGCAGAAGAGCGGCCTCAGCCCAGGGTGAGCAGAGGAGCACCCTTGATGCCCATGAGAACGAAGGAGCAGCACCCACAAGAACAGAGGAGCAGTTGCCGCTGGTGGTGACCACAGCTGGTGCCCAACATGGGGCATGAAGACTCCTGCCCCACAGAGCTATAACACTCTGAGCTGTAACATTTGGAGCTGTAACACTTGGGGCGCCGGAAATGATTCCTATAATGACAAAGAGAAACATTCCCTTGCTGATGGGAAAGTGTGGGAGACAGGCTTGAGCCTAGGGTGAAAGTCTTAATGACGGCCATACAACAGGCCCGAGGCAACGGCCCCACAGAGCTGTAACGCTCTGAGCTGTAACATTCAGAGCTGTAACACTCGGGGCTCCTGATGCCCCCTTTGCCAGTGATTCTTCCATGGGTGCCTGCTGCTTTCGTTCTGTACTTCTTCTTCTGGCTTGCAGTCTTCAGTTTGGTGTGCTGTTCTTGTCTCCACTAATCGTCTTCCTAAATGGCTCCTGAGTCCTTCTGGGTATGTCTTGCAGGGTGAGTGACCTCCAGTATGGGGAGTAGTCATTCAGCTGCTGCTGGCCCCCGCACTGCTGCACTGGTTTCTCTCCTCAGGAGTAGGCAAATTAGGGTAACAGAGAAGGAAGTAACTAAGGTATTAGATGAAGTGCTAGCTCTTGCTCCTTGGTTTACAGATTCCTGTTGTTAGGATCTGGAGTGATGGGCTTGTGTGCTATTCATGGCCAGAAAGAGAGAAGTCAGGGAGGGGTGTCCATTATCTCGGCAGTTCTACCCCATTGTGACTGCCATTCTGGCCTCGCTTCGGAGAGTTCCCCCCAATGCCCCTGAGCAGAATAATCTCATACTAAAAAACATAGATGAACAAATAAAGCAACAGGATAGTGGGGACAGCCTGTCCCAGGCATTTCCAGTCAAAACCAAACTAACTGATTTCTCTTCTGATGTGGAAACGATGACTGCTGATAATGAGATAAAAAATGATGAACTAGGGTCCAAGGGTCCCCCTGATGAAAAACAGAAAGTCAAGATCACCCCTGCCCCAATATTACAGAGTGGTGGCTACCCTCTGCCATCTTATATTGGCTTTGATGAAAAACAGGAAGTTAAGGCAGCCTATGCTCCGCCATTATGGGGCAATGGCTACTTTCTGCCATCTTGCACTAGCTCTAAGGAAGTTCCCCCCAAGTCCATCCACCCTTCCCTTCCAGAGGAGGACTGGAAGCCCCTCCCACCTAGGCCCCTCTCCTATGATACAATGGGTGATTTTCCACAGTTTTTTCTGGTTACCATCAATCAGGGACTACAGAACCCTAATGTCTGGAATCTATATTCTCATGATACTTTAAAAAAGCTGTGTAAGACAGTTGTTGAGGATGGCATTCATTCCCCTTGGTTTGGTCAGCTATTAGATACAATCAACCATGTGGCCAACACCCCCTATGACTGGCAGAATATTGCCCATGCCTGTCTACAAGGAGGTGATTTTTCTCTTATGGAAGGCTGCTTATCAGGATGAATGAGAAAAACAGGCAGAGCACAATAGAAATGTCAATGTCCAAAACATAGGGTTTGATGTCTTGGTAGGGCGTGACACTTTTGAGACCCCACAAGCCCAGGCACAGGGACCTCCTCACTACTTTGAACAAGTACAACTTTGTGTGCTCCGTGCTTTCCAAAGTATGCTGACTTGTGAGGATACCAAATTGACCAGATTGATACAAAAACCAGATGAGCCTTTCTCTGGCTTCATTGAAAGGTACCAACAAAGTGTTAATAGGAAAATCAGCCACCAGGGAGCTGCAGATGCTTTGCTCAAGGAGCTTATATGTGAAGGCTGCTCTATTGAGTGTCACCTTGCCATAGGATCCGTTAGACACAAGGATGTCTCTGAATGGATTCTAGCCTGTCGGGATGTAGGGACCACTCAAGCTCATGCCACAGCTCTCGCTGAAGCACTGGCTGCTCATCAGCCACAGGCCAAGATGGACAAAGGCAAATGTTGGGCCTGCGGGGGACAGGGCCATTGGTCATATACCTGTCCTAATAAGATTATGAAAGAGACCAAAAGAAGTCAGGTTCCCCCTTCAAAATGTCTGAGATGACACAAGGGCTTTCATTGGGCAAGAGAGTGCAGGTCTAAGATGGATGCAGATGGTAAACCCATACAAAAGGTGCCTTTAAATGGGCAATGGGGCACCTCTCAGCCCCACCCCAAAGAGAGGAAATAAGGAAATACACCCCCCATGTCCAATGGACCATACCTGTTGACCTGCACAAACCCAGGATGCAGCTTTCCCTAGACGGTCATAAATTTAAAGGCCTGATTGATACAAGGGCCGATATTACTGTAATCAGGAAGAAGCCTTGTCTCATTGGCACGGTAAGCCTGGACCCCCTATACAAGGTGTTGGGGACTTACGAAATACTTTACAGGTCCAATGTTCCGTGGTCTGGACTGACCTGGACAGCAATACAGGAGGTATTAAACCACTCCTAGCTGCAGGGCTTCCCCATAACCTATGGGGGAGAGATATCCTCCACAATATAGAGGTTGTTCTAACTACCAACGACAAGGCCTTCTATGACAACTGCATTGTAGATCAACAGTTGGGTAATGCCCCCACCCTCACCCCCAATTCTAACGGCCACTGCTCCACTTCCCAAGCTGCCCCCTATCAGGCTAATGTGGGACACAACAGCTCCCAAATGGGTGGAGCAGTGGCCTCTTCCTTCACATAAATTAGCTCATTTGATCTCCTTGGTCCAGGAACAGTTATCCTTGGGTCATATTGAGCCCTTACTTAGTCCTCATAATTCTCCCATTTTTGTTATACAAAAGAAATCAGGAAAGTGGAGACTTTTACATCATCTAAGGGCTATTAATGAGCATATGAAGCCTTTAGGGACCCTTCAACCACGAATGCCTCACCCTACCACTATTCCCAAAGAGTGTGAAATTATTATTATAGATATTAAGGACTGTTTCTTTTCTATTCCTATTCCCCTTCAAGATGATGATAAGCCCTATTTTGCCTTCTCTATACTTGCTACTAACCATAATCTTCCAGTTCAGCACTATCAATGGAGGGTTTTGCCTCAGGGCATGAAAAATAGTCCTACTATCTGCCAATATTATGTGGCCCATGCCTGTAGACCTTTGCTGACTGAGGTTTATATTTTACATTATATGGATGACATTCTTATCACCCATAGGGATCCTAAGATCTTGCAAGGAGCTTTTCAAAAACTCAAGACAAATCTCCAGGCATTGGGTCTTACTATTGCAGCAGATAAAATACATTTATATGCCCCTTATACCTTTTGGGGCCACTCTATCCAAGATGTCATCTGCCCCATAACTCCTGCTCTTACCTTGCCAGATGAGATTACACTTTCAGAGGCACAGACCCTCTGTGGCAATATAAATACGGGGCTTCTTACCCATGTCCACAGAAGAGCTTACACCACTCTTCGACCTCTTGCAGGGTACTGATATGGTCTCCATTCCCCACAAGGTCTCTCCAGAGGCACAGTGTGTTATTGCAACAATCAATTCACACCTGTCCCAGGCATTTATAAACAGAATACAACCAAAATTCCCTATCCAAGCTCTAGTTATCCCTACTAAAACACCCCTCTGGGAGTGCTCTGGAAGACCCAAGGTCCCCTGATATGGGTCCACTCCTCATGGAATCAACTTCATAAGGTCATCCCAGCTATTGAGGCATAGGCTATGCTAGCTCTTAAACTTGTTCACACATCCTGCCTTCTGTATGGCCATGACTTGGAATCCTTGGTTCTCCTCCTTCTACTCCCCATGCTCCAGTCACTGTTCCTTGATAATCCTGGCTTCCAAACTCTCCTGCTAGCCTATCAGGGAAAATACGACAATCGTTATCCTAAACATATACTCCTTCAAGGAATAAGACAGCTTCCCCTGTCCTTATTTCTCCAGGTATTTCCAAAGCATAACCCTCTTCCTAAAGCTCCTCTAATCTTTACTGATTCTAGTAAACATAAATTTGGTTATGTTTACCAAGAACGACAGCTCTCCTCCCATAAGGTGTTCCCTTTCCAGGGATCTGTATAGCTCAGAGAGCTCTCAGCCATATTACAAGAATTTTCAGGATCTCCCCATAACTCCCTGTAATATTTTTTCTGACAGTGCTTATGTAATTCAGACTCTACAACATCTGGCCTTTGTGGGCTTCCGCTCTCACCAGAGTCCCCTTGATTTATTGCTCTCCTCATTACAACTGCTGCTCAAGCAGCACTCTACCCCTTGGTATGTTCAACACTTGCACTCTCATACCAGTCTTCCAGGGCTTCTGGCAAAGGGCAATGCCACCACTGACAAATTGGTCATGAGCACCACTCTAGATTCCACCTTAATTCAACAAGCTAGAGACTTACACACCCGCTTCCACCTTTCTCCCCAAGCTATACATAGGCTCCTCCCTACCTTGCCAATTCAGAGCTGTAAACATTTGGTCCATGTATACACTCCTTGTGCCCCTCTTCTACCTCTGGGGCCATTACAACCCACTGGGATCCTCCCTAGAGGTCTTGGCCCAAATAAGATATGGTAAATGAATGCCACTCATTTTTCTCCTTTTGGCAAGCTCAAGTATATCCATCATGTTATTGACATTTATTCCAATGTCCATTTTGCATTGGCCTGCTCTGGTGAGATGGCTTCTCATGCTATAAGGACCATCAAATATGCCATGGTCCTTATGGGAGTTCCTTGGCAAATAAAAACAGGTAATGGTCCTTGTTATGTTTCTGCTACCTTTAGCCATTTTTGCTCTGACTGGAATATTAGGCATATAACTGGTATCCCTTACAATTCTCAGGGTCAAGGGATTGTTGAATGTTCCCACCAAACACTCATTAAACAAATACTGAAAATAGGGGAAGACAATGATAAGGCTCCTGCTATAAGGACCCCAATTTTGTTATACAACAAGATCTATTTGTATTAAATTTTCTGAAATTTGACTCCAATGGCCTTCCACCAGCAATAAAGCATTGGGGGGCATTCACTCAACCCACTCCTGCCCCCATGGTGAGATGGAAGGACACTCTCACAAGTGAATGGAAAGGTCTACACCTATTATTAACACAAGGGCGAGGCTATGCTTGTGTCTTTCCAGATAATGTTACAGCCCCCATTGGATCCCAGCCCAGAACATCAGAATTGCCTGCAACAGAAAACCTCCCTCCACAACCACCAACCCCAGAGATGGCAGCTCTGACCCTGGAGGAAGCAACACACCTCTCAACCACTGAGAGACCGACCCAACGTTGCAGACAACAAAAGCCACCAACCTGGTGAGACCTCGAACATTTCATTCCACAGAGACATTAGCTGAGCTAAGTCCTCAATGTAGATGAAAAACTTTGTCTATGTTCCTTATTATTTATGCTATCAGTATTGTTAACTCTCAAGTGCTAGCAACTCTTGTTAACACTCACCAACCCATCAACCTTACCTGGTGGATTGTCAATGTAGCCAATGGAGAGATAGTTAGCTCCATGTCAAAAGTCACACCCCCCAATATCTGGTTCCCTGTACTTCAAGTGAGCTTATGCTCACTGTACAGGGACTGGGGGGAAACAACTTGGAAGGAAGACCTTGCATTCAGCACCTCTCTTTATGTTTCCTCAGGTAATGATAGATCCAACTACCAAAAGGGCAAATGTGGGGGCCCTTCAGACTTTTATTGTGCTGCCTGGTCTTGTGTGTCTACTGGAGACATCTCTTGGGACCCCCCCTCAAAGAATGACTTTATCACCCTAAAACAAGCACCACAAACCTGCTCCAATTGGTGCTCATCAAGCCTCTCTAATAGAAGATGTCCCCTTCTTAATATCTCCTTCACAGAATGGGGAAAAAGGGTTACTGGGTGGGACTCTGGGAAAACTTGGGGTATGAGATCTTATAAGTCATATTGGGATCCTGGGCTCTTGTTCACCATCCAGCTCATTACCTCACACAATATCAACCCTCCCAGGCCCATGGGACCCAACCAGGTCCTTCATTCTCCTTTGCCAATTCCTAACTCAACCTACACTTCTATTACCTCAGGCACCCTAGGCTATAATCAAACCCGAGATACGGCAGTAAGGGCCCCAGCACCAGGGCCCTTGGGTCTGGTTAAAGCTGTCTTTGTTGCACTTAATGGCTCTAAACCCAACTATACCAATAATTGCTAGCTTCAACTATATCAATAATTGCTGGCTATGCTTGAGCCCTAAGCCCCCATTTTACGATGGCATAGCTCTCCTGGACAATTTCACTAATGCTACCTCTGCTCATGAATGCTGTTGGGACCACGATGGGCCAAAATTAACTTTGCCCTCTGTTCAGGGATCAGGACTTTGTATAGTTCCCCCTGGAAACAGGTTATCTATTCCCTATTCCTCACTCTGTAATATCGCTAAGACTATCCTACCCATTGACAACTATCTCATACCACCCAATGCCTCCTGGTGGTCCTGCTCCTCTGGCCTAACCCCTTGTGTTCATGCCCTAACTCTAAACCAGACCAAAGGATTTTGTGTCCTGGTGCAACTAATTCCTAATATTACTTATCTGTCAGATGAGGAGATGTATCTCAGGCTCTCTCCCTTCTCTCCCCTGTCTTCCTTCACCCAACATGAGGGAAGCCATCACTTCCACCATGGTCTTTCTCGATTTGGGCATGGCCAGTGCAGTAGGTATGAGTGCCTTTGTGCTTCTTATTCAAGACAAAAATTACCAAGCTCTTAGCTGAGCCATAGATGCAGACATAACAGACCTAGAAAATTCCGTCTCCCATTTACAACAATCACTGTCTTCACTGGCTGAGATGGTCTTACAAAACAGGAGAGGCCTTGATCTCGTACTCCTCCAACAAGGGGGATTATGTGTAGCCTTGGGAGAAAAATGTTGTTTCTATGATAACAATTCTGGGATTGTAGAAAAATCACTTGATAGAGTCAGAAAAAGACTCTTAGAACAAGAGAGACTGAGACATCAGTCTCAAGGATGGTACGAATCTGTGTTTTCCATCTCCCCTTGGCTTACTACACTCCTGTCTGCCTTAGCTGGTCCCCTTATTATACTAACTCGTCTCCTGATTTTTGGACCCTGTATTGTCAAGGGTCTCCTTAATTTTGTTAAAACTCATATTTCTCTGGTTCAGTTAGCTGTTGCCCCACCTCCAGATCTTGCCAGGCATGTCTCTGAAAGCAAGGACACACTGTTCCTTGCCCTTACCAACCTATAATTGGACTCTGATGGGTTTCAACAAATTCTTGACCCCTGAGGAGGCCTTTAAACAAGGCAATACTGGATGTACTGCATCTACCTCTGCCAAACCACACAAAGGGACCCACCCTTCGAGGGCTAGTTGTCAATGACAGGTAAGATCCCAACTGATGGGACAACCTAAGACAGGCCCAGTCCATTATGCTGGGTGACCCTTGAGGTGGGGACAACAATACTGAGGCAAAGAATCTTGACTCCCACTGGTTGCCATGGAGTTGGCAAACCTGCTCTTAAGGAAGCTCGACATCTTGAGGGATGGAGCTCTTGATACAATGACCCCCTGAGCCATTCTACTTTGCCTTGATGTATCTGGACTGATATCAGTATGCTATATATTCTAAGCTATACCTCACCTTTTAAAATAAAGGGGGGAGATGTGGGAGACAGGCTTGAGACTAGGGTGAAAGTCTTAATGACAGCCATACAGCAGGCCCGAGGCAACGGCCCAACCACTGGAGCCACAAGGAACGCATTATGACATTTGCTCCCATTGGCAGATTATGAGACTGACGCCTAGTTCTCG
>NW_008359963.1:1462905-1463893 GCF_000622305.1 Nannospalax galili | reverse complement strand
TTCTAGTTCCATCCATTTACCTGCAAATTTCATGATTTCATCTTTCTTTACTGCTGAGTAAAATTCCATCATATAAATGAACCACATTTTCATTATCCACTCTCAGTTGAGGGACACTTAGGTTGCTTCCATCTCTTAGCTATTGTGAAGAGAGCAGCAACAAACGTGCATGTACAAGTGTCTGTGCAATAGGATGAGTTCTTTGGTATATGTCAAGGAGTGGTATAACTGGGTCAAATGGTAGGTTCATCTGTAGTTTATAAGGAGTTCTCCACAATGCTTTCCATAGGGGTTGAACCAGTTTGCAGCCCCACCAGCAGTGGAAGAGTGTTCCCCTTTCCCCACATCCTAGCTAACATTTGGTATCATTTATTTTCTTGATCTTATCCAGTCTGAATGGGGTAAGATAAAATCTTAAAATGGTTTTAATTTGTATTTCCCTAATTATTAGTGATGTTGAACATCTTTTAAGATGTTTCATAGCCATCTTTACTTCTTCTTTTGAGAACTCTCTGTTCAGCTCCTTAGCCCATCTTTTAATTGGGTTACTTCTCTTGATTCTCTGTTTTTTGAGTTCATTATATATTCTGGATATTAAACTTCTGTCAGATGTGTCGCTGGTGAAGATTTTCTCCCACTCTGTAGGTTTTCTGTTCGCTTCTCTGGTTGCCTCCTTTGATGCGCAGAAGCTTTTCAGTTTAATGAGGTCCCATTTGTGAATTCCTGCCCTTGTTTCCTGAGCAATTAATGTCCTGTTTAGAAAATCCTATCCTACAACTATATATTGTAGGTTTTACCCAATGTTTTCTTCTAACAGTTTCAGAGTTTCAGGCTTTACATTGAGGTCTTTGATCCATTTGCAGTTGACTTTTGTGCACACTGAAAGAGAGGGATTTAGTTTCATTCTTCTACAAGTGGAGATCCAGTTTTGCCAGCACCATTTGCTGAACATGCTGTCTTTCCTCCAGTTAATGTTCTTGGCCCCTTT
>NW_008359963.1:1460863-1462400 GCF_000622305.1 Nannospalax galili | reverse complement strand
AACATGTTAATAATTTCTAGGAGTTTTCTGGTGGAATTTTTGGCTAATATTATATATTATATTATATCATCAGCAAAAAGGGATAATTTGATCTCTTCTTTTCCAATTATTACTCCTTTAATTCCTGCCTTGTCTCATTGCTCTTGCAAGAGTTTCAAGCACTATATTAAAGAGAAGTGAAGATAGTGGACAGGAAAGTCTGGTTCCTGATTTCAGTGAGAATGCTTCCAGATTTTCTCCATTTAGAATGATGTTGGCTGTAGGTTTGTTATATATGGCTTTAATTATGTTGAGGTATGTTCCCTCCAGTCCAATTCTCTCTAGGACTTTAAACATAAATGCATGTTGAATTTTGTCAAAGGCCTTCTCTGCATCTATTAAGATGACCATGTGGTTCAAATGGGCTTGTCTTTGAGTCCATTTATATGATTTATGACATTTATTGATTTACGTATATTAAACTATGTCTATGTCTCTGGGATAAAGCCAACTTGATCATGGTGGATGATCATTTTGATGTGTGTCTGTATGTGGTTTGCAAGGATCTTGTTGAGAAATTTTGCATCTAAGTTCAATAAGGATATGGGTCTATAGTTTTCCCTTTTGTTTGTATCTTTACCTGGCTTTGGTATTAGAGTGATGCAGGCTTCATAGAAGGAATTTGGAAGTTCTCCCTCCAGTTCTATCTTTTTGAATACATTAAATAGTATTGCATATAGATCTTCTTTAAATGTCTCATAGAATTCTGCTGTAAATCCATCTGGTCCTGGGCTTTTTTTAGTCGGGAGGTTTTGTATTACTGTTTCAATTTCTTTTTGTGTTATGGGTCTGTTAAAGCTGTTAATCTCATTGATTTAGTTTGGGTGGTTCCCATCCCTTTAGATATGCATCCATTTCTTTTAGGTTTTCAAATTTAGTAGCATATAGGTTTTTAAAGTATTCCCTTATAATGTTCTGTATCTTTCTGGTGTCTGTTGTGATGTTTCCCCTTTCATCTCTGATTTTGTTGATTTGGAGGTGCTCTTTCTTTCTTTTGGTTAACTGGGCTAGTGGTCTGTCTATCTTGTTTATCCTTTCAAAGAACCAGCTCTTAGACTCATTGATTCTTTGTATTGTTTTCTTTTTTTCAATTTCATTAATTTCTGCCCTGATTTTTGTTATTTCTTCTTGTCTTCTGGGTTTGGGTTTCGTTAGCTGTTGCTTTTCAAGTGTGTTGAGTTGTGATGTTAAGTCATTTATTTGTGTTCTTTCTGATTTTTTGATGTAGGGACTTAGAGCTATAAACTTCCTTTTAAGGACCACTTTCAGTGTGTCCCAGTGGTTTTCTTGTGTTGTATTGTCCTTTTCATTTAGTTCCAAGAATATTTTTATTTCTTTCTTAACTTCTCTTTTGACCCATTCATCATTCAGGAGTGTGTTGTTTAGTCTCCATGTGTTCATATGTTGATTAGGGCTTCTTCTGGTGTTGATTGTAGCCTTTATTGCATTGTGGTCTGATAGAATGCATGGAATTATTTCAATCTTTTTGTATTTGTTG
>NW_008359963.1:1460181-1460445 GCF_000622305.1 Nannospalax galili | reverse complement strand
CTTTTTTCTTAGTGCCATTTGCTTGGTATATTTTTTTCCATCCTTTCACTTTAAGATAATGTCTGTCCTTGAAAGTGAGATGAGTTTTTTGCAGACAAAAAAAGGTGTGTTTTGTTTCTTAATCCATCCACCTAGTCTGTGTCTTTTGACTGGGGAGTTCAGTCCATTAATGTTTAAAGTTATTAATGAAAGATGAGTATGGAACCCTGTCATTTTTATTTCTGTTTACATTCTCAATATAGCTGTGCTTTTCCACAGTTATAC
>NW_008359963.1:1459497-1460073 GCF_000622305.1 Nannospalax galili | reverse complement strand
TTCCTTCAGCCTATTTATGTCATGGAAGATTTTTCTTTCCCCTTCGACTATGATAGATATTTTGACTGGGTATAGTACTCTGGGTTGGTATCTGTGGTCATTTAAAACTGGGAATACTTTGGTCCAGGCTCTTCTGGCTTTCATAGTTTGCACTGAAAAGTCAGCTGTAATCCTAATTGGTTTTCCTTTATATGTGACTTGTTTCTCTTTTGCAGCTTTCAGTATCGTCTCTTTGTTTTGTACATTTAGTGTTTTTACTATGATATGCTATGGAGAATTTCTTTTCTGGTCCTGTCTGTTTGGTGTTCTGTATGCTTCTTGTATTTGTATGGGCATGTCTTTCTTTAAGTTTGGGAAATTTTCTTCCACAATTCTGTTGAAGATCTGGTCCATGCCATTGTCTTGGGATTCTTCTCCTTCTTGTATGCCTATGATTCGCAAGTTTGGTCTTTTTATGGTACCACTCAATTCCTGCATGTTCCATTCTTGTGATTTCTCAAATTTTTCATAATCTTTGCTTGAGTGGTCCAGTTTGTCCACTTTATCTTCCAGTCTTGATACTCTGTTTTCCATTTC
>NW_008359963.1:1458149-1459323 GCF_000622305.1 Nannospalax galili | reverse complement strand
AGGTTCTCATTGTACTCCTCTAGAGGACTACTGGTATTTGGTGGGGATATGTTATTTTGGTTTTTCAAGTTATTTTTTCTTTGTGATTTTGACATGTGAATTTCTTTTGTAGTTTCTGATTCTTATGTGAGACTCTAGCATTCAAGTTTAGGTCTGCTTCTTTTTGTGAACTTTATGTGTCCTTGTGGTTTTCCCCTTGGGCATGAAAAAGCTAGTTCCTCTAAGCTTCTGGTTCTCTCTTCTGATTTTATATTGGAGTGGCCAGATTGCTTTTGTCTTCAGGAGTTCCCACAGAGGCCCAAGTCAGATGAGGATCAGATGCTCTCAGGCTTTCTCCTAAGGTCTGGATCCCTCCAGGAAAGATTTTGGCCTCAGGAATTTGGGGTTTGGACTGGCCTGGGAGCCGGGCCCACGAAAGATGCTGGTCTAGGGCAGCTGGTGGCTGTGCCACCCAGAGATGCAAAGGAAGATGGGGGTGGGAAGCAGCCCCAAGGGCTCCTGGGGACTGCACTGAGGAGCTGGGTTGGTCTGGATGCAAAAGCTCAGAAGAGGAAAGGTCAGCCCTGGTATCCAGGAAAGAGGCTGGTGGATGGTGCAGGCCCAGGGAAGTAGGGGGAGGTGAGGGCTTGGCCAGGCCCAGAGTGCTCCTGGGGACCCAAGAAGGAACTGTGTTGGTCTGGATGCAAAGGATCAGGAAGGTGTGGTGGTTTCCCAGGTGTCTGGGGTGCCAAGAGAAGGAATGGGACAAGACCCATGCTGGGGAGGGGACATGACTTGACATGAGGCTGGGGAAGTCAAGGCCTGGAGGGCATGATCAACTTACCCCAGAGAGAGAGGCCTGTGTGTCGTGCAGGCCCAGAAAAGCAGAGGGAAGTGAGCTTATTTATTTATTTTTATTCTGCTATTTTCCTAAAGTACTTATCAGATCTAAGAGTTCTCTGGCAAAATCTTAAGAATCTCTAGGATCTCTTTAAGTATAAATTCATACCTGGAAGTAGAGATAGTTTTACTTCTTCCTCTCCTATTTGAATCCCTTTTATTTATTTCTCTTGTCTTATTACTTAGGCTAAAACTGCAAGCACTATATTGAACAAGTGTGGCAAAAGTGGATATCCTTGTTTCATTCCTAATTTTAGAGAAAATGCTTTCTGTTTTCCTCACTTAGTATAAGACT
>NW_008359963.1:1408372-1458003 GCF_000622305.1 Nannospalax galili | reverse complement strand
AGAGATAGTTTTGTCCTATACAGTACTTATTATCTTAAGTTCTTTCTGTTCCTAGATTATTCTGGGATTTTTTATGAAGGGATGTTGAATTTTGTGAAAGCCTTTTTCCTGCATCTATTCATGTGGTTATGTAATTTCTGTGTCTATTTATATTACATTTATTTATTTGCATATGTTGAACTACCCTTATATCTCCAGTCTGAAATCAGAGTTTAATCATGTGCCTATTGAGTTTTTCATTTCCAATATTTCTGTTTGGTTTCTTTCTTTCCCCAAATACCAGTTTTTTGCTGATTTTATTTTTGTCCATACTGTTGATTTTCTCATCCACGTTACTGGTTTTCCTTTATAGGTCCTGAATTGACTTCTTTAGTTGATTTATCCATCTGTGTCTATTCTTTCTGAGGTCACTGATAATTTTTACCAGGAAGCTTCTGAAGTCTTTGTCTGCATTTGGAAGTGTCATTTTGCTTTGATTTCTCATGTTTCTTGTGTTTTTGCATTGTGGTTTTCATATCCGTTGATATGGATATTTCTTGTGGCATTGTGTAGGGATAATTCAGCTTTCCCTTGAAAGCTCAACCCCCTCAGTCCTTCATTCTTGAGGGCTCCATCCTCTCAACCCCTCAGAGAACAAAACAAACTATTGTAACTGCTATAACATCAAATCAAACTAAATACAGAAATGCACTAGAAATAATGTTTCTAAGAATGAAAGAAATGAGAGGACTGGAGTAGCTTCTTTCGGATCCTCTACTATTGAGGTCTCCCAGATTATTGGAGATTGGTTGAGGTTGAGCGTTTCTTGTCTGTTCTGTCATTTAGACTGGGGCTGAGTCCAGATAGATCAAGGATCACATGTCCAATAAAGCAGTCTTCTCTTCAGGAGTGTTCATTCTTTGCACACCAAGAGTCTCTGTTAGCCATACTTACCTTTGCAGCCTATAAACCAAGCAGATTTTCCCATGCTCCAGAAACGTCAGTTCATATACAGTGGTGGGAGGGGGGGGCTGATGTCCAACCAATAGGTGCTGCCTGAGTACTTTGAGAAATTGTGCAAGCAAACAGATCACTGAGATCTATACTGAAGAACCTGCCTCATTGTTTTCAAATCCTGTTCAGCTTTAAATGCCCCATGGGAAGGGGGAAGCTGTAGAAGTCAAGAGCTTTGCTGGATCTGAGTGCCTGGTCCAGTTGGCGATGAGTTGTACAGCCTATCAGTGACTCTAGAGGTGACTCTTTAACCTTCAGCTCAGAGAGTATAAATATTTGCAATTGTCAGGTGTGGAGATTTGCTCCTTATCATCAGGAGTGGGGCTATATTGACCACTATCAACCAACCATCAACCAACAACAAACTAACCACCATCTTAGCCTCCTGATACCTCAACTTTAGCCTTTCCACAACTGCTCCCGATGGCCATTTCCCACCCACAGGCTGGGGCAGATTGTCTCTCATTCTTGCGCTTTTTCTCCATTTTGGATCCCTCAGATAGCTCAGTCTTAACTCCTTTTTCTAGATGGCACCAAGACTCAGCCCTCCGCAGCACAGGGAGTGAAAAAATCAATCTCTTCTCCACTGCTGACTCACTATGAAGACAGAATTACTATTTCACCAAATTCTCCAATTGGGCCCAAGCCTTATGAGAGCTTTAAACTTGTCCTGTCAAATTGCCCATCTCTCTTACCAGGACCACCTGGCTGATCTTTGAGACAAGGCTTCTGTTTTTCTTCCCCTCTGCATCCAGCCATCTACAGCCTCCTCCTTTTTACTGCCCATCCTGTTTATACTTTTTAAAATTGTCCCACTTTGTGATTTCTGATTTTCTCTTTGGAATAAAGTCTATCCCTTCTTATCCTGACTGATTTACGACCTTGCATAAGAGGTGGTTTCAAATCTGCCATCTTACTTTGAAAGTCTGTCTTGTAAACTTTTATTAAAAGCTGGACATGATGTGTCAGGCAATAAAGTGATTATGCTTTGGATAAGGTTTAATGGTAACTTCACTAGTGCTGGGATTTGTTTAATGTTTTCTGTAGCCATAGGTGCCAGAGGCTTCAGGTTTCTTCTCTGCTCCCTTACAATTTCCCTAAGCATTTCTACAGTGGAGACTGTGCCTTACAACTCTCTCATTTGTACTGTACAGTATTAGACTAGAACCCTGGTGTGGTGGTTGTAAGGTGTTAGAAAAGGGAAGAGTTCTAAAATCTTATAATCTTAGAATTTTTTTCTCCCCTACGAAGAGGAGAGTAAACTAGAAAGGCTAGATTTAGTTAGCTGTCATTTCCCCAACACAATTATGCTTGATAGCATGGTTTACTATGAAGAGCAGACTTTAGCTACAGTCAACTCTCTAGGTACGTTTTAAAATTGTTACTTTTCCCTTAGGTATACTTCAACATTAATTTTCCAACTCCCTGCCCAAAATCAAAAGGTTTCCCCAGCCTCCAGTTATTACAATGAAAACTTGGCAAGGATTCTGATGTACAGTCCATAAAAATGAAGGGAAAACTGTCATGTTCAAGGAGAAAGACACAAACCCACTAAAGTTATCATCAATCAGACAAATAGTTGATCTAAGAACCGTCATCAGCCTATTGTCATTTTGGAATATTTTATCACCAGCTGTACCATGCATAGTCTTCTCAAGGTCACCTGGAACATTTCCCAAGCTGGACCACATTTTTGGACCATAAAACATACCTTAACAAATTAAAATAATAGAAATATGATGACTGGCCTCTTAGACCACAGTGCAATGAAAGTAAAATCAGTAACAAAAAATACCTGAAAAAATTTCAAATACATAGAAATTAAGCAAAACATTTCTAAAAAAAATAAAGTAATTCAAACTCAGTGGAAAAAATTACAAATTAACAAAATTTGGGAGGGTGCAGCAAAATCACTATTTAGAAGAAATCCATAGAATGTAATTCACATAAATGAAAAATGTATAAATGTCAGTTAAAAGCTTCTACCTTAGAATATTACAGAAAAAAGAAATGCAAGCCAACAACAAATAGAAAAATAAAATAAAATTTAAAAATAACAAAAATCAATGAAATTGAAAACAAAATTATTAGAGGACAACACATCCAGAAATTAGTTCTTTGAAAAGTCAACCAAACTGACAAGTCTCTCACAGAAATGAGGAAAGAGCCATCACTACAGTCATCATGGACATTTTTAATGGAATATTTCAAGCATCTCTAAGCCTACAATCTGATAACCTTAATTAAGTGGATTAATTCCTTGAAAACCACAAACTAGCAGAACTCACACAAGGAAAAATAAATAATCTGAATGAGCCTCGCCTCTTATATAGACTTAATCAATAATTAACACTCAAAAGTAAACAGAACTATGGGGAATTGCTGTTCAGGTCTACCAAACATAAGGAAGAAATGACACCAATTTTCCACACTTTCTTTGAGAAATAGAACAGAAGGAAGTCCCTAATTCCATTCTGTTTGCAGAGTTCTAAAGGAAAATTTAATCTAAAATCAAAACCAAACAAAAACATTACAAGAAAGGAAAGTTATATGAAGGTATGGAATTCTTCTAGAAAATATGAATAATTTTATGAGGCTGGAGAGATGGCTCAGTAGTTATGAGCAATGATTGCTCTTGCAGAAGACCTGAATTTGATTCCCAGCACCCACATGATGGCTAACAGCTATTCTTAACTACAGTTCCAGGGGATCTTTGGTGCCCTCTTCTGACCTCTGCAGGCATTGCATGACATGGGTGCCCTTACATACATGCAGGCAATGAACTCATATACATAAAATAAAACATTTTCAAAATATATTAGGAATTTTGGGGGGGAGACATGGTCTCACTACTTAGCCCTGACTGCCTGGAACTTACTATGTATACCAGGCTATCCTGGAACTCACAGAGATCCACATGCCTCTGCCTATAGAGTGCTGCTGGGATTATAAGCATATACCACCACACCTGGCAGGACATTGAAAAATTAAAATATATAAAAGTTTTATGACAACATGAAGAAAGATTTATCCCAATTATACAAGGCTGGTTTGAGTTTGAGTTTACAGTCCCTTATAGGGGAGAAGTCATGGCAGTAGAAGCTTGAGGTAGATGATCATGTTACATCTACAGTCAAGAGGCAGAAAGTGATGGATGCTAATGATCAGCTCCCTTCCTCTTTAGTTACTTCAGGACCACAACCCATAGAATGGTGCTGCCCATGTTTGGAGTGGGTCTTCCTGCTGCAATTAACCAAATCTAGTAACTCCCTTACAGATGTGCCCATTTCCTTGTTTTTTAAATCCTCTCAAGTTGGCAATAAGATCAACAATCACAAGTGTCGCGAGCCGGGACTCTGTCCAGCAGAGTCCAGGAAAGACGACACAGACACCAAGGTGAGGTTCAAGCTTCTGTTTCTCTTTCTTCCTTTATTCTCTCTTATTATCTCTCATGTTCTCTTCACTATGATGCTGTCTCTCTGTTGCTGTGTCCTTATGATACTGTGTCTGTCTCCTCTGTCTGTCTCTGTCTGTCTGTGTCTCTGTCTGTGTCTCCGTCTGTGTCTCAGTCTCCCTATTACACACTTCAGCTCTTTATATAGCGTTTCCAACAGCCCTCCCCCCAGCCGGTACCAATCAGGGCTCACACACGTGCAGCGGCCAGGCAGAGTGTAGCCCATAGGCACGTAGCAAGATCATCAGGCTGGCAGCACCTGTTTTGGGGCTCACCATACTTCAGAGTTGGGGTAAACAAGCGGGATTCACGAGCCTTGGCAATCAGCCAAGAGTTGAAGTAAACAGCACGAGGTTTGGCAGCCAGCCAGGGCTCCATCTTTGGCTGGCTCGGCTGTGCTCGCTTCCCACACACAAGCACTTTTATAAAAAAAAAAAAAATCAGGTGTCTCTAACTTGGTGGGATTATATCTGGGTCCTCTATTCTATCCCATTGGTCTATGTGTCTGTTTTTCTGCCAATACCATATTGTTTTTTTTTTTTTGCTATGATTTGTAGTATAATTTGAAATCAGATGTTGCTGATATTTGCTTAGGATTGTGTTGGCTATTCAGGGTCTTTGTGCTTCTATATGAATTTTAGAATTACATTTCTGTTTCTGTGAATAATGTCATTGGACTTTTTTTAGAGATTGCATCAAATATGTAGGTAACTTTGGGTAATATCACTACTTTTTCAGTATTAATTCTGCTGCTCCATAAACATGGGAGGTATTTTCATCTTTTAGTGTCTTAAATTTTTTTCCTTTTTTTGTTTATTCATTTACTTTTTTAATGTGTATTAGTGTTTTGCCTGAATATATGTAGGTGTGCCACATGTGGACAATGCCTGCAAAGGGTTAAGTTCCCAGCACCTACATGATGACTAACAACTGTCCATAACTCCAGCCCATAACTGCAGTTCCAGGGGATCTGATACCCTCTTCTGGCCTACACGGGCAATGCAGCCACAAGGTGACTTACATACATGCAGGCAAAACACTTACATACATAAAAATAAATAAAATATATGGGGCTGGAGAGATGGTTCAGTGGTTAAGAACACTTGCTGTTCTTCCAGAGGACCCAGTTTTGATTCCCAGCACCCACATGGCAGCTAACAGCTATCTGTAACTCCAGTTCCAGGGGATCAGACACCCTCTTCTGGCCTCCACAGGCTTTGCACAACTTAGGTGCACTTACATACATCCACACAAAACACTCATACATACAAAATAAAAAATAAATTAAATATTTATCAAAAGCATAGTAAATATAAAAAATAAATAAAATATAGAAATAAAGGTCTGGTAGAATTCAGCAATGAATCTATTAAATTATGCCTTTTCAAAAAAATCAGATATTCTTTATTACAACTTTAATCTCATTGCTAATTATAGATGTTTGTTTATAAATCCTCTTGATTTGATTTTGGTAGTCTACATGTATCTAGAAATTTAACCATTTCTTCTAGATTTTCCAATTTAGTTGATATAAGTTTTTGTGAAATATTCCTCAACAATCCTTTGAATGTCACTGGTATCTGTAGTAATACCCCTTTTTTTCATCTCTAACCTTGGTCAGTTTAGCCAAGAGTTTGTCAATCTTGTCTATCATTTCAGAGAACCAACTCTTTGCTTCATTGATTCTTTGTATGATTCTTTTCATTAATTTCTGCCCAAATTTTATTATTTTCCCATTTATTAATTTTAGGTTTGTCTTGTTCTTGTTTTTCTAAAACCATGAAGTTCATTATTGGGTTTATATACTTAAGAACTTGCATACCCATTTATACCCATAAATTTCCCTATTAGAATCACTTTCATCGTATCTCATGGGTTCCAGTATGTTGTGTTTTCACCACCACATGAGTCTAGGAATTTTTAGTTTCCCTCCTGGTTTCTTTGATGACTTACTTATTAGTATAAATTATTGTTCAATATCTGTGTTTATATTTTGTGTGGTTTCTCTTGCAGTTGTGGCTTTACTTTGTTGTGATCAGATGCAATACAAGAATATATTTTAATTTTCTTGTATTTGTTCTATGGGCTGCTGAGGAAAATGTTATTTTGTCTGTTGAATGGAATATTCTATACATATCTGTTAAATTCATTTGATCAATAGCGTCATTTTACTCGATGTTTCATTGTTGATTATTTTGTCTATCGGATCTGTCTCGTGTTAAGTAGGTATTGAAGTTACCCACTGTAACTGTGCTGAGGTCAGTCTGTGCCTTTATGTCCAGTAGTGTTTGTTTTATGAAGTTGGATACAAATGTTCAGTAAATGTATGTTTGTTTTATCCTCTTGACAGATTGCTCCTTTTATTAATATTGAAGTGCCTTGTTTCCTGTGAGTAATTTTGGCTTGAAGTTTAATTTGTCAGATATTATTATAGCTATTCCTACTTGATTTTAAGTTCCATTTGCTTAGAATAACTTTTTCCATCCTTTCATCTCAAGGCTGTGATTGTTTTTGCCAGTGAGGTGCATTGTTTTCAAGCAACAAATAGTTGGGTCCTATTTCTTTAATATTTTATTTATTATTTTTATTTTATGTGTATGAATGTATTGCCTATATGTATGTAAGTGTACCCATGTCATGCAGTGCCTGCAGAGGTCAGTCACTATGTGGGTGCCAGGAACTGAACCCGGATCCTCTGCAAGAGCAGCCAGTGCTCTTAACCACTGAGCCATCTCTCCAGCCCTGTGTCATATATTTTTTAAACTGGAATCTTCATATGCGGGAAAACATCACATTTGTCTTTCTTAGTTTGGCTTACTGTACTTAGCATGATAATATACAGTTTTGTCAATTCATTTTTCTGTCAATGACATGAAATCATTTTTCTTTATGGTATCTATTATGTATATATGCCACTTTTATTTATCCATTTTGTTTATCCATTCATCTGTTCATGGAAGCCTAGGTTGATTCCATAATTGGCTATTGTGAATGGTGTCAGGGTAAACATGGGTATGCAGGTGTCTCTACAGTAAGCTGACTTACTTTGGAGTGATATACCTGAATTATATGACAGTGCTATTTTTAGATTTTTGAGGAGTCTCCATACTGACTTCCACAGTGTTTGCATTAATTTACAGTCCCACCAGACGTATACAAGGGTTTCTTTTGCCCAGCATCCTCATCAGCATGTGTTGTTACTTGATTTCTTGATAGTCCTTTTGACTGGAGTAAGATGGAATCTCTATGTAATTTTCGTTTGTATTTCGCTTTTTTCATATATCCATTGGCCATTTTTATTTATCCTTTTCAGAATTTTTTGTTCAGTCCACTTCCCCACTTATTGACTAGAGGATTAATTCTTCTGGCTTTTAACTCTTTTAATTCTTTTTATAACCTATATATCATTCTGCTTTGAGATGAATGGATGGCAAAGATTTTTCTCCCACTGTATAGGCTACCTATTTACTCTGCTAAGTTTTAATTCTTCCCTTTGCTGGGTGGATTTCTGTTTGATGCAATCCATCTGTCAGTTCGTGGCATTATTTCTTGAGCAACATGTTGGAGTCCTTTCCAGGAAGCTCTTGCCTATGCCTTATCTTGACATTTTCCCTTGTGCATCAAAGTTTTAGGCATTACATCAAGGTCTTTGATCCATTTTGTTACTTTTTTGCAGGGTGACAGATGAGATTGAGTTTCATCTTCCTTAGATATTTAGTTCTCCGGTAGCCCCAACTGGCCTGGAACTCACTATGTAGACCAGGCTGGCCTTGAACTCACAGAGATCCACCTGCCCTAGCCTACCGAGTACTGGGATTAAAGGTATGCACCACCAGCCCAGGGGAGGCTGCCTTTTCTCTAAGGTGTGTTTTTGGTACATTTGTCAAAAATCAGGTGGCTGTAGTTGCATGGGATTATTTCTGGGTCCTCTATTCTGTTTGGCTATGTATCCACTTTTGCAGCAGTGCATGTTGTTTTGTTACTATGACTCTGGAGAAATTCTAAATCATGCAGTGTGTCACCTCCAGCATTGCTTTTTTTTTTTTTTTTTAGGATTGCGATTCACTGGCTTCCCTTCTTGGCCCCATGGACAGTAACTCCCACTCTTGTCTGTGACTCCAACAAGGTTTCTACTGAATGGAGTTCTGTATGGCTCTGACTCCACGTTCCCCTTCTAGTTGGAGGAATCTGTAGGCAAGCTCTGCGTGTTTAATTGCCTGGCACCTGCCTTGGATTCCAGGAGAAGGCAATGCCTCTAAAGCCAGAGTCAGTTGCAGTCTTTTCAGTTTCCCACCACCACAGTGGTTGAATGGTAGGAGGAAGAGAGGACTTTCCAGAACCTACATGTTATGTGCACTCCAGGAGCCAGGCCTCTCTGGTTAGACTGCAGATCTACTCAGTGAGGAGTCCAGTGTTAATTGTGTTTTCTGACTATTGTTTCTTTGTTTTCAGGCAGTTTCTGTCCCTTGTTCACTGCACCACTTCTCTGTTTCTCTCTCTCTCACACCCCCTAGCCTCTAATTTTTCTGCTATAGACAATATACATTATCTGAGGCTTTCACTGTTTTACATGTTGCATTGTCTCTGACAGTAATTTGCCTTCACTGTTATTGTTTTATATTTATAGTAATATGTCCCCACTGTAGTGCTCCAACTAAGATTTTTCTCTTTGTGGGAGCTGGAGCAATGGCTCAGTGGTCAAGGACACTGCTCTTCCAGAGGATCCAGATTCAAGCCCCAGCTCCCACAATGCAGCTGAAAACTACCTGTAACTCTAGTTCCAGGGGATATGACACCCTCTTCTGGCCTCTGTGGGCATTGCAAGCACATAGTGCACTTACATCATGCAGACAAAACATTCATATACATAAAGTATAAATAAATATTTTTAAATAGATTTTTCTCTTTTTACAGTATTTTCTCCTAAATGTATCTAAATGTCATTTATACTTTATTTAGGACTTATTGAAGGTTTTTTGTTTATGTACGTGATTATCAGGTCTGTGAGTTACTTTTCCTCATTTCTGTGACAAAGCATCTGTCAATACAAGAAGGAAAGGGTTTATTTTGGCTCAAAATTTAAGGATACAGTCTATGATGGTGGGAACACTATGGCACCAGGAGTATGAAGCCGCTGACCACATTGCATCCACAGTCATGAAGTAGAGAGAGATGAATGCTGGCGCTCAGCCTGCTTTCACCTTTTTATGCAGTCCAGGACCCCAGCCCAGAGAATAGTGTCACCCACATCTACTGGGTCTTCTCACCTCAATTAACCTAATCTAGAAACTCTTTAACATACATGCCCAGAGAATTGTGTCCCAGGTGAGCCTAGATCCTGTTAAGTTCACATTCGATATCAACCATCACAAGTATACCCAAGTCAACTTGACACTCAAATATATCAGCTTTAAGCCATTACCTTCCACTCCTTATCCCCACAGGCTCATGGTCATCTCATAATGCAAAATACCTTCACTCCGATTTCAAAAGTCTTTACCAAGTTCAATACTATTTAAAAGTCCAAAACCCCGGAGGTAGAGGCAGGCAGGTGAGTTCAAGGCCAGCCTGGTCTACATAGCAATTTCCAGACCTTGTCTCAAAAAACCAAAAGAACAATTTTAAGTCCAAAACTTTTTCTGAGACTCAAGGTAATCTTTTAACTGTGATCTCTTATGAAATAAAAAGTAAGTTGTATAATTCCAGGATGCAATGGCACTGAGTAAGTATTCCCATCCCAAAAGGAGAAATAGTGGTATAGAAAGACCAGCGTAAGACCTAAGCCCAGCAGAGCAAACAGGGGCTTGTGATGGAGACATCTAGCCTACAAAGACTTGGGCAACCCCAACTCTCCAGCTCTACCACCTGTAGTGAGCATACCCTCTCTCTTGAACTGACTCTACTATGTGTCTTCAGCTTGCCTTGGTGAAAATCCCATGGTCTTGGCATCTCCAATATCCTAGGGCCTCCATTTCTATTTAGGTTTTGTCTTCAAAGCTTCACACAACAGCCTCTTAAGGCCTCCTTTCAGGGACTCTGAGAGGCCACACATTGCCTAGCCTCAGACAGGAACCTCGGTGCAAGCCTCCATGACCCCCTCACTCTTGAATCTTTCATGCCTGCAAAACTAGTATTAGATTGACACTGCCAAATTCTGCTGCCAGTTTGAGATGCAGCCTGGATCCTTTAGACCACAGTTGCACAGCCTGTGTGTTGACTCTGGGGAAATACTTCCCTACATAGCTTTTCTTTCCCCTGTTGTTTCAATACAGAGCTCAATTTTTTCTTTTTTCTTTTTTTTTTTGCTTTTTGAGACAGGGTTTCCCTGTAGCCCCATCTGGCCTGGAACTCACTAGGCTGACCTCGAACTCACAGAGATCCAACTGCCTCTGCCTCCAAGTGCTATTGGAACTCACTATGTAGACCAGGCTGACCTCGAACTCACAGAGATCCAACTGCCGCTGCCTCCAAGTGCTGAGATTAAAGGCATGCACCACCACGCCCGGCAATTTTTTTCTTTAATGGTGTTAATCTCTTCAACAACTTCAGCTGTTTTCTCAGCACCCTCCTTGTCAGCAACTTTAAACTTGCTCACACTTCTTTCTGCACCAAACTTCATATTTTCATCTCTCCTCTTGTTCTTATTATATATCAGTATAGCAGCAGTAGCCATGACACAACCTGAATACTCTCCAGTCTTGACATTTTCTCTGCTAAACAATAAGTCCTTTATTTTTGAATTTCACCTTAATCAAGTTCTTAGGACATGAACAGAATGCAGCCAGATTATTTGCCAGAATATAACTCCAATGACCTCTAGCTCAGCTCCTGGTTTAGTCTTTTTCCTCTCTGAAACACCATGAACTGGGTATCTACTGTTCACATTTCTCTTGGCATTCTGGTGTTGCAAACTCCCACTAGAATAGTTCGTTAAGCTCTCCTTACAGATTTCTAGGACCTCTTTAGCTTGCAGCTGCAATCTTTTCACATTACTCCCCAAAAACAGTTCCAAAAGCCTATGAAACACAGGTTTATCATGGCAATAACCCCACTTCTGGTGCCAATTTTCTGTATTAGTTACTTTTTTGTTGTTTTGTTGCAACAAAGTACCTGAAAATAGCAAGGAAGAATTTATTTTGCTTCACAATTTGAGGATATAGTCCACCACAGTGATTTTTATGCCATCTAGGACCCCAGCACATGGAATGGTGCCACATGTAGGGTGGGAATTTCCACCTCAACTAACCTAATCTAAAAACTCTGAAGGATCTAGGTGATTCTAGATCCTGAGTTGACAACTAATGTTAGCCATCCCAGCAGGCCTGGAAACACCTACGGCATTTTTCCTAATACCTTTTCTCACTCTTTCTTTCCTTTATATTTTTTCCATAGATAAATGTTACAATGCTTCTTTAACTATTTATGCCTTATCATTTTACTTTTTTTTTATCTTTTGGAAGAAAAAGTTATTTATTTTTCCTTTCTGCTTGAATGTAGACTTCCAATAAACTGTTCTGAAGTTTATTATAGCTTTCTTCTGTCTTTTCTAATCTTCCCAGATCTATCCATATAAAAAGATAGGCTGTGGATATTATTCTTATTGTTATGCATTTCTATTTGCTTCCTTATAAGTGTGCCTTTCCTTCAGGAAACAACTGGCCTTTCATCCATTATGTGTGTTCTAACCTTTATGAAATTCACAGTAGTTGTTTTACTCGGTATCTTCCAATTCTATACCTGGAATATCAGTTACTATAGGTCACAGGGTCCCATTTCATCACAATTTTGTACAAACTACACCATAGGAAGAAATATAATTCTATAATGTTTCTGTCAGGGGAAGTAAGTGCATCCTCCTATATCTGTGAGATAGGATGAGGGCTGACATTCAGATTCCTCAGAAGCTACAGTCCTATTCAGGCTATGCTCCACCTTTGATTATGTTCAGTCTTCCTGTAATTGCCTCCTCTCCAGCTTCCAGCCCTGTCTCTATTTTTCTATTTTTATTTTCCTTCTTTGAAAGTTCACTTTCAATTTCATAAAAGTTTGAAGCATGAAATTGGAAATCATAAGCTACAACATGGAAACCAGGTGTTTCAAATGAGGGTAGACCTTGAGAGGAAGGTGCCATCACATGTGGTAGTAAAGGACCCTCAGATCCACTGGGAACTCAGTGAAAACCAGCATCTCTGAGCCTAGAGGAGAGGAATTACAAAGCACAAAATAATTTACCTTAATATGAAAATGAGAGATACTGGAATCATCAGCAAGACTGTGACTCTTCTTCTTTCTCTCCCAGATGTGTGAAGGATACCTAAAAGTTTTGTGCACAGCTCTCCCCAGACCGCTATTATGCAGAAGACAATAAAATGAAATTAAGATAAAAGTGCCCCACTAGAGATATGACTGTTTTTAGCTCCCTAGTGAGGTCTTACCATCTTACTATAGACATTAAAATTACAGACCTTCCAGAGAAATACATTAAAGACATTATTTACTTAATATGTTATTTTTTTTTTCAAATGTGCCAAATCCCCCCATGCCTCTGACTGGGTAAGTGGTTCTTTATTCCATAGATGTAGACTGGGTGGTGAGCAAGTTGGTCCGAAGCAGGCGAAAGAAGGAGCCAAACTGGGTGAGGTATTCAGTAGCCTCAGATTAGAACCAGCTCCCACCATCCTTCTTGGCCAAAACAGTGGACTCTGTACAGCTCAATGAGGAAAATTTCATTTTAGGCTATTTAATCTTTTGAGAAAGTTAATTTTGTTCCATAAGAAATAATTTTAACTTCCCATTTATTTTTCAAATGAAATTACTTTCATTGTAACTACATCAGTAATCAGAGGTTATATTAATCATATTCTAGTGATTTTAAACATTGCTTATCCAAATACATATTATCAGAGAATTGATGTTTTAATTTCACATGTTTATTAAATACTCTGGTTTTCGTCTCGATCTATATAAATAAATTGGAATTATTATATTATACACTATAATCTCACATTACTGAAAAGTATGTTCTATCCAAGTTTGACTTTAACAAATTACAAATTAATGGTGTTAGTTTGCAAACTGCCCCACCTGTTAGGAAGTGTCAAATAAGACATTCAATTATGTATTTAAAAAATGAGTGTGTTTGCTTCCTTTTCCTGGCTCCAAAACTCCTGGGATATAATTTCCAAGTGCTGAGAATAAAGAATATGTGTGCCCTTTAATCCTTTCTCTATGTGTGATTCATCTAAGCCGGTCCCCTCCCATTGCTCTGCTAGTGGGTGTGTCTGAGGAAATTCCTGAAGGAAAATTCGAGGAAGTTGAAACCAATCATTCTACCTTTTGTTTCTCAATTTACACCATTTCATGAATTATCATAAACAGATATTTCTTTTGTCATTACTAAGATAAAACGACTATGATGGGAAAGGAAACCAGAGATGTTCGACACAAAAGCAGCCTTGACTCCATTTCATTGTTGTGCTGGTCAGCGTACCCACTCTCTTGCAGGATTGTTTACGTTTCCCAGTCATGACGGTTTGGTGTCTGAGATACAGCTCATCTGGGACTTCCTGCTCCTCTACTTAAAGGAATGCTTTCTTTTCTACTGTTTTTTTTTTTTTCTCAACAGAGATTTAAAACTAGTAACATTAAAATAAATATTCTAGCTGGAAGTGTGAACCCTGAGCTCTGCTTTATAATTTTTCTATTTTGCAAAAACCATGAATAGTTCTTGCATCTGTTTTTCAGGAATAGTCGTCTTCTCCAGGTTTTTGTTCATAGTATTCTGTCGTTCATTTGCTTCATGCTACCTGGACATAGCACTGACATCTGGTGGGTGATGGTTTTCTGTTCCCTGGGTTACCAGCCTTTTCTCCGTGGTGCTTTTCCTAGTTTACCAGCTAGAATTGTGTACCATCTTAAAGGATGCTGCCCAATTTAGCCTCAGTTCTAAACTCACTAGCAGGAAAGAAGATCAGTCTCACCTCCTAGATCCTTTAGTCCATTTTTACTTTATTGATGGTGATAGTTATTAGGACAAGGTTAATGACATCAAGCTATAGAACAATGACAAATCAAAGCATGTTTTTCAGATCTGTAAGGTTGGATATGTATTGCTTGGCTCTGGACATGAACGATATTCTTTATACTTCATACAATTCTAAGCACCATAGACAATTATATTCATGCTGTAATGAGAAAATAGATGTATCCTCCCATTCTGTCTTCTGTAATATGATTGTCTACAAAATAATAAATGTCTACACTTACATTGGGGTCCACTATGGGGTTTTTTCTTCCCATACACTCCCTGCTTCTCCCCTGACCACTGGTCTGAATCCACGAATATCCATCATTACTTCAGGGCATGTTTGATGATGCCTTGTGTCCATCCACCAATAATGGCAGAACACAGACGCCTGTAATGCCTGCTTCTCTGATGTGTGCACACAATACAGGAGTCTTTTTTTTTTTTTTTTGCTTTGGTCAGTGTTTTTATCACAACAATAGAAAAAGAACTAATACATATGGCTTATGTATTCCAAGGATTGGTATATTTCAACAATTCTTGAACATTCTGTAAATATTTGAATATTACTTTGTGCAGATTCTATGTCTCTGTGACTTTGATTAGATCTACATTTTATCTTCTCACTGCATTTTGTGAGCCTTTTAGCCTGCCTTGTCCTGTCTGTCTAAAGCATATCCTATGCATTTATTTAGGTTTCTCTTCAGGTTTATCTTTGCAGTTGTTTATAATCTGCTCAATCCATTAGACATTTACTTACAATTACATGGGTTTTTTTTTTTAGTTTGTTTTTATTGAATTTTTGTGTATTTCATACAAAATATCTCAAACAATCTTAATCATCTTTATACCCCCATCCCCACCAGCACCCTCCCATAGCTACCCTCCCCACTCACTGGAACCCATATACTCTGTCATCCGTGTTAAGGCCCACTGTGTCAAGTCAGTGTACCCAGACGTTCCCCAGTGCACGTCCATCCACTGAGGTCTAGTCAGCCTATCTAGAGTCCCTTGTTTTAGGAAGATCATCTCTTCCTCACCTAGCAGTAATCAGTTGCTAATATTTCTTCAGCTAAGATTGTGGTCTCCTGTTCATTTTCCCCAATTCTATGCTGGGTAACTCTGTTGTTCTTCCTCTAAGAGTAATAACAGACCTCGCTACTGGCTTAGACTTCTCCTTAGTATTTCTTGCTTTCTTTCCCTGTTTACCTACTTAGCCTTTCCTTCCTCATTCCCAAGATTCTCTGTCCAAATATTACCAGTTTCAAAACTTCATCTTATTTTCCTTGTGATGCAGATCTTTGTACACAGACGATCAAGTCTCTTTAGGATAGCTTGTTTTCTCCAAAATGTAATGCTTATGCTTGGCATGAAATATGAACCAGGTGCTATCCCTACATCCATCGTTCCTAAGAGCCGGGCTTGAGGAGGGTCTCCCAGATCATTCTGCAGATGGCAGAGAGTGTATGTTCTGCCTGAGACCCTCTAGCCTGAGATACTGGAGGCAGATGTGAGCACAGAAAGGCACAGTGGGAGAGAAGGCACTAAGGACTGTTTAGCTCAATTTCATAAAGTGTCCACATCCTTCAGAACCTATTTTCTAGCAAAATAATGTATTCGAAATATCTGAGGTTACTGTTGTGTGTGCTACACAAAATTTGGATAATTAGGGCTATATTTTCTGCTGTCTCTCTCCATGCTCCATGGGTGCTAATAGAAATGAGTGCTTGTTAATGTATCCAATTGTATTACTTGCCTTATTCAGTACTTAACAGAAAGATGTCAAGTTTCATGATGCTGCTAATGTAATTTTTTCTTTATAAAAGGAAGGCTGTCCCAGTAATTTTAAGCAGCAATCCACCTGGGCCAGAATTTCTAACTACTAGACCAAATTCGTAGCATTTGTCCATTCTGCTTTTCCTAAAATTTGTACAATTGCCCTCCGTAGCTCCCTGACTCACACATGACTAAAACATGCAACTTCAGTAGTTTTGTAGTATTGTGTGTTTGGAAACTCACATTTTTTCAAATACATTAGCCTGAATTAAAGCAAATATTTCTATATTCCATAGAAATAACATGAAAGAAGGCAACTATAGAATTACTGATCAATTTTTTGTTAAATGTTCATATTACCTATTTTTGAGTTTTTTTAAAACTTCATCAGTATACATTTTGCCTTACCTAAAATAAAAGTAGTAATAGAGGCAGTTGCTACTTATATGGACATAAACATCACAGAATGTGAGGGCAATGTGCTAGAGCTTTCCTTTGATTAATATTTTTTATATTTTTTCTTGAGTTTATCATAGAAGCAAACAAAAAAATTGATAAATCAATGTTGATTTACTTGATTCATATTTTGGAAAATTCAAATTGTGCTATACAAATTCTAATTTAAATAATCTACATTTTCTAGTATCTTAACCAAGCAACTACCTCGGCTGCGAGTTTTTAAATGGTATCTCCCATTTAAAAATTTGGGGACTGGAGAGATGGCTCAGCAGATACAAGCATGTACTGGCTGAGGATCCCAGCACCCAAGCTGGGAGGCTCTAAACCACCTGTAATCCAGCCCCAGGGGATCTGATCTCCTCTTCTGGCCTCTGCTGGCATCTGTACTCACTTGCACATACCTAACACATAGACACATACATATAATTTGAAACAAATTTTTTAAAGATAATCTTTAACATTTCCATATTCTCTTAGTAACTTATATTATAAAATTACATGGTCTAAATAGTCAATAAGTAACTTATCCTTATACTCTATTTTAATTGTGTCAACCAGCCATACTGATTCTATATATGTAAAAAGAAAAAGACATTAACTTATGTTTATATCGGTTAATAACTGGATTTTATTCAAATGGATTAGTTATTTTTGGCATGATGATTTTTAAAATATGATATACATACTCTTTTGGAGAAGTTAAAGAAAAAATCTAAAATTTCATCAGAGAATACTCTAAGATTTTGATAAGCTTTGTATCTTCTATCTTTTGGCAGAGATTGAATTGATCAACTATTAACAGAACTGCATTAAGTGTCCCAAGTCACATGTATGAGAAACTGCATAGTAATAAAAACAATTATCAGTGTTTAAATAGGCATCATTATATGCCAGAAACACTTCCATGCTTGGTATGTACAGTTCATCTTTTTCTCAAATGTCACCTCTAGTATCTAAATATGATCGTGCATATTTTATAGACAGGATATCTGTAACTCAGTGTTGTAGACTGTCTAAGATCACACACACACAGTATGGCAGATCACAGATGTAAATTCAACCAGGGTGGAATCATGCACCAGCATTCACTATGGCAATAGATCAAATTTGATCTGGCAATAAGTTAGAATAATGTTAATACTGATGTAACACAACTGTGCAGATGTTTAGTTTGTTGATGCTCTTTGCTTAAAAGAGTCTCATTTCTACTTTACCCAATCTTCCTCATTCAAATCTACCAAAAAATTAAACAAGTTTTACTATGTACTGACAAGCAAGAAGATGCAAACCAAGGGACTGAGGATGTCGCTCAGTTGGTAGAGTGCTTGCCCAGCATGCACAGTGTCCTGGGTTTGATCAGCACCACATAAATCAGGTTTGATGATGCACGCCTGTAGTCCCAGCACTGGGGAGTTGGGGGAAGAAGGATAAGAAATTCAAAGTCATCCTCGGCTACATAGTGACCTTGAGGCCAGACTGTGCTACATGAAACCCTGTCTCAAGAAAGAAGGGGAAGGAGGAGGAGGAGGCGGAGGAGGAGTAGGAGGAGGAGGAAGAGGAGGAGGAGGAAGATCAAGACTAAATAAGACATTGTTCTTGTCCTGAAAAACACAAAAATGAGGTAATAATCAGGAAGTATTTTCTCTAACATATGACAATTTTTACTGTATAAGAAAGCCTCTGTACTGTGGGAGCAGCAATGGAATACAAAATCCAGTTATGACTGTAAAGGGGGCATTGTGTCTGCACATCTTCATGACAGCAATAGTGTTAGCTGAGATAGAGAAGACGGCAACACACATTAAACAGTTTTTCCTGCTTTATCCCGAGGCATTCACTGCATGTTTCTTTCCTCCATAAGATGAACGGAAACAACAAATTGTACACTAACATTGGCCTAAGAAGTGCCTTTTTTTCTGAGGTTGCCTTTGGGACCTCAGCCAGTACCATCCTTCTGCTCTTCCACATGCTCATGTTCTTTCAGGAGCACAGATGCAAGCCCACCAACCTGATCACTGGCCTCTTGGCTCTAATTCATGTAGTGATGTTGCTGACCATGGCCTTCATAGATACAGATATTTTGGAGTCTCAGGGTTTTTGGGATGACTTCACATGTAAATCAGTTATCTCCTCGTAGAGGCTGATGAGGAGCCTCTCCATTTGTGTCACCTGCCACCTGAGCATCCTCCAGGCCATCATCCTCAGCCCAAGAAGTTCCTGTTTGGCAAAGTTCAAGCATAAATCCTTATGTCACAACCTGGGCTGCTTTTTTTTCTTATGGCTCTTCTATATGTCCATTAGCAGTCACTTCTTAAAGGCCATTGTTGCTACCCCCAATGTGACTTCACACATTCTGATATTGGTCACTAAGTCCTGTTCTCTTTGGCCTGTGAATTATTTCACCAAGCCTTCACTTTCTGTGCTGGCTATCTTCCGAGATGCCTCCCTTGTAGGGCTCCTGGTGCTCTCAAGTGGGTATATGGTGATTCTCTTGTGCAGACATCAGAGGAAGTCCCGGTACCTTCATAGTACCAGCCTTTCTCCAAAAGAATCTCCAGAGCAGAGGGCCACCCGGAGCATTCTGCTGCTCCTGGGTTTCTTCGTGGCCATGTGCTGTTTGGACTGTACTGTGTCCTCATTGAGAATTATGTGGAAAAATGACCGACTCATCATTGTGTCCAGATGCTCGTGTCCAATGGCTATGCCATGCTCAGTCCTTTGGTGTTTATCAGTACTGAACAGAGTATAGTTGTTTTTTTTTTAATCCATGCAGAAGAAGACAGTAAATATTTGATTATTCTGTGCTGCATAACATTACTTAACAGTGGCGAGTACATTAGCTTCAGAGCGATAAATCATAAATAATCATGACATACCATACATGCTCTCTGAGTTAAATGGAAATAGGCAACTTTATATGCTTTCTCTGTTAACCTATTTTTTTTAATTTTATGTATATGAGTGTTTTGCATATGCATGTATACAAGTGCATTCTGTGCATGCAGTGCCCTTGGAGGTCAGAAGAGGGCATCAGATCTTCTGGAACTGGAGTTACAGACAGTTGTGAACTGCCATAAGAGTGCTGGGAAGAGAATCCAGGCCTTCTGAAAGAGCAGCAAATGCTCTCAACCACTGAGCCATCTCTCCAACCCATTAAACCTATTTTTGATATATGTATAGTCTATCATTGAAGCTTATACCACTCTAATGCAAGTATCTAGTACTTCTGATTGTGTTCAGAAGGGAGGCCTGGGAAACAAATCCCAACTGTTATGGCAAAGGGCAGCCCACATCCAGTATACATGAACATTTACAACACTTTTTAATAAGTCAATAGTCATGGTGGTCTATATTTCAGGAAATGATTTTTGTGAATTACCATACAATTTACTAAGATCTACAAATGCAGTGAAAACCTTATCAAAATCTAGATGACGTTTTTCTACAGAAATATTTTTAAAATCCTAAAATCCATTTGGAGCCATAAAGCATAATGCTCTTGTTTGAGGGTATCCTGCTCAAAGTCCAGGTGTTGCCATCCAGACAGTGACAAGAGGTGCAGCATTTAAGAACTGATCTGGCACCAGGTGCGGTGGCATATACCTGTAATCCCAGCACTTCACAGCTGGAAGCAGGAAGATCAGGAGTTCAAGTCTAGACTTAGCTACAAAGTGAATTCAAGGCCAGGCTAGGCCACATGAGACCCTGTCTCAAAAGAAAAAGGTAAAAGAAACGAAATTAGTAGTCAATGAAGGCTCCTCCCTTGTGACTGAAATTCAGATTTCAAAAGCAAAAAGTCCCTAATCAGGTGCCAGTGCCTTAAGCACAGGGATTCCCATTATCTAAAATAATGAGGAAATAACATTTCCACTTGTTATGAATTACCCAGTCTGTGGTCCTCATGTATAGCAATCCAAAGGGACTATGACAGGCCCTGAGGAGCCAAAGCAATCTTGAGACAGAACAAAGCTGAAGGCATCAAACTTCTTGATTTCAAAACATCACAAAGCTATTTAATAACTAAGACATTGTGGTTTGGAAATAATAGGAAGCATACAGACCATTAGAAAAAAGAGCCAGAAAAATCCCAGATACACAGTCAGCTGATCTTTGACAAGGAAGCCAAGAATACACAATGAAAGGACAGTATTTTCCGGAAACGGTCATGGGAACAGTGACTGTCCAGCTTCAGGCAGAAGAATGAAAGGGATCTTTATCTCATATCACCCTAAAAATCAGCTGAAAATGGACTAACTAGTCTAATGTAAGACCTGAATGTATAAAGCTAGACGAAAACATGGGGACAATTTGCCAATCTCTCCCTGCCCTCTGGGGACATGATCATTGTTCTGATTTACTCATTATCCAATGTGTGATGTGTCAACTTCTGGTGTTCATCACAAACAGGTAAAGTTGTAGGTTAGTCCAAAATTAAAAGAAGAAAAGAATGCATTGTGAGAGCAATTTTTAAATTTTATTTATGTGAGTGTGTGCACACATACGCATGATATGTGTTGGGGGGATGTACATTCCACAGCACACATGTGGGTTCAAGGATTGAACTTGGGTCATCACGCTTGTGCACAAAATCCTTAACCTGCTGAGCCAACGCAGTGACACCAGCACAATATTTTTTTAATTTTTAGAATTTTTTTTATTTTATGTGTATGAACATATGTCTACACGTAAGTGTACCAATGTCATGCAATGCCTGCAATGCCTATGCAACTAGCACAACAGGTATGAATACAACATAGAATTTGCTTTAAACATTTAAAAGTAGAACCATAATGTTTTCCACTCATCTTTCCTTCTGCCAAATGAGTGGCCGCCAGGATCTCAGGATATTAACACTCCAGGGTTCGCAGCAGTATTATACATTTTTTCTATGTTCAGATATAGAAATGAAGAAATCCCAGAGTCAGATGAATGATTATGACAATGTGGCTATGGTCAGTTTTTGAAAAGAAGGAAATTCTGACATGTGTAACAATAAATCTGCAGGTCTTTATGTTAAACAAACTTTAGCGACTACAGTATAAACACTGCGTGATCCCACTTCTATGAGCTCTCTGAAATAGTCAAATTCATGGAAAGAGACTAGCACGTTGGCTGCCAGGGGCTGCAGTTAGTGTAACAAGATGCTATTATTCAGTAGGTACTAAGTTTTGGTTTTATGAGATAAATAATTTTTAATTTTTATTTTTTATGGGGAGAGGCATACTACAGTGCATCTGTGAAGATCAGAGGACGACTTCCTTCCATTATGTGGGTTCCAGGATTCAAACTCTGGTTGTCAGCCTTGACAGCAGGCACGTCTATCCACTGAGCCACCTAGCCTGCCAGACGTAAGTTCTTTCTACAGATTTGCTGTATAGCATTGTGCTTTCAGTTCATAGTACTTCAGGGCGCACTTACAAAGCTTTTAAGAGTGACGATCTCTTGGAGTTTTTATTACTAAAGGTGGGGAGACACGAGGCTGAGGAGAATCAGCCTCATGGGTAGTTAACTTACGCAGTCACGCGTGGCTCGGAGTGGCCCTGTCCTTGCTTCACTGCTCTGCTGTTGTCAGCATAAAACCTGATTAATTTTATCTTTGTGCTTCTGTTTCAAAAATGAAGTTGAATAACAATGGGATAATGTGCAGAGATGATGCATACATGCAAGTTCATCTCCTGCCACCCTTTGTCACCCATTCGTATGTGGTACCCATGCTGCCTCCTGCAGAGCTGGTTTGCTGCAGTTACTTTGAACCAGTTTTGTATGAGAAGAGCTTTTAGGCCTGATTTAATTTTCTTTAGGCTGTAATAACCATCCTAAAGTTATTACAGTGTTGTCTTTGAACTTGGGTTTGGGAAGGGAAATCCAAGGAGATAATGGAGTTTCAACATAAGCAGAAAAGACATATTAAACATGCATGGATAGTGTGCATTGCTACCTCATTCACATACAATAGTTTTGATCTTCATGAGCATAGAAATTCAGTGGGCCAAGGAAATGTGAGCACTGACAGAGAAGTCAAAATGAATACAAGGCTAGTATGATCACAGGCAAGTCGGTAAACAGAGACGGGGTGTTGACAGCCAGAGAGATCACACTTCGGGTTCCAACCAGAATTGGTTCAAATGCAAAAACACTGACTTGTAAGAAACACTAATGGCCAAGGAACAGCATCTCATCCTTCCTCACTCATGTGGTTTCCCTGTGTTAGACAACCTCCCATGCTGAGAGAAAGGGGAAACAGGGTCTAGCTCATCAACGAACCACAGTCTGTGTACCAAGGTGCAGTGAAAACAGTTGAGTGTTCTGGTATGAAGGAAATCCACATGTATGCACAAGCTATAAAATACAGATTTCTCATACACTTGTGTTTACAGTTGATGAATCAAGATGAGTACTACAGTTCTTGCAAATGATTTTTAAATTTCATTTTTCTGCAGTTAGAAGGACCATAATAAGTGAAGAGATCACAAAAGCAAAGAAAAAAGTTTCCACTTTAGAATCTTTGTGGCACTGGTTCTCTGATTTTTAAACAAGAATTCTACATTTCATTTTTCACTGGGCCCAACAAATTATGTAGCTGGCTGGACCTGCTACATATCAGTAAGGGGAGCCTGATTCCTTGGAGAAACAGCTCATTAGTCTCTGAGGAGATAAATACAAAGAGAGCTGGAAAGTATTAGACCAGGAAGACAGCATCCAAAAAGAATACAAACTCATGACAAAGAACAAAAGAACTAAGCTGAAAGAGCTTGAAACAGTAACCAAAGCTGGAAGACTGTAATTAGCAAAATAAATAGCTGTAGTAGTTGGTTATAACTGAAAGTACAAAATGAATATATCACTCCATCTGATGTAAATACATAACAGCATACACAGTAAGTGATGGAGAAGAAACCTTTCAGAATCATACAGATAAGCGGGTGTGGTGGCACACGCCTTTAACCCAGTAGTCAGGAGGCAGAGGCAGGCGGATCTCTCTGAGGCCAGCCTGGTCTACATAGTGAGTTCCAGGCCAGCTGGAGCAATAGGAAGACCCTGTCTCAAAAAGACTAAAAAAAAAAAAAAAACTATTTAGTACTCCCTCCAACAGGTGGAGTATGGCACCCCCTTTTTCTTTCAGAGAGAGGTTACACACAGTGATTTGCTTGTAAAGAAAAGAACTGGGCGGGGGGACTGGGGAGTCCTGCTGCATAAGCATGAGGAGCTGAGTTCGGATTCCCAGAACCCATGTGCAAAGCTGAGTGTGGAGGCACATGCACCTGTAACAACACTAGGTGGAGGGAGCCGAAACAGGTGGATCCCTGAAGCTCATTGGCCAGTTAGCCTAGTAGAACTGATGAACTTCAGGGTCAACAGAAAACCATGTCTAAACAATAAAGGTGGAGGGCAATCTGGGAAAGACACCCAACATCTACCTCTGGCTTCCACACACACATGCACACACTCACACAAATATGTATGTGCACGTACATATACCACACACACCTGAAAAAAGAAAAAGGGGAAAGTAAATTGAGAAGGGTGAAGCTAGGAAGGACTACCTTGTGATGAAAGGGAGCAGTGACACCACGTGACTCTCATGGAACCCCGTTATGCTGCACCAAGAAGGTGAGTTCACCTCTGCTGTTTTCCTTCCAAAATCATATAACCACAGTCTGAACACACACACACACGCACACACACACACACACACACACACACACACACACACACACGCACGCACACACATAAGCATAAGTGCATACCATCAAACACTGACTGAGGGGAATTCTAAAAATATTAGGCCAATGTTTGCTATTAGGGTAAGGATCAAGAAAAATGAGAGAAGACTGAGGTACCAGTTTAGGCCGGAGGAGAGTGGGTATGCTGCAGTGTGCTACCTGTGTTGGATCCAGACCCAAAAAGAAGACACCAACAAAAGAACCGGTGAGATCCAAATGAGGTCTGAGGCGCCGCTAACAGTGATGGCAGTGTTAGTCGTTTCTTTCATCCCCCTGATGTCATGAGCCAAACTGTGTCCTCTCCACATGCCTATGCTGAAACCCTGAGCCCAGATGGGTGAGAATTTAGCTATGTTGAGAGACAAAGCCTTTGAGGAGGCTAGGAGGATAAAATGAGGTCACGTGGGTTTATCCTAATCCAATGACTTACACAGTCTCATAAAAAGAGGAGATGGGGATGTAGACAGCATCAACGCTGAGGGTGTGTCAGGGGAGATCACAGTGAGACACCAGTCACCTGAAAGTCAAGGAGAGATATCATAGGAGACACTAAATCTGATGGCCGCTTGATCTTGGACTCCAACTTCCAGAATCATGAGAAAATAAATTTGTGTCATTTAAGCCTCTGGCACCTTGATAGGGCATCTCTAGCTTACTAATGCACACTGAAATGTAAAATATTTAAAACAGGGGAAACTGGCTCTTTAAGAGGCTATTTTAACAAATGTTTTACGTAAGTAAATACTCCAAAATAAAAACTGTATTCAAAATATGTGAGCAAGGTGCTGAGGAGATGGTTCAGTTGGTAAAGTGCTTGTCGTACACACATGAGGATATGAATTCCACCCTTAGAATCCACCTAGAAAAAAAGCCAGATGTAATGGTGCATGCTGGTAATCTCAGTGCTGGGAAGATCCCTGGGGTTCACTGGCCAGCCAGACTAGCCAAATTCATGTGTTCTGTTTCCATGACAGATCCTATCTCAAAAAAACAATGTGGAGGGCTGGGGAGATGGCTCAGTGGACAAAGTATGGGCTGTGCAAGCTTGAGAACCTGAGTTTGGGCGTTCTACGTTCATATAAAATCTGGATGTGGAGCTGGAGAGATGGCTCAGAGATTAAGAACACTGGTTGTTCTTGCAGAGAAACTGAATTCATATCCCAGCATCCACATGGCACTTTAACACCCATCTATAACTCCAGTTACAGGGGGTCTGACACCCTCTTCTGACCTCCACAGGCATTTCATGACACAGGTGCACTTACATGCATGCAGGCATAACACTCATACACATAAAATAAAAATAATTTTTTAAAAATCTGAATGTGGTGGCATATGCACTTGTAACTCTAGTCTAGCCAAAACAGCAAGCTTCAGGTACACTGAGAGATCCTGCTTCAAAAACTAAGGGGGAGAGCAATAGAGGATACTCTGGCCTCCAGACCCACATACACAAGCTAGTGTATCTACACATACATGTGCACACACCTGTGCGTAAATGAGGTGAAGAGCTCTAAGAACAGTATCTAAGGTTGACCTCTTGCCTGAAGATGCACACACACACACACACACATGCACACACACACACATGATAAGGTACCTTCTTAACTATAGTTATGCCATATTGAAGTCTAGGCTGAATCTAGCCTCTGAAACTAAAAAGCAGTTGGTCCATGGTATGGGAGTAGAGAGGTGCAACTCAGCTGCCAGCACATCAATGGGACACTGGTCGTCGTGAGAACAGGTTAGCATGTTCCTGTTGCCCCCTGCTAACCACAGATTTATGGCTTCTGTATACTGTGTGTTTGGCTTGGCTTAATTTTGCAAAATAGGAATTATTAGGGGGGCTCTCCACCCCTAAGCTTTGGAAACTTAAACTTCTCACCCAGTTGTAGTTTTTCTGTATAAAAACTTTCCCTAGCACCATGGCCAGCTAATAAAAGATTTTCATTTGGCAAAACTTTGTCTGAGTTGTCTTCTCTGGTGAAACACCTCACAATACACACACACACACACACACACACACACACACACACACACACAGTGTGAACCAACACCCAGTGGCCAAAGCTGGAATGATATGAACGAAATATCAAATACAGCTGTAGACTATGCTATAAAATGAAAGGAAGGCCTGTCAGCCCACACTTACATAATTGAATGGTTTAATAAAAAATGAAGTGAAGAAAGGAGCCTCTTCATACAGTGGAGCTCTAACAATCTTGAAGGAATGAGAGAAATATAATAATCAACTGTAGGCAAAAACTGTAGCGAAAAGCAATCTTCCTGCCTTAACCTCCCAAGAGCTGGGACTGCAGCCATGAGCGACCACATCAGACCCCCACTCTAAATCTTTTATTTAGCATGTTCTACTTTTTTCTTTTCTTTTTCCCTTCTTTGCCGCACTAGAAATTGAGCCCAGGGCTGAGCAAGCATTATTTCTCTCACTGACTAGATCCTCAGTCCCCTCTTCTGCTTTTTATTGAGCTTTCCTTTCTTTTCTAGTTTCTTAATCTAAAAACACAGCTTATTCTATTTTTTTAGTTTTAACTTATTTATTTTCATTATTTATGTGTACATGTAAAACACACATACATGTATGTAAGTGTACCATGTGTGTACAATACCCATGGAGATCAGAAGAGGACATCAAATCCCCTAGTACTGGAGTTATGGACGGTTGTTAGCCACCATGCGGATGCTGGGAATTGAACCCAGGTCCTCTGTAAGAACAGACAGAGCTCTTAACTGCTGAGCCATCTCTCCAGTCCCATTCTTTTCTCTCTCTCTCTCTCTCTCTTTTTTTTTCGAGACAAAAATCTCACTATGTGGCCCCAGCCAGCCTAGAACTTGCTATATAAACCAGGATGACCTGAACTCATAGTGGCCCACCAGCCTTTTCCTCCCATGTGCTAGGATTAAAGGTATAAACCACCATACTCTGCCAATTTTTAACTTATTTTTTATTTATTTTTATTTTTTTAATTATTTGTATTCATGTATGTTTATGTGCACATGAGTACAGGTGCCCACAGAGGCCAAATGCATCAGATCCCCCTGGAGCTGGAGCTACAGGTAGTTGTGAGCAACCCATCGTGGATGCTGGGAATCAAACTCAGGTCCTCTGCAAGAGCCATGTGTGCTCCTAACTGCTGAACCATCTTTCCAACCCTTAACTTATTTTGGCTATTAAATAAAACATAACAATTGTATATATTAACTTAGAGCTCTAGAAAATAACCGAAAGCTTATAACAACTGAAAGAGCATGTATTCTAGAAATAACTAAATGTTGTTAATGACACCATGTTCTCCATTGTTTAAAATGTTCTGGTCTTACTCCAAAGCAATCCTTAGCACAAAGAGCAATGCCAGGAGGATCACCATACCAGACCTCAATCTATATTACAGAGCTGTAGTCATAAAAACAGCATGGTATTGGCACAAAAACAGACTTGTAGATCAACGGAACAAAAATAGAAGACCCAAACATGCATGCAGTTACAGCCACCTGACATGTGACAAAGGTGTCAAGAACACACACTGGAGGAAAGACAGCATCTTCAACAAATGGTGCTGGTAAAATGGGATCTCCACATATAGACAAATTAAATTAGACCCATACCTGTCACCCTGCACAAAAATAAACACCAGATGGATCAAAGACCTCGATACAAGACCTGAAATGCTAACAGTGTCAGAAGAAAACATAGGCAGTAACTACAAGATATAGGTGTAGGAAAGGACTTTCTAAATCGGACAACAGTTGCTTAGGAATTAAGGTCAACAATCGACAAATGGGACCTCATTAAACTAAAAGCCTTCTGTACAACAAAAGAAACAACCAAGGAAGTGAAGAGGAAGCACACAGAGTGGGAGAGAACCTTCCTCTCGAAAGAGGGTTAATATCCAGAATTTACAAAGAACTCGAAAAACAAAGAAGCAAGAAAAATGACCCAATTCAAAAAATGGACTATGAGCCAGGTGTGGTGGTGCTTGCCTTTAATCCCAACACAGGCAGAGGCAGGTGGATCTCTGTGAGACAGAGGCCAGCCTGGTCTACATAGTGAGTTCCAGGCCAGCTGTGGCTACAGGTAGACCCTCTGTCAAAAGGGGACTATGAATCTGAACAGAGAGCCCTCAAAAGAATAAATAACAATGGCTAGGAACACCTAAAAAGTGTACAACATCTTTAGTAATTAGGGAAGTGCAAATCAAAACAACTTTAAGATTTCATCTAACCCTAGTCAGAATGGCTAAGAACAAATGACACCAAATACTAGCGAGGATGTGAGGAAACAGTAACCCTCGTCCACTGTTGCTGGGATTGCAAACTGGTACAACCACCTGGAAAGCAGTGAGGAGAACTCTTAAGCTAAAAATAAATCTACCCTATGACCCAGTCAGACCACTCCTTGGAATACACTCAACAGACTCGTTCTACTGTAGAAATACTTGTGCAATCATGTTTGTTGCTTCTCTTTTCAACCTAAATGTCTCTCAACTGACGAGTGGATAACGAAAATGTGGAACATCACACAAGGGAGCTCTGCTCAGTGGCAAAGAAAAACTAAATCGTGAAATTTGTAGCTAAATGGATGGACCTAGAAACCATTATACTACACCAGGCATGGTGGTACACACCTTTAGTCACAGCACTCATGAGGCAGAGGCAGGCAGATCTCTGTGAGTTCAAGGCCATCCTGGTCTACATAGTGAGTTCCAGGACAGCTGGGGCTACGGGGAGACCCTGTCTCAAAAATACCAAAAAACAAAAAAAAGAACTATTATACTAAATGAAGTAAAACAGACTCAGAAAAAACAACATATGTTCTCTCTCATTTGTGGATCTTAACTCCAAATCCCTAGATACGTGTACCTTTTACCCCTCATCAAAGAAGCTTCTTTTTGCAACAGATGGAGACTATAACAGAGTTTGGAACTGGTCAAACGCAGAGAATAAGTGTCTGTGAGACGCTTAACTCTGACACATCATCAACGCAACCTCTACACATAGGATGAATGCTTCTTTTGAACTCTCATCAGAGAAGTTTCCTAATCCAGCAGATGCTGATTAATTCAGAGACCCACAATTAGCCAATGTGCAGAGAACAAGAGACTGAAACAAGAGACTTAGTGGATGGATTCATAGAGAAGACTTCCACAGATTGTCCTCTGACCTCCACACTTGCACTGTGGTGTCTTGGCCCCCCACCCCCACATGTACGCCCATACATACACAATAATAAATGGATAAATGGAATTTAAAATACATAAATAAATGTAGAGCTTATTTTCCCTTGAATTTAATAAAAAAACAAGGAAATTAAAACGAAATACCTGTGAATTTCCTAATGACAAGACTCCGAGAGATAGACCACACCCAAGAGCACTTGGGAAGCAGATTAGATTTTATAGGCCTTTAAAAAAAATAAAAAGATAATAATAGACGGCATGAAGTCCAGGGGGCAGGTGAGGAGAGTGAGGAGGGGAGTCTATGATCAAAATACATTGCATGAAATTCTCGAATCAGCAACAACAACAAATGCGATACTCATCACGCCATGATGCCCCACAACCCCCTGATTCCATTGTGCCATCCTGCTTAAGACAGCTTCCAAGGGAAGAGATGGAAGAGGAATCAAAATTCTAAATGCCCAGGAGCTTCTACCTACTTCTCATAGAACAGAGCACAGTTATGGCTAGTCCTGCCTGCAAAGGATATTGGGAAATGTAGTTTTTACAGTCAGTCAAAAAAAAGAAAGCAGCTCTGTCTTCATAGTAACTAATATTTACTCATCATATCTTTGTCTATAATGGTAAACAGCTACATTCAGGCACACAGCTTCCTGCCCTGGATCCACTGGTGGAGAGAGCACACCAAGGCCTGTCCTCCTCAGACTCATTTAGGGAGCACTCACTGTGTTCAAAGTGCCTGCTATCCACATACTTCCCACAACAGCCCTGGGAAGTAAGTTCTTTCATCCCCATCTTACAGGTGAATAAACAGAAGCGTCATAAATATGTAATGAAGCCAGACTTCAAATCCATACTGACCTACTCCAGAGCTTTGACTGTCAAAAAGTATTCCATATTAGTGACTACATATTGGAATCTCCCTGAAAGTTTTTATAATATCCAACGCCTAAGACCTAGTTCCTAGGGCACCTTACTTAATTGATTCATGGTAAGGCCCAGGTATCAGTGGTTTTGTATTTATTTTATTTAATCTTCATGATTATGAAGATGGAGTTCTTTTTCTCTATTTAAAGTCAGGGAAAGTCAGATACAGGGGACAGGCTCACCTGCTCAAAGTCACACCTGCAAGTTCCCAGTGAAACCAGAATATATGTTCATATCTCTCTACCTTCTTCAAAGAGCAGCCTTCCCTCCAGAGTAAAGAAGAAAGGGGCCTCCATAAAGCTAGGGAATATGGGCCACTCCTCTGCCCTAAACACCCCAGAATATTCCCAGGGAATGTATGTACATGAGAGGTGGTGAGCCAGATGAAAAATGGCCCTGATGACGCCCGAATCACAGAAACCCAGTCCAGAGTGGCCAGAGTGGGGCTCAATGTGGAGACGCACTCTCTCCCCAGCACCACAAGCTATGGGCTTTTTCCTCTCTAGATGTCTAGATGCCCTGCCTGAATGCACCACTAAAGTCCAGGACTGGAGGATTTACAAACTAGCAGGGGCCCAGAGCATGGCCCCAGAGGAAGTCACATGGCCAGGGTCCAAGGTCTGACCAAGGAATGCTGAAGGGAAGGAGAGAAGAGCCCAGCCCATAAGATGAATGGCCCAGGATAGAGAATATCCTGAGGAAGACCATGGGAGTAGAACTGTAAGCAGCACCCTCCTCCTCAGGTAACCAGGAGCCCATAGTCAGTCAATCGATGACCAGTGTGGTAAATTGTGACTGCAGTGCTCAGAGGAGTCTCAGGATACCTGGGGTCCAGGTATTCAGAGGAAGTGATTTTTCAAGGATCCTCCCACATAGGCACACAGCACAGGATGGGATATGGAATGGGGATTGGCTGCTCCTCACAGTGGAAAGAAGAGACTACTCCCTCCTCCATACAGCCCAGTACTCAGGGGCCTCACAGAACACCAAGCTCAACACTCCCTTAGAAAAACCCATCTTGGAGTTGATGCTTGCTTCTCCTGTTAGATTTGTCCAAGACCCGTAGCCCTCAAGAAGCAAATATGGAGGCAGGAGAGGGGGCGTGTCCAAATCAAGTGTGCAGAAGCCGGCTTGGTCTTGCTCCTGCTCGCCTCCCCTGGCTCTTGGGAGAAAGGCTTTTTACTCTCCAGGCAAGGCCAGCAGCAGCATCTGGATACTGGTTAGAGGTATACATGCTCATGTCTTCCCCTAGGTGGGCTGTGTCTAACTTAGAGATATGCACAACCCTATGTGTGTTAACAAGCCTCCTGCAGGGTATCCTGATGCCAGCAGGCCCCTCAAATCCACCTGTAAACACACATACATGTGCACGCACACATACACACAATGAATTGAATAAAAAACAAGCATACAATGGTTTCAACCTCAAATTCAATAGAAAATCATTTTCACCTGGTGACCCATCAGTGCGTTCACAAGCCAGGAGGATGTATAACAAGGTCTTTGGAAATCAACAGGGATTTGTTTCTAAAACCTGGGACTTCCTGTTACACAGTGTTGCTTTAACTTTTATGAAATAGCCACTTAAACATACACTGCCCTAACTACTCATAGCTCTTGTGCTATTCTAAAATCGGCAGTTCTGGGTTAAACAAGAACCATCAGTGCTACAGAACTTGAGTTGGTGCATATTGATGAGACAGTAGAGCACTGATGTGTGGAAGCCATAAGGCAGCTCATAGCCTGATTGGCATCATCTACTACCACATAGGACCCTTGCAGTTAGATCCATGTGGTACCCATAAAGTGAGATGAATCAGCTCTCCCAGCCCTTTCCTCTAATTAGATGCCCCTGTGCCTTCCTCCACACAGCAGAGAATGGAAGTGCATTGTTTACACACTATCAACCCACTGTCCCCCCAGGAGCTCCAGAGCATGAAAGTGGGTTTAGCCACAACCTTACACCATAAGCTCAAATGCAAACTCATGCAGGTGAATCACTAAGAGCCACAAAGAAGCCCTCCTGAGTGATCAAAATGTGTATGTGCTGAAACGAGGCTCCTTCTCAAGTCGCATCTCAGACCCTGAGCAGGCCTTTCTGGAAACGTAAAAACCAGCATCTCCCTTCTTGGTAAGACACAGACTCGGTGCTGGCATACCTGGCCCCACTTCCAAGCTGGAAAAACCAAAACCCAGAGAGCACTGTTACCTCTTTGATTCCTCGACAGTCACCTGCTGATTTTCCATCTATATGAGCAGGAGCCATTTCTAGGCCCTAACTGTGCCCTATGCAGGGGTCCCCTGGAATACAGTAGGCTGCTCTCCCTGAGCATGACTGACCATTGCTCATGGGGATGGCACAGAGAATGTGTGGAAAAGATTGGCCCCAACAGGAATCCAAAGTCCTGCCCCATGAGTTCTGTCTTGGTTGCTCTTGGGGACACTTGTACAAAAGTCCAACTTAAGAGGTCTTGGGAGGGGATCTGGCACCTATTTGTGACAAACTAACTCGGAGGTGCACAGCAGTTGAAGATGCACTGGTCTAGGTGATCTTGGAGTCCCGGTGACCCTCAAGGATTGGATTCCAACACATATCATCTCAGTGATCACTGTCCTCAAATAGACATCATAGTGATGTGATGAATGAGTGAGCCCAACCTCCTCATTCAACTGCTGGGGATTCCTAGGGTAGTGTTACAGTCGTCCTCCTCATACAGATGAGAAACTGAAGCTCAGGGAGGTTCCTCATTTTCCTAAACCCACACAGCAAGAGGCTGAGAGGGGACTCAGCTGCTGTTGCTACCCAGTGTCCTCAGCAGTATCTCATATCTGACTTGGCCTCTGGCTGCATGGGCGTTCCCATACCTGATGTGGGGTCCAGTCTCCTATCTGTGGATGAGTCTCTTTGTGCCCTTTTGCTTTACACTCTTTGCCTTCAAATCCATAGTAAGCTGATGGTCCAGCAGGGCGATGAGTGGGGCTTCGGCAGCAGGCGTGAGCAGCCGCTTTTCCAGCCTTGATGCCCATGTACCAGCTGTTCCCACATAGGATGTTCTGGCACTGCCCATCCTGGCCATGGGAGGAACCCCTGAATAGTTGGCCTGGGTAAGGCCCACCTCATGCCTAGCAAGAGTGTGCTGGGATGGAGATGAAATCCATATAGATGAAGCTGGTGTGGAAACCCCTATTCGGGGCAGGAGTGGCAAGCCATCAGGGAAGACAAAAAGTCTAGATGATGTGCAAGCAAGCCAACCTCTCAAGTTCTGTCTGCTCTTCTGGAAAATGAGGTTGGTGTGTGAAGACAAGGAGATTCGTTCCATCGCTGATTTGTTGAACAATCATCCATCAACGGCTGCCCAGGAGCCAGCAGGCATCTTCTTAGGAAGCACCGTGGTGAAGTGCCACTTCACAGGGCTGACAGTGAAGTAGGGGAAACGAGAAAAATAAGTTGGAGCTGGAGAGGTGGCTCAGCAGTGAAGAGTGCGTACTGCTCTTGCAAAGCACCCATTTCTGTTCCAGTACCTACATCAGGTGACTCACAACTGCCCCTAACGTCAGTTCTAGACAGGGATTATCTGATGCCTCTGGCCTGCACTCATGTGCGCATACCTACACACATATACAAATAAAAAGAAACCAGGGATGGAGAGATGGCTCAGCAGTTAAGGACACTGGCTGTTCTTGAGGAAGACCCAGGTTCGTATCCCAGCGCCCACATGGCAGCTAACAACAGTCGGTAACTCCAGTCCCAGGGGATCCAACGGCCTCTTCTGACTTCCACAGGCATTGCACGACATGGGTGCACTTACCTACATGCAGGCAACACACACATAGACATAAAATAAAAATAATAAAATTTTTTAAAAGTTTTTTAAAAATTAAAAAAACGAATAAAAAGAAATTTTTTCATGAGAAAAAAAAGACAGGCCAGGCATGGTGACACACGCCTTTAATCCCAGCACACAGAAGGCAGAGGCAAGTGGATCTCTGTGAGATCAAGGCCAGCCTGGTCTACATAGCAAGTTCCAGGCCAGCTAGGGTTACAGGGAGACCCTGTCTCAAAGACAAATAATTAGATAAAGAAACAGAAGTCAATTAATAAATACCTAACATGTAGTTAGATGATAAAGTTAAATTCTTAGAAAAGAAATAAAGTTAAATTCTTAGAAAAGAAATAAAGCCATAGAAGGAAGAAGTCTGGGAATGCCCTAAAAGGGTAAAGGACTCAGGGACCTTCTTCCTAGAGGCAGCAGTGGGAAATTAATGCTCTGTTGGAATTAAGGAAGTGTGACCCAGGGGAAGTGGCAGGCAGGAAAGAAACAGAAAGGTTTCCCTCATCGAGCCTGTAGTGAGTGCTCAATAAATCGTGCTGCTATAGTTTTGATCTTATATGTCCCCCCAAAACCCCTGTGTGTGAAGGCTTTGTCCTCAACCTGTGGTACTATTGGGAAGTGGAAAAACCTATAGAAGGTAGAGACTTGTGGAAGGATGTCAGGTCATTGGGGGGCATGTCCTTGAATGGGGATGTAAGGACTCCCCCCAAGCCCCTTCCTGTCTTTCTTTGCTTCCTGGCCTCCATGAGGGGAACAGCTTTGCCCCACCATGTGCTCCCATAATACACAGCGCTCACTGTATTCCTGGCAGCACCCTAAGTCCTTTTCCGTAATATCTCAGACCCCTTAACAACTCAAGGAGGTAGAAACCACGCCTTTCCCAAGCCTCCAGTTAAACTAAAGCAAAGGGAGATGTAAGTAGCTTTCCCAAGGTCACAGAGTGATAACTAATGGTGAAGCCAGAATTTGAACCCTTCCAGAGCCCTTGTTTACTACACTATCTGGTTGTTGGACTTCAATGCCTGTGCCTCCCACCCCCGTACCCCCGCCAACCACCCCGTCCTAAGCTGCCTTTCTGTCTTTCTCCAGCAGGTAGCGCCAAAACACAGGGCCAACTGTGCACCTGATCCAGATAAGCTTGGTTAGCTGAAATAGAACTGAAATAAATAGAAATAGAACAGTTCAAGAGAGATGCCCTGTCCTTCTCTGGGTCCAAGCAGAGGGAGATCCTGGATTGGCATGATTCTGCCAAAAATGAACTTTCCATAGTGAGTCCCACTCAGTCACAAAATGGTGAAGCATGTGGTTCTATATCTTAGAATGAATTAGATAATTTTCCCTGAGGGGAAGGAGGGATCTAAGACTCTCAAGGATTAAACAGTCTGGAAATTATTAGCCAGAAAAACACCCCAAAAATTAAAACAAGCTAAAACCTATATAAAACCTATCTTGTATCATAAAACTAGTAAGTAGAAGGGCTGGGATCTAACGCAGGATTAGTTGACACCCAAAGAATATGGTTGGCTTTTTAAAGTATTTTTATTTATTATTTTTATTTTGTGCGTATGAGTATTAAGGATGTTAACTACCATATGGGTGCTGGGAACTGAACCTGGGTCCTCTGCAAGAGCAACCAGTGAGCTTAAATACTGATTCATCTCTCCAACCCTAGAATATGCTTTTTTTTTAGCAAGCCACAGCACATGTTGAGCTTTGGGGTTTTGATTGTTTGAGACACTGTCTCACTGTACTCAGGCTAGACTCAAACTCATGATTCTCCTGGCTCCACCTCCCACACACTGGGATTACAGGTGAGCACCAAGATCAGCTCAGGGGTGGTGGGATCACAAGGGAAGAAATGCATTGGAAATGTGCCCTCTTCTACTGAGTGTGGTGGTGGGGGTCTGTAATCCTAGTGGCTGGAAGACAGAGGAAAGGGGATAAGGAGTTCAAGGCCAGCCTGGGCTACATGAGACTCTGTGTCTAAAAAAAAAGTACTCTCTTCAAAGAAAGGGTCTGGTCCTTTATTTTCAATGTATCTCTGTATTTGGCAAGGGCCTAGCCCATTTTAATCTACAATATTTGACCAATATTTGGCCAATGATAAGGAAGAAATCAAAAGTCCTAAGTGAATCAAGGCAGGATTTCAAGCGAGCTAATCCTTGAGTGGGCCTTGAGGGGTGAGTTACCTGTTTACCAGGAAGGAAAAAGAAAGCTAAAGGTGCTTCCGGTACATGTACAAGATGGACAGGGTAGAGTTGTGGTCGCTCAACTTTCATCAAATACATTCCACAAATTTCCACACTCATTGTGCATACACACACACATTATACACCCAACACATATGCACACAGTTGGAGCATCATTGTGCATAACGCCATCTGTGATTTTCTGATCTGTTTCTTTTTAACAAATGCTAATGACAAGCCTGCGATTTGTTGTGATACAGACACAGGGAATTGGAAAAGTGAGGACTGTGAGGGACTATCAAAACCGCTCATTCACAGGGCACAGGACCAAAGTTTTCCTCGGATGCCTAAATGCACCAATAGTGCCAACCTCTACATAATAGTGTGTTTGTATGCGTGTACCTATGATAAAGTTTACTTTATAAATTAGGCACAGTAAGGGATCCATTGACAATAACAATAATACAATAAAATAATCATCAAAATGTTGTGATCGAAGTTATTTTAAACTTATTTCTGGGATTTTTTCTCCATTTAATCTTCTCAGGATACGGTTGATCATGAGAAACTGACACTGCAGAAAGTAAAGCTCAGAGTCAGAGGGACTGTTGTGGTTTGGTGGCCAGACTGTGATGGTCTTTAGGTGCTTGTGTGTCAGGATTCATTACTGTCCGGTTTGGGGGCTCATCCTCTTCAGGATACCTTTCCAAATATCTTATTTATTCTTTTTATTTTATGTGTATGAGTGTATTGCCTGTGTGTAAGTGTGCTCATGTCATGCAATGCTCACAGAGGTCAGAAGAGGGCGTTAGATCTCCTGGAACTGGAGTTAGCTGCCATGTGGGTGTTGGGAGCCAAACTAAGCAAGTCCTCTGTAAGAGCAGCCAGTGCTCTTAACTGCTGAGTTATCTCTCCAACCCCCAGGATGCCTTTTAAACATGCTAAGTTGCTGAGGCTCTGTGCTGGATCATCCTTGGTCTTCCAAGGCATCCTGAGGATTGAGTGACAGTCCAATTGCTCTTGACAGCCCAAGCCCTCAACTATAGTTGAAAACTGAAATGGACCCCAGGTCCATATGTTAAAGACTTGGCACCAGCCCATGGTGCTATTGGTAGGTGGTGGAACCTGTAAGGGAGGTAGAGTCTAGTGAAAGGAAGGTAGGTCACTGAGGGTGGCATGCTCTGGAAAGGATATTAAAACCCCTGCCCCTCCCACTGCTACCTAGATACCATGAGTCAAGCAGTTTCCTCTGTGTGTTCCCACTACAATGTTCTGTGTCACTATAGGCCCAAAGACAATTATACCAAGTTACCATGAACTGAAACCATGAGCACAAACAAACCTTTCCTCCTTACAAGTTGATTTACCTTGGGTATTTTGTCATAGTAATGGAAACCTGGCTGACATAGCCACCTTGGCATCTAACATGGTCTTATCTATTTTAGTGACCCCAATCTTTCAACTATTCAATGGCACATTTGAAAGTTCAAGGACTGATACTAAAGTGAATACTATCGAGGTTCAAATCCTAGCTCGGACATGTACTGACTGTGGGGGCTTGGTTCTTTATTTAATCCCTTCATGGTTCACATTCCTCACACTATAAAATAATGATGATGATCATGATGATCATAATAACACCCACCTCATAGCATTGTCAGAGGTTACCTGAGTTAACATGCTGAATGAAGCTGAGTGACAGATCCTAGCAACAGAGTGCTACCTCTGGGATTGATAATTAAGTCAGTCCTCAGACTAGTTCTAAGAGGGCAGAGGGAGGATTTATTTGGTCTACTTGTCTGTCTTGACATGTTTCTCAATCCTGTATTCCTCCTCTCCTCCTTATTCACCCATAACAGCATTTGAACTGACTTCCTGATCTGTTCCCAGCGCCTATCCCACTGTCCAGGTCATGAGTACACCAAATGTTTGGGGCATATGACTCTTTTTCTCTAAGATAATGATGGCACATATTGGAAAAGGGCACATTTGAGAGATGTTTTAGAAGAGCCCACTCGGCGCTTGATGTTGACTATGTCCACGGATAAGAGAGAAAGAGAAAGACCAAGAGAACACATGGTATGGGGCTTAGGAACCAGAGAGGGCACTGGAGGGTGATACACGGGCCATTGTCCATGATGCCTCCCCTGGGCAGACTTGAAGACTAGGTTGGCTGGGGACCATCTGGAGAGGCCTTTGCACACCTGTCTGGCAGTTGGGCTGGATGGGTCCAGTGGGGACTGTAGGCTGAAGTGGCTTCTACAGATTCCCGAGTTTCCCACAGCATGGAGGCTGCCAGGGTTCTGTGTGGCTCAAGGATCCAGCATGAAAGTGATTAAAGTTCCAGCCAACAAAATGAGCACCTTTTAATCACCTAGACCAGCAATTCTTGCAGCATCAGGTTCCATGTAGGCCACTAGAGGCCTGCCAAATGGCAACAAGAAGGGCACAGAATTCCTGGCACTGGGAGGAATGTCAACTAAATTATTTGACTGTGTTCCAAAAGGACCACAATCATGCCCACCTCTGAACCCACGCTAGAGTCTCTCAGGGTGTCCCCACCTTCCAGGGGAGTTTCTGCACACACACAAACCAAAAGGGTCACCAGGCATCATTCCTCCAAAGTCTCGCTGCTGGAATCTAAGCTCTGCTGTGGTTACAGTTTCCTGGATCTGCATGCCCACCCTCCTCCCTTCCATTTCACCAAACTTCTGTCTCTGGAACATCACCCCTCAACCCCTTTTGGGGGCTCACACTTCAGAGCTTCCTTACACATTGGTCGCCTTTCCTAAATGTCAAGACCCCAATCCTGTCCTTTAGGCTCAGCCCAGATCTAAATTAGATCCTTCCTCCAGCCTTCCTTCCACAATATCCTGTCTCCCATCCCCAGCTTGTGCCGTCTGAAGTTGTGTTAGTGCTTATGTCTTATCTGCCTCCCCAGTGGCTCCCACAGGAAGGAGTTCTGCCTTCCTTGTATCCACAGGGCCCACCATGGTGCCTGCAGAGACCTTTGTAGCCTGTAAATGAATGCATAAATAGTGGCTTCCAGGGAAGTCATCTGTGCACATGTGTGTGTGTGTGTGTGTGTAATATGTGTGTGTAATTCAGAAAGGCATCTAGGTAGCCGGGAGAGGGGAGTTGTAGGAAAAGGAGTGGTTGACCAGAGTTGAAAACATTTTCCAACCTGGCTCTGTCACTCATAAATTGGTGACTTTGGGGAAATGCCTTCACTTTACATAACTTTTTTCAGCTGAAACTTGAGTCCAATGTCTCCCAGGACTCTGGATTAGGTTGTATTTTAAAGGAATGTGCTAGCGCCTTGCGGCCAGCAGGATAGCGGGAAGAATCCTGTCCTGGTGAGGTTGGACTGCATCACCCACCGTACCCGCCAGACCGCTATGAGTCGGTGCCCCAAGACTCTGGTGCCCCAAGATTCAATTTCGGTGCAGCCACCAGGCTTTATCCTAATACTCTCCATCGTTGGTGGGATCCGGAAGGAGGATGCATCTGAGCACCTGCTGCCTGCCTGTCCTGTAAAGGAGTATGGGTAAGGGATATTTTCACCTGCTTACCCCCGTTTGGCCAGTAGCTGAACGGAAGGGGGCGCCTTCCCCTAAAGTAGGACTTCTAAGTGGAGGGGAGCAGAAATTGCGGCAGTCCTTCCACCCAGATCCTTGCTGGGGAGGGGGTAACAAGCCGGTTGCCAGGTGCTGATCTCCTGTACCCCTAGGACAGCCTTTCGGGAGATGATCACCACCAGCCTCCGAGTAGAGGGTGAGCACTTGCGGGTACTGCCCTCTCTTACCTCCCTGAGCCCTGCACTTCCTCCTCTAGTTCGGTGGCTCCTGCGCTCCCTGCAAGTCTCAGGCACCCAAGACACAGACAGGCGGGAGCATAGACAAAGCCCGGGATGCTAGGTTGACTGCCCCACCTGCAGGATCATCAGCTGGGACATAGACCTGAGCATTGCCTACCTCGGAATGGAGTCAAGGCCACTCGCACCCCCTTCCTTGTCTAGGAAAAGTTGGTTTCCCTGGGAGGAATGTCCACCATCAACAGAGCCTTAGGAGAGGGGGGGGCATGGGGAGCGAGGGGCACACAAAGGTCCTCAAGGCAGACGCCCCAGGGGTGCACACGGTGGGCAAGGGACTGACCATTTCCCCCAGAAATAGAGTCGCCCAGCAGGGATGCAATGTGACCTAGGAGGACTTTGGAAAAGACTAGCAGGAGCATCCACCCCTCACAGGGATCCCGCAGGCCACAGGGTCAGCAGGTCCAACGGACCAGGACCACACCCCCTACCCTTCGAGTCTGGGTTTGTGTCCTTCCAAGGTCCCATGTTTGGGTTCAAGATCTGCACCTATGAACAGGAGCTAACAGTGGTCAGTCAGCCTGTCCCTAACCGGTCTGATGCCGGGACTGAAGTGCATCCCTGTCTGATGCGATCGGAGCCTGACCAGCAGTCAGGCCTTCTAGAGGTTGGGCAAGCTCCCTAGGATCTTTAACCTAGCTGTTTGTAAGAACCAAGGCGCAAAATCAAATTCTGAAGTCGCCTTGCAAGTATGTATCGTAGAGGTGCGCCCAGGAAGTTCCCAGGGGAGGGGCTGCTCCGAGCTTGTGTGCCAGTGCCTGTGAGTGCTGTCACCTATTCCTTCACTGGGCAGGCTAAGTACTTACTGAAGGCTTACTAAGTACTTACTGAGGGCCTTTCTAAATATTTGGTTGTGGATGAGGCCCCAGGACACAGAAAGGATCAAGAAGTGTTAGGATCAAGAAGTGTTTGCCATCAGTGATACATGGAGGGGTGGTGGGGATGGGGGACCAGAAACAGACAATAAACATGAGTCTAAAGTGGCAGGACTACGGCAGGGGAAGCTTCTGTCTGTGACACCCCCCACACCCCCACCCCCCACGCCCTCACCCCCCACCCCCTGACCCCCATCCCTGTCCTCCCCTTCCCCAGCACCCATAATTTCATCAGCTCCAATTCTTCAGTTACCATCACTGACGCAACTGCAGTATACCACCAGGTGAGGGCTACCTCTCTCCACTGATAACATGGAAGCTTCACAAGGTCAATGACTTGCCCACAGTCACACAGCCACTGCAGTTTAAATGGGATGCCAGGTTGTCCCATTCATTCATCCCTCACACATGATGGAGAAACATGCCCTCCTTCCAACACCTGGAGTCTGGCAACATTGCCTGCCCACCCCCATGATGGAGTCACTTAATCTTTAGGTGTCCAGGGAGTGGGCATGCAGCTACCACTAACCTCTTGTGAGGAGGTTCCTGCCATCATCAATTTTGGAACATGATAAACTCTGCACATTGCCACTGGTAATGTTTTCTACTCCTCACAACCACTGTAGGAAAATGAATATTATCACCCCAATTTTCAGTGGAGGAACTGGAGCACAGAGAGGCTGCTGACTCACTCAAGGTCACACAGCCAGAAAACAGTGGAAGAGGTTTCTCCCACTCTTTCCATCCAGTTCTCTTTTCTCCAGGGTCTAGCCTGGATGTTAGTACTCAAGGATCTAACCTTATGTTGGTACTTCTAGAGTTTTGTTCTCTTGTGTGTCTGGTACTCTGAATTGTGAGCTAGTGTCCAGGGTGGGCCCGGGGGCTTTTTCTTGGCCTTGTTAGAGGGTCTGGAAACTACTGGCCTGGGGTCTATTTCCAGTTTCTTGCCAAGGGATACACACAAGATTCGATCTGTGCAAAGGCAGGAATGTGGCCACCAGTCCCCAGGAGATCTCAGCCCTTCAGCCTCCTGCTCTTTCTTGAGAAGTTGTTCCACTTACCTGTTGTCTCCCCTGCTGGGCTGGGCTTCACTGGGGTGCAAGTTCCTCCTGTGAACCCTTTCCCTCGTGTGCTGGATAGCTTTAGTTGTCAACTTGACACACCTGGGTTGAGGGAACCTCAACTGGGAAATTGCCTCCATTGAACTGGCCTGTGGCCATGTCTGTGGGGCATCTTCTTGATTGTTGAGTGCTGTGGGAGGGCCCAGCCCACTGCGGGCAGTGCCACCCCTGGGCAGGTGGTCCTGTATTGTATAAGAAAGCAGGCTGAGCACTGACTAGGGTAGCAAGCCAGTAAGCAGTGTTCCTCCATGGCCTGTGGTTCAAAGCGCCTGTCTCCAGGCTCCTGCCCTAACTTAAGCACTGACTAGGGTAGCAAGCCAGTAAGCAGTGTTCCTCCATGGCCTGTGCTTCAAAGCGCCTGTCTCCAGGCTCCTGCCCTAACTTCCTACCTTGGACTCCCTTAGTGATGAACTGTGACCTAGGAGATGTAAACCAAACCAATACTTTCCTCCCCAAGTTGGTATTGGTCAGAGTGTTTTGTCAGCAATTGAAGGCAAACTAGAACACCTGGGAACATGTCCCTCAAATGCTGCCTCTTCTACCATGCCCTTCCTCAGTGAGACTCAAGGTCTCATTCCCATCCCCTTGAGGCCTTAATTCAAAAGCTCTCTCTTCCTTGCTTAAGAGGCAGGACAGAGGCTCCACCTCCTCTGGACCCAGTCTTATTAAGCCAAGCACTGGGCTAAGCATTTCACAGGCCCCTCCCCTTTCCCTTCACAGCAGTTCTTGCTGGGTAGGTAGGCACTAGTGTAACCAACCTTCCATAGCAGAGGACCTGGGGCTCTTGGAAGAGGGGGGCTTTCCCACAGCACAGCTAGGAAGCAGCAGAGTAGGGCAGTGTACCCAGGTGTCCAGACCCCTGAACCCCTGAGTAACAGACACCGCAGGTGACGATAAAGTCAGAGGAAAGCAGGCCCTGGCACAGGACAGTATCATCCAGTGGGTGGGACACAGCAATGCAGGCCTAAGGCAGCCCTCTATGTGACCTTGATGAGGAGGTGGGCAAAAGAAGAATGCATCTTAGCATGAGTCAGAGTGACCCGGGGCTCCAGGCCATTTGGAAAGGGCCTCATTTACCTCCTCTGCTTCCTTACCAGCCCCGAAAACACTTCTTCCTGCTCTGGTGTTGTCTGTTCAGCTCCACTCCCTGTACCTGCTCCTGGTGCAGGAGGTGGGCAAAAGAAGAATGCATCTTAGCATGAGTCAGAGTGACCCGGGGCCCCAGGCCATTTGGAAAGGGACTCATCTACCTCCTCTGCTTCCTTACCAGCCCCGAAAACACTTCTTCCTGCCCTGGTGTTGTCTGCTCAGCTCCACTCCCTGTGCCTGCTCCTGGTGCAATCTATCCCTCCAGCGACACCCCAGGCCCTGGCTGGGAGACCTACAGGCCAACTGCACACATGCAGAGCTCCCATTCGGGTCCTGGCCCATCTTCACCGAGCAGGACAGACACTGCTCTTCAACCCATTTTGCAAAGGAGACTGAGGCCCAAAGTTGCTAGAAAACTGGGTGTTAACAATGCACTTGCATATACCCAGATTCTGTCTTTGCTGTCCTCGACCCTTCCACTAGTCAGGGGATACTAACATTCTAATGGGGGGCCACAGAGGAGGAGACAGGCATCTAGAACAGAATGGGGGCTGGAGAGATGGCTCAGTGGCTAAAACCCCTAGCTGCTCTTACAGGGGACTCCGGTTCAATTCCCAGCGCCCACATGGTGGTTAATACTCATCAATAACTCCAGTTCCAGGGGACCTCCTTCTTCTGGCCTCACTGCACTCATGCGTGCACTTACACACAAGCAGGCAAAGTACTCATACACATGAAATAAGAAAATATATTTTAAAGTTTTTTAGAATGGCAGGTGACATTGGGGTTGGCCAGTTGACTGAGTAAAGATGCTTGCTTGTCAAGTCTGAAGACCTGAGTTCAATCTCTAGGATTCACGTGGTGGAGAGAACCAACTCCTCTGACCTCCACGTGTACTCCATAGCATGGGCAAACCCACACATATACACACCCATACACATTAAATAGACAAAATTTTATATATATAATTAGTAACAGTGATCACAAGAACAGGAGCTACTGGGTCAGGCAGGTGCCATGAACTAAGCACAGGCTGAGAGGTTTGCCACTCAACAGAGATCAAGGCACAGGTAGTCATCAGCTAGACTACCAGAACCAGGGATTGATGTTCCCAGAGCTCAGTGTCAGGACTCTGGCTCAAGAGCCTGTGAATGCTGCAAGTCTTGCAGAAATGCTACTTTGAAATGTCATGAGCACCGTCCATGTGTACAGGTGACCTGGTCATGTCTGATGTGTTGGCAGTGGGGGAGGGAGGGTGGATGGAAATAAGCCAGAAGGGCCCCTCATCTGACCTTCAGAGCCTGGATAAGCAACCTCCATGCCTATCCCCCTGATGCCCAGGTAACTTGGGGGACAGGAATGGAATGGGTGTGACATGCAGCCAGACATTGTAACCACCCCAGGGAGCTTTCTGGGCAGTGAGGAGTGGACTGTCAGGGAGCCATTGCATCCAGCTCAGACTCTGTGAAAGCCAGTATTTTACCATCTCTGATGAAAGACTTGTGTGTGGATTTTGGTATCTGAAGGCCATCATGGAATGAAGTCCCACAAGTACCAAGAGACAAGTATGAATCAAAACCTGAAGTTTCAGGGCTGGAGAGATGGCTCAGAGGTTAAGAGCACTGACTGCTCTTGCAGAGGACCTGGGTTCGATTCCCAGCACCCACAGGAGAGCTATGAACTGTCCTTAATTCCAGTTCCAGGGGAATCCGAAGCCCTCTTCTGACCTCCTCAGCATTGCACGACATGGGTGCACTCACATACATGCAGGCACTACACTCATACACATAAAATTTAAAAAATATTTAAAAAAAAAAAACCTGAAGTTTCTGACAAGATACCCATGGTAAGCTGGATGCCCAAAGATAGCTACATCCTTATCTCTGGAACCTGTGAGCCTTTCCTCATTACCAAGAGGAATTCATTGGATGTAAGATGCCAAGTTTGCCCTGGGTTTCGTGTAAGCACAAGGGTATTCGGAAGACAGAAAGGGAGGCAGGAGAGCACCCTGACAACAGAGGCAGAGGCAGAGGTAGAAAAGACAACATGGCATGGCGTCATCAGCCCAGACAACCGGGAAAGGTGGGCGGGCAAGATGGTTCAGGGGATAAAGGCTCTTGCCACCAAGCTGGATGACCTGAGTTCAATCCCCAGGACCCACACCATGGGAGGGGAGAACTGACTCCTGCAAGTTGTCCTTTGACTTTCATACATGAGCATAGCACATGCACCCATACAACTATGTGCACACACATAAACAAATGAAAAATTTTAAATATTAAGAAAGGGGGCTGAAGAGATGGCTCAGTAATTAAGAGTACTGGCTGCTCTTACAGAGGACCTGGATTCAGCTCCCAGAACCCACATGGCAGCTCACAATGTCTGTAACTCCACTTCCAGGGGCTTCGTTGCCCTCTTATGGCCTCTGTGTGTAAGACACCCAAGCACTTAACATGCAAGCAAAACATGAAAAAATAAATGACTCAAAATATTTTAATTGTTTAATATTAAGGGAGGGAGGAAGGGAGGAAGGGAGGAAGGGCTGGTTTGTTTCTCCCCTGGAACCTCCAGATCAGCCCTGCCCATACCCTGGCCTTAGCCATTTAAGGCTCATTTCAAGCATCTGAATGCATTAGAGAATTAAATGTGTCATTTTAAATCACTGTGCTAAAACACAAGTGGAAAACAAATCAGTTTCTAGAAAGCCAACACAGAGTCCTAGGAAAACAAATCAGTTTCTAGAAATCCAACACAAGAGTCCTAGGCAAAAATAAACTACAAGCAACAGAAATGAAGAAAACATTCGCAGTATAGTTAACAAAAGGTATTCTAATAATGTACAGCACTTATTTTTTAAATTTAATAGCGTTGCTGCATGCCAAGCACCGATCTATTATTAATTCACTCCATCCTTGTAACTCTGAGGTAAATGTTACTAATGTCATTTTACATCTGAGGAAATCAAGGCTTTGAAGTTCAATTAACTTTGCACTCAACAGAAAAATGCTAAAATTTACATCAAATGGGCATTAACTAGAGTCTTTTACAAAGTAGACACAAAGCCAGAAGTCTCAAGAGACTCACTGGCAGCTGGGGGGACGGGTGCCCAGGAATGAAGGGAGGAAAGGACGGAGGAGGCTTTATGTCCTTTGTAGCTCATGATGCTGAGCATCTTTTGAAATGCTCTCAGCACATGTTCAGTGAAGTTCCTATTCAAACCTTTTACGTTTTTGAGTTGTTTTCTTGAGTTTTGAGACTTCATATATTCTGGATGCATGTCATTTACCATATTGCTCTGCAAATCTTTTCTAATACGTGGCTTGTGGTTTCATTCTCACTACGCTGTCCACAGAAGATTTTCATTTGGAAAACTAGTTTACCAATTTTCTTTGGAGACTGGCTTTTTAAATTTTTTAACTGAATTTTTGCAATTTTCATACAATATACTTTGATGGTATTTAGATCCCCTCCCCTATCCACACCTCCTCTTACTGCCCCCTGCCCAATTTAATGTACTTTATTATAAATATAATAAGGCCTATAGAGTCTAATTTGTTGTCCCCAAATGTCCTTCAGTGCAGGTCAATCCACTGGAGCCAGGTTAACCCACCAAGAATCTGTCCTTGCAAGAGACTGTTTCTCTGCCTCCCAGCAGCAATCAGGTACCAAAATTTCCTTAGGTTGGGTTAGGGTTTCTTACCCGCTTCCCCATGTTTATGCTGGGATTTTGGAAAACTGCATTTTGTGTGTGTGTGTGTGTGTGTGTGTGTGTGTGTGTGTGTGTGTGTCTAAATCCTTGGTCACAAGGGTTTTCTCCTTTTCTTAGAAGTTTTGTAGTTTTACATTAGAACTATGGTACATTTTTTTAAGTTTTGTGTGTAAAGAAGAGATCGAAGTTTACTTTTTAAAGATACACTGGTATCTAATTTTGCATCATTATTTGAACAGGACATCTTTGTCTCCATCACTCTGCCCTCACATCTTTTTTATAAATCAGTTATTCATAGCTAGGGATGGAGGTCTACACCTATAATCCCAGCATTGAGAGGCGGAGGCAGGAAGATCATGAGTTCAAGGCCAGCATGGACTGCACAGTAAGATCCTATCTTTCTGTGTATGGGTAGGTGGGTATTTGTGGGCTCAACTCCTCCTAGTCTGTGTATTTATCTTGATGTTCTCCTAAATACCTGCAGCAATACAGTAAGACTTGGTGTAATGTCAGTCCCTCAATTCTAATTCTTAACTGCTGAGCTGTGTCTCTAGCCCAACTGTCATTCTTACCAGGTTCTTTGAATTGTTTCAGATCCTGTGCTTTTCCATATGAATTTTAGTGAACATGTCAACTTCTAGAAGATTCCACCAGGGGGAGAGGTGGGGTTGACACGACCTGAAGCCAAACAACTGCTGCACTGTTTTGACTGTGCTATTCCAATTTGGGAAATGACTCTGCCATCAACATGGAGCTCAGAGTCATGTAATAAAAAGATAATGAGAAAAATAACAAACACATCCACTCTCAGTACCAGTAGGCTCTTTAGATTAAACGAACATTATTTCTCAATAAGTTAAAAACTTCAACAAAGCCGGGCGTGGTGGCGCACGCCTTTAATCGCAGCACTTGGGAGACAGAGGCAGGTGGATCTCTGTGAGTTCAAGGCCAGCCTGGTCTACGTCGTGAGTTCCAGGACAGCGGGGGCTACAGAGAGACCCTGTCTCAAAAAGACCAAAAAAATAAATAAATAAAAAAACTTCAACAAAAACACGTTTATATTTTATTTACTGACCTCTCTGAAACAAGCCAAACTTCTTACAATTAACAGAATTTCCATGCTGCAGTGCGGTTCAACACGACAAACCATCGGATTACAAATATAGGCTGAACGTGAAGCAGTGTATTTCTGGTTTACTAGAAAACCTAGCAGTTTGACAGGCATGCTTGGTCCAGTCTGAATAATCCTCAGTTCCGAGACACACAGGTGAGAAAGCAGAGTAATTGTTCTTACTGTGGTGGTTCCCATCATCACCGCTGTTTGTGCAGTCACATAATCACATTGGTTTTGGTCACTGAAAGCCAGAATTAAGTCATTCACTGCTCCACAAGCTGATAACACTACAAATCCCTTACATTCAAAAATACAGTTAAGTCTGGAAAGAAAGGTAAAGCAGACTTGTCATTCACAATTTGGGACTACACGTAACCAGGCACACTACAGAGCAGTCAATTCTAGCTATCATTATTGTTTATTAATGGCACAAATTTTATGCTCCAAAAGAAATATACTAATCCAACAAAATGGTTACGTTTCATTTCCTCTTAAATAATGAAAAAAAAAGAAACCCTAGCTTTCTTGTTATTTCATCTTCAAATTACTGACACAAATCTATCAGAAAAATAATTATTTGTCCAACATCAAATAATCTGTGAAAAGTTTCTAAGGTATTCATTTAATTTCCAAAAATCAAGGTTTCCAAACTGAAAGCATTTGTATTGCTAGATCCCTAAAGCAAACACTGAAGAGTAAACACTGAGTCTCTCTGCTTTTGAATAGCTCAGTTACATAAAGTATTTTTTTCCCAACACTTTCTCAAACTCAAAAGCTATTTACTTCCTAATAACATGACAAACAGTCTTCATTTCAAACCACTCATTCTGTCTCCATGGTGACACTGCGGGATTCTTTGGCCACCATAAGTCGCATTAGTTGACTGTGGAATTTTTCAATCTTCTTTACATCTTGAGCTTGGTCTGTTCTATACACCAAACACTGTCAGAAAATTTAAAAGTACACATTAAGTAAAACCAGAAATGGGCAATGTAGAAATCAAAGAGCTGGCCAAATATCTGGGAGTCTTTTCTACCTTTACTTTGCTCTACTCTCTCCTCTCTTTTGAAGTCATACTGAGCACTCACTAATTATTCCTTACATTATTTTAGCTGGCCTCGATCTCAGAGATCTGCCTGCCTCTGCCTCCTCCCAAGTGCTAGTATTAAAGGTATGCACTACCATGCCTGGCTCTTCTTACATTATCAAATGCCACTACTGCAAATGAAAATTTAAACAAACTCCTCTCAAAAAAGACAATGTGTTAAATCCTGTTGT
>NW_008359963.1:1370407-1408283 GCF_000622305.1 Nannospalax galili | reverse complement strand
GAAAGAAAGAAAGAAAGAAAGAAAGAAAGAAAGAAAGAAAGAATATATGGGCCTGGAGATGGCTCAGCAGTTAACAGTACTTGCTGCTCTTACAAAGGGCAGCACTTCAGGGCTGGAGAGATGGCTCAGTGGTTAAGAACACTGGTTGTTCTTGCAGAAGATCCAGGTTCGAATCCCAGCACCCACATGGCAGCTAACAACTGTCTGCAACTCCAGTCCCAGGGAATCTGACAGGCTCTTCCAACTTCGGCAGGCACCGCACAACATGGGTACACTTACCTGCATATAGGCAATACACGCATACACATAAAATAAAAATAATAAATAAATTTTTTTTTTTAAAAAAAAGGGCAGCACTTCTAGTTGGGTGGCTTACACCTGCCTATAACTCAAGTTCCAGAACACTCTCTTCCAGCTTCTAGGGCACCTGCACTCATGTGCACACACCACTCACAGACATACAAGCAAACACATTAAAAAACATCTTTAAGGGGGCTGGAGAGATGACTCAGCAGTTAAGAACACTGGTTGTTCTTGCAGAAGACCCAGGTTCGAATCCCAGTACCCACATGGCAGCTAACAACTGTCCATAACTCCAGTTCCAGGGGATCCAACAGCCTCTTCTGTCCTCCGCAGGCATTGCACGACACGTGTGCACTTACCTACATGCAGGCAATACACACACACACATTAAAAAAAAATAATAAATAAATTTTTTTTTTAAATCTTTAAGTCGGGCGTGATGGCACGCACATTTAATCCCAGCACTTGGGAGGCAGAGGCAGGTGGATCTCTGTGAGTTCAAGGCCAGCCTGGTCTACATAGTGAGTTCCAGTCCAGCTGGAGCTACAGGAAAACCCTGTCTCAAAAAGACCGAAAAAAAAAAAAGCCAGGTATCTTTTCCCAGGGATCCAGTCACAAGTAAGTTGGAAAAAAGTATACAAATCCAAGAATCCTGTTTCCCATTTGTGAAATTTGGGGAGTTAATGAATACAATTTTTTAGAATCTAGAACTCCTACTGAAGGCTGTTCACTACTTAATTAAACCAGATAAACATGATCATTCTTGATTTTCCTGAAGGTTATTTATTGTAACTGTCAAAGCACACCAAACCTGTCCATAGGTAATGCTTAAGATCTGCTTATATTTGTTCCTAAAATCATTTGTTCTAGAATGTTCAAATATATCAAGTTTTTAAGCTGACAGCCCTTTTACCTCATTTTGTAATTAGGTTTATTCTTCTAAAGGTTCACTTGAATTTTAAAACAGGAACAAATGATTTTGTAGTAACAGTCATTAAAATGACCTGGAATCCAACCTCCTCATGCCCACTATCTGAAGTATTCAGTTGATAATCCGTTGTTTAAAATGTGTGATCCATGCATACAAATCTGTGTGGCAATCTTGTAAAAAGGCCGTACTTATCTCCTTCATTCAGATTTTAATGCAAACACTTGAAAGAGTGCACATACATTTTAATTAGTTTTTGATGAAAAAAGGTCTGTAGAAGACAACATAAATTAGATATGGGATTATAAAAATGATGCACACACGGGATAAATCAAAGCTAGGGCTACTGATGTACCTCAGTTAGTGGAGCACATGTTCCCCATACACCAAGGCCCTAAGTTTGATCCCTAGCACAAACAACAAATTAAAGTTCTATGTGAAAGTAGTGTTAAGACTGAGATTCTGAAGACATGTAAGCCATAGATTTTCACAGACTGAGGCTGTAGCTCAGTTGGTAGAGTGCTTGCATAGCATGCATAAAGCCCTGGGTTCTAGCCCGAGCACTATATAAATCAGGTGTGGTGGAGACAGAAGGATCAGAAGTTCAAGATCATTCTCAGCTACATAGTAAGTTCAGGCCAGTATGGGCTACATGAAACCCTGTCTCAATAGTAATTAAGTGTGTTCACGTATTTCCTACTAAGGAGAATGGTCTTCTCAAGTAACAGAGAAGAGATTGGAGGGGATATGGGGGTAAAGTTTAAAAGGTTTTTTACACAAGAGACTTAACAATCAAGTGTGCACTTTTAAAACTCATTCTGGCAGGGCTAGGAGTATGCTCAGTGTTTAAACATGTGTATAGTATGTGGAAGGCCCTGGGAAAGGGAGGGAGCAGAGTGGGAAGGGAAAACAATCACCCTGGCAGCAGTACAGGATGGACTAAAGGCAAGGACATAGTTGGGAGACAAGTCTAATAGTATGATGCTACCCTTAAGAGAACACTGAACATGGAGAGAACACGAAGACGGAGAGTTACGACAACAGGAGAGGAGGAAGAGGCCTGAGTCAGTACCTCCAAACGCCTGGCAAAGTGCATGCACAGTATGTGAAGGGCTCACTGCAACTTTTTCAAATAAAGCAACAGCGGGCATGACAACAGAGAAAAGGGACCAGAGATGACCCCAGGTTTCTGGCCAGGTGAATGACAGTACATCTAAAGGAAGGATGAGGAGGACCAGAGATGAGGAAGAGCTGATAAGCTCCACTCTGGACAGACTAACCAAGAAGCACATGAAGGAAAGTGACTAGACTTCAGTCAGGACCTCAGAAGAAAAACAGGCACTAAACACACTAGCAGACACAGATGTCCAAGTACTGGATGGAGTGGATGGACTATTCCAGAGGAACTGGTACAAGGCAACCAAGGCCAGAGTCCTGGCAAAACAAAGTACAGGGAAACAGCAAAGAAATGATTAGCAAAGATAGCAACAGAAAAAGCAAAGCCAACGTAAAATGGAGCTACAAGTGCTGAAAGTTTTCATGAGAGGGGCCTTCATACCCAAAGTGGTAGAGATCAAAGGCAACCGGAACTGTGGAGACCACTGGGCTAACGATCGCAACAAGGCACTTCTGAGCATTAATGAGGAGCAGTATTGGACAGCTGCGTGGAGACCAGGAGACAGAATCGGGAAGAAAGGTATGGGATCTGAGGTACAGAGGAGAGGCAGTTACAGAGGCCCTAGCTTGTGTTCAAATACGTCACTCGGTTCCCACCATGAGAAAGGAAATGTCCTCACCTCCAGTCTCCATGTCCCTCTAGCTTAAGGTCTCAAGAAAGCCACACTTGGCACACTGCCTTAATGAAGCAAGTTCACGCATTTCCTGAGTCTAAAAACTGTAGCTCTAGAATGAGGCTCTTCACTTTGGAACAAATGCACAATAAGCATCATAAATAGGCAATCAGCACAAATTCTATGTAAATAGTTTCAAACAAATGATTAACGCAAACAAATCCAAAAGATGCAACAAATTAAAAGGTATACTTACAACTAAATCATCTGTTACTTTGATGCATAAATTCCCATCAACATGCCTGTACTTGAGAACTACACGTACCTGCAATAAAAATACATGTTTAAAAACAGTAAAGACAGATGGATGACATTTTTCATAAACAATTTTAGTCTTCAAGTGGAATGAAAAGGATTTTTAGAATAAACATCCAAAACACCTAAAGACACTTTCACTGTAATCTTAGCACTGACATGAGATAAAAGGGAAAGTCAGCCATTAGCTCATTCCTAGTTGGTTTTTTTTTTTTTTTTTTGGACAAGGTCTCCTACAGCCTCAGCCCGCCTGGAACTCACTACATAGACCAGGCTGGCTTTGATCTCACAAAGATCCGTCTGCCTCCCAAGTGAATGGAATCAAAGTCATCCAGCTTCTGTTTCTATTTAAATAGGGGTGTGTGTGTTTTATGGATGTGTGTGTGCAGGTGTGCACACACGGAGGTGAGAGGTCAACATCAAATATCTTTCTCTATTCTCCAGTTTTTAAAAATTTTATTTATTTTTATTTTATGTGTATGAGTGTATTGCCTACATGTAGGTAAGTGCACCCTTGTTGTGCAATGCCCATGGAGGACAAAAGAGGCTGTCTGATCCCCTGGGACTGAAGTTACAGACAGTTGTTAGCTGCCATGTGGGTGCTGGGATTTGAACCTGGGTCTTCTTCAAGAACAGCCAGTGTTCTTAACTGCTGAGCCATCTCTCCAGCCCCAATTTCCACTTTTTAATTTCAAAAAAAACTTTTTTTAATTTTGTGTTTTGCCTGCATTTATGTAGCAGCATCATGCACATGCCTGGTGCCTGTGGAGGGCAGAGGGTATCACATCTCTTGGAAGTTATACTCTTGGGGAGTTACAAATGGTTATGAGCTGCCACGTACATGCTGGGAACAGAGCCTGTGTCCTCTGCAAGAGCTCTTAGCTGCTGAGCCAGCCCAATCCACTTTATTTTTTGAAACCAGGCCTCTCACTAAACTCAGAGCTCACTAAGCTAGGCTGGCTGAGCTCAGGGATCTGCTTGTTTCCTCCCACTCTACTCCTCAGTCTACACTTACAAGTATGCAATCATCTTTTATGCCAGTACTAAGGATCAAAACTCTGGTCCTTATGCTTGAAAATAATTTTTTGCCTGTAGAGAAGGTTGGAGAAAGCAACTCTGAATAAGGATCCAATGAATTCTGTAGCTTTGATGACACTAGACCTGAGGATGATGGAAATGGTAGGAAACAAAGTCAGAAAGGGGAAGAAGGCTGGATGTGGGCTGGGAATTCAAACTTCATTCACCAATCAACGAAGAAGTCTTTAAGCAGAAGACAGTAAATTCAATGTCTGTGTTTTTAGACAGCTGTGGCAGGAGCGTGAAGGTGGGACTAAGGAGGATGGACCTAGCTAAGGGGCTGCTATTCTGCCTACCAGCAGAGCACTTTCAGTTAGAGTCATGCTTAGTGCAGTGGTAAAGGATTACAGGATACAGTCTCCAGACTAACTGTGCAGCAGGAAGAGAAGGCAGACTCTTGGGACACAGATTCCAAAGACGACAAAATATCTTCGTTAGCCCTGGCAGGATCAGAATGGGTTGGAGTTCAGAGCCAGGGTTTGTATTTCAAATGTAAATCATTTATGGAACCTAGCAGTATTTTTATTTCCCTCAATAGAATACTATTCATGTTCTGCAACCTTTTTCCAATCAGAGGAAAACCCAGTCACAATCCAACAGGAAGAAAGCAGGTTTCGGTCATTAGTATGTTCTGTCGGGATAGAAATGAAACGTTCTCCCATTCCTGTCTACTCCAGAAATATTCACCATGAAGTTCTACTGCTTCAATTTTTTCATTTTCCCTTCCACTAGCACCAAATTCTTTTAATTTTTTTTATTTCTTGAAAAGTTCACACATGCATATGTGTATTGATAAATCCACCTCAATTCTCCCCACCGCGACCACACATTCTTTTTTTTTTTTTTTAACAGAGCATGGAGTAGGGGTTTATTTACAGAAGAGTGGGCCCCACATTTATGGTTGTGCCATAAAGTCCAAACTCAAATATAGATCCTGTGACCTCCCGACAGCTGCATAAAATGGTGAGAGGTGCTTCTTGGTGTTCTCAGCTTATATATCTGATGCCCCCCCAATGCAGCTAAGGTCCACTGATTGGGTGGCAGGAATAACCAACACCCCCTCAACTCCTTGATGAGCATGGGAAGGTGTGACTATAGCTTGCCAGCAGAGGGATCAGAAGACATTTCCAGTTAACACTCCACCCCTTCCTCCAGCTCTTACATTCTTTCTGCCAACCTCTTTGGCAAAAGTCCCTGAGCCTTGGAGGGGGTGCCACCACATTCTTAAAGTCACTCCATATGTATCTGTAGACTTTTTACTGTCTTTTCAAATATTCCTTAGTTTATACCATCTACTAAAATTTTTATTTATACTGTTGTCATTATCAGGGCCTGACGGACAAAATTTTGTACCATCTTATAGCACATTGCTTGACTGAGGAAAAGAATGGCTAAGCAAGGGAAAAAGAAACAAGCCAGATGGAGCCACCAGAAGCTACCAGTGTCACAAATTACTCAATTTCAAACATACCTAATTTAACACTCATTACATCACTTTGAAAATGAAACTAATGAACTATTATGTCAATTTAAGAATGGTGTGATTGGGGTTGGAGAGATGGCTCAGTGGTGAAGAGCGGCTGCTCTTGCAGAGGACCTGGGTTTGATTCCCAGCACCCACATGGCAGCTAACATCCGTCTGTAACTCCAGTTCCAGGGAACCCGACGCCCTCTTCTGACCTCTGCAGGCATTGTGCAACATGGGTACATCCACACTCATACATAGAAAATAAAAATATTTTTAAAAATAAAAAAAAATTTAAGAATAGTGTGATAAATGTCAATTTGCCACAACCTAGAATCACTAAGAAGGGGACTAAATGAGGCACTATCTGGGTCCACACAAGTGGTTATGTGGGCACCATCATTCCTTAGGCTGGGCCCTGAACTTTGTAAAAGTAGAGTAGGCTAGCTGAGCACTCAGCAAAGCACAAGTGAGCAGGCAGCATGGATGCATTAGTTCCTCTCTGCTTCTGACCAGATGTAGCTACTTCAAGTTTCTACCTTGTATTACCTAGAAAGAAATAAAGAAGAAAAAAGACTAGGAAGATCTAGAGTTCAAGGTCATCCTCAGTTACAAAGTGAGCTAGAGGCCAACCTGGGCTACATCAGATGAGAAGAAACAATGGGTCAAAATATCCTGCTATCTGTCCAGATCTCCCTATGGTTCTAATGCTTTCCTCAGTCCTTTCCTTTTTTCTTTTTTTGAGGGGGTGAGACAGAGGCTCACTATGTAAGCAGATCTCAAATTCTCTTTTCTCCTGCCTCAGTGGCAGAGTTGGGATTACAGGTGTGCTCCTTCATTTCAGTCTGGGTCTAAGACCACTTCTAATAATAGCAACACACCTTGTGGCAGTTTAAAGAATGCTCATTGTAGCCAGGCGGGTGGTGCACACCTTTAATCCCAGCGCTTGGGAGGCAGAGGCAGGCAGACTTCTGTGAGTTCAAGGCCAGCCTGGTCTACATAGTGAGTTCCAGGACAACTGGGGCTACAGAGAGACCCTGTCTCAAAAAGACCAAAAAATAAACAAATAAATAAATAAATAAGTAAATAAATGCTCATTGTAAAAAATGTGTAGCACCACAGTTACAGGTTATCAGCCCCAATGTAAACTTTTTAAAGAATTTCAAAATTTTTTATTTATTATTGTATGGGCAAATGCCACGCCATGCATGTGGCACTCAAAGCACAACTTGTGGAGTTGGGTTTTTATTCCCACATATACCATGAATTCCAGGAATTGAACTCAGATTATCAAGCTTGCAGGCAAATCTATTACCTGCTGGGAATCTTGCCAGCCCCCAATGTAATCTCTAAAACACAGTTCATGTTTTATGTTGACATTAGAAATTTCATATATTGGCTGGGCATGGTGGCACGTGCCTTTAATATCAGCACTCAGGAGGCAGAGGCAGGCAGAGCTCTGTGAGTTTGAGGCCGGCTACGGCTACACAGTGAGACCCCTGGACAAGGACGGAAAGAATCTCATACTAAAGCTTGAGTTCAGTTTGAGATTAACTATTTTTTTTAATTTGTATTTATTTTATTTTTATGTATATGAGTGTTATGCCTGTATGTACGTAACTGCACCTGTGTCATGCAATGCCCGTGGAGGAGGGAAGAGGCTGTCGGATCCCCTGGAACTGAAGTTAAGGCCAGTTCTTAGCCGCCATGTGGGTGCTGGGACTGGAACCCAGGTCCTCTGCAAGAACAGTCAGTGCTCTTAACCTCTGAGCCGTCTCTCCAGCCCCGAGATGAACTATTTTTCATTTTTTGTCTCCAAAGGGTATATTCACAGTAATTTATTTATCATACCTTCAATAATACCACGGGCTGAATTTCACCTTTGTCTCTCTCATAGAACCTAATCCGGTGAGACGGGAAGAAATAGATATGGTTTGAGAAACGAAACCATTAGCAAAGACGCCTAAGGAGCAGTGTTCTGAGGCATGGTTGTAAGCACGCTCAAGTTTTCAGAAGACTAAGAATCCGCACTATGCCGGGGAGCAGGGCACACTGCTTCCAAACCGGAATCGTCCAAGAACCTCTGAGACTTCACAGTCTGGGTGGGAGGGGGCGGGCGCCGGGACCAGCGCCCCGCAGCAGGCAGAGGGTCCGGGGGAGGAGCCCCGGCCTCAGCGACACGTAAGCCAACCACCCACAGCGGAAGTCAGGAATCCAACGGGCTCGGACCGCTGCAGTCCGTGTCTATGGATGGTCGGCCTCGTCACAGGAAGGCGACAGCAGCCGGAGACCCGAGGGCCCTCACGGCTTCGCCCAAGAGAAAATTACCCCCAGCCTGGGCCCCGCCGCGACTCACCTTCATGGGGTCGGCGAGGTAGAGCTTCTCAGCCGCGCGGCTGAACTCCTCCCAGGTCTGGAACTGAGGCATCGCGGCGAGCAGCGAGAGGCCAGGCCCCGGACGAGAAACGACGACGCCACCGGCTCCCCGCCCCCCTCTCCCAACCGCCCACCGACGCTGAGCTCCGGCACAAAGATGGAGACGCTCCCCGCAACCAGCACTCACACCATTGGACAGCCTCGGCCTCGCTTGTCCAATGGGCAGGAAGGATGCTGCAGCGACGGGCGGGACCTCGGCTTAAGGAGCGGGGCCTAGACGAGAGGCACTGAGAATCCGCCTAGAGAAGTCCGGAGCAAGGAGACGGATGGTGGCGGACACAGCGTCTCCTGCAGGACTGGAGGATCCATGCCTGTGCCTCGGGCTTCTGCAAACAGACAGAAAGTCCCTTTAAGACTGAGCAGCTCTGTGATGGAGATGACAAGGTTCAACTGTCATACAGCTTAGTGAAGGGGCGAGAGGAGACAACGGGAGTGCAGCCAAGAACTTTCTATGGTTGACTTTTGTATTGGGTCAGTGGAGCACAAAAATGATCACCTTTAGGTAGAGGGTGGCTCATAGAGGTGAAGATGGGTCAGATATCTAGGCCCATTTTAGATCTGCAGTGTACTCAACATGAATAGTGTTTAGGGGATGGAAAAGCATTGGGAGAAGCTGCATCATTACATCTGCTAGAATAAGAAATGTGAGCCTTGGGGCAGGAGCGATGATTCAGCAGTTAAGACCACTGGCTGCTCTTGCTGAGGATTGGGGTTCCATTCCCAGAACCCATATGCTAACAACCGTTGATAGCACCAGTTCCAGGTGAATCCAACACCCTTTTCTGACCTCTACTATTGCAGGACACAGATGCACTTAGACACATATAGGCAATACACTCATACACATAAAAATAATAAATAAAAAAATTTTTTTTTAAATGTGACCCCAGGCCAGGTGTGGTGGTGCAGGCCTTTAATCCCAGCACTCAGGAAGCAGAAGCAGGCAGATCTCTGTGAGTTCAAGGCCAGCCTGGTCTACATAGTGAATTCCAGGCCAGCTGGGGCTACAGGGAGACCCTGTCTCAAAAAGACCAAAAAAAAAAAAAGACGAAGGAGGAAGGAAGGAAGGAAGGAGAAAGACAAAGAAAGAAAGAAAGAAAAGAAAGAAAGGAAGGAAGAAAGAAAGAAAAAGAAAGGAAGGAAGGAAGGAGCCTGTCCTCCAGGCAATGTGTGACAGAGGATACCTATTAAAATACAGTTTTTGAGGTGTATTCTAGGAGCAATAAACTCCTAGAATTTAAGATTATACTTTCATGAATTTTGACAAATGTATGAAGCATTTATCTACATGCCTGATATCATAGGGTATTTTTTATCTCCAGAGAGCTCCTTCATGCCTCTTTAATAATTTCTACTCACACTCCTGTCCCACAGATATGCTTCCTCTTACTATGAATTACTTTTCCCTGTTCAGTGAACAACTTTAAGCATTTGTGTGTGCATGTGTGTGTGTGTGTGTGTGTGTGCGCGCGCGCGCGCGCGCTTTGGTTTTGGTTTGCAGTGCTGGGGATTGAACCCAGGGCTTTGCATATGCTAGGCATGGTCTCAACCACTGAGTTATAACCCCAACTTACTTTCTTGCATTATTTCTCTCTCTCTCTCTCTCTCTCTCTCTCTCACTCTCTCTCTCTCTCTTTCTCTCTCTGTCCATCTTCTCTTTCCTTCCCTGTCTTGCCTCATCTTGTATTTTTTGAGTAGTTGGGACTGTACAGCCATGACTAGACAGATTTATTTATTAATTAATTTATTTATTTACTTGCTGTCTTAGATATAGGGTGTTATGTACCCAGGAAGGCCTTGAACTCACTATGTAGCTGAGGACAACCTCGGACTCCTGATCCTCCTGCCTTAACCTCCCAAGTGCTGGTACCACCACACTTGGCAAAAGTACATTTTCTGAAGCTGCAGCCAGTGCTCTTAACCACTGAGCCATCTCTCCAGCCCAAATATTTTATTATTTTTATTATATGTGTATGAGTGTATTGCCTGCACGTATGTAAGTATACCCATGTCGTGCAATGCCCATGGAGGTCAGAAAAGGGCATCAAATCCCCTGGAACTGGAGTTATAGACAATTGTTAGCCACCATGTGGGTGCTGGGAGCCAAACCCAGGATCTCTGCAAGAGCAGCCAGTGCTCTTAACTGCTGAGCCACCTCTCCAGCCCCTGCTCACCCTTAAATTGCTTTTGTCAAGCATTTTCTCACCACAAAAAGTACTTAATACACTAATTCTGAGAACTGTCTATGGCATCTCATATAGAAATTGACCTTATCTGCAGTACTAGATCAGATCTACAAGGCTCCCTACTTTCTCAATCTGAGGCTACCTGGATCATGGATGCTAAGAAGTTTTTTAGAACTACAACATAGGCTTTCGTGATATACAATAGTGAGCCTCACAAAGGGAATCAAATCTAGACCCTTCTTGAATTATTCTACATCAGCCCCCAAAGCAGAATTAATTACCCTCACTAGGGCTCTCCAGCTGGGGGCAAGAAAGACAATATTGACACAGATTCAGCTTATGCTTTCCATGTGACCCAGCCATCTGGAGAGAAAGGAGCCTTCTCACTGCCCATAATACCCTGATTAAACATGCCCCTAAGATTTTGACCCTTCCAGAAGCCATCTGGCTTCTAACCCATGTGGCCATTATACATTGCAAGGCCCATCAAAAAGACCATTCTGACATCTCTCATGGGAACAATTAAACAGATCAACAGGCTACATAGGCAGCTAAGCCTCCACTCCATGCTTCCTAAATTCCCAATCCCACTCTCCCATGTCCATAATGTACCTCTCAGGAAACCCAAAACACTTTAGATCAGGCCTTTTCAGTCACACCCAAAGGATAGGGCCAAAATGCAAGCTGCTGTTCCCTGGATCCTCCCACGAGAGATCTTAACAATTCTCATTAAGCCACACATTCAGAACCAAATCCCTCCAAATTCTAATTGAGCCTGTCTTCACAGACACAGTCTTCCTTGAACCTTGTGACCCTTTTCTAAAGCTTGTCCTACTTGTCAAGCAAGTCCAGAGGGGTTATTTAAACCTACTTCCCTTCTACGGCTGTCCAGCATAAAGGAACTATGCTGGGGGAATATTGGCAAATAGATTAAATTCACAAATGCACTCGTGCAAGGGACCCAGATATCTGCTAGTGCTAATAAATGCCTTCACTAGATGGATACAGGCATTCCTCAATAAAACAGAAAGGGACTACAGAACAGATTCTTTCTTTGGGCTTCCCTAGTTCCTACAGTCTGGTGATGGCTTGGTTTTCATTTCTAGTATCTTTGCGCCACCCTGTCATCTTCAATCTTCTGGAAAGGTTGAAAGGGAAAACCTTTAGTGATTTCTTACCAAGCTCACACTCAAGATTCAATAGTCTTGATCTACTCTTCCCAGTCTCCTCTTTAATTTTCCACATTGCCTCCAAGTCATCTGCACATCTCAGCCCTTTCAGAGTCCTATATGGTAGGCCCTTCCTCCAAGCTCATCTCTTATTAGATCCTGGGGCTTATTATCTGTGTGTTATATCTTGGAGATAGGCCATTACTGACTACTAGGGTATGTGCAGCCCCCAATTTGACCTCACTTTTTCAGGATTTTATCCTCATATTAGCTCAGGGGGTTGGGTCTATTTTAAAAGTCTCCCACAGGATCTAATACTACTTGTGGCTGTTTGGCTTAGACCTTACCAAGTCCTGCTCATGTCTCCAACCACAGTCAAGCTACAAGGCCTATCATCATGTGTTAACCTGCCCAGAGTTAAATAACTAGTCTACCCTTAGAATCTCCAAGGGTCTACTCCTTTGAGCATCTTGCAGATCTCCATCTCTTCTTTCATTGAGACCCAAGAGAAATCCACCCTCAAACACTGTATTTGTTACATGTATCTTTATTGAATACAAGAGAAAAGCAACCTAAGGAAGGAAAGGTTTATTGAGGCTCACAGTCTGAGGGTACAGTCCATCATGATGGGGAAGCATGAGGCAGCTGCTCATATCATGCCCACAGTCACAAAGCACAGACAGACTGGCTGGTTGACATCTTCCTTTTTATTTAGTCTAGGACTACAACCTGTGGGATGGTACCGCCCACATTCAGAGACGGTCTTCCCTCAGAGCACCCTCATAGACATACCCAGAGGTGTGTTTCCAAGTCATTTTAAATCCTGTCAGGTTAACAATAAAGATTTACCATCATAAAAACCTCTAGACTCTAACAAGTAGCCAAGATACTCTCTAATCTTTCTGGATTTTGTGGTTTAATTTTATAAACTCTCTCCTTATTTCATCAACATTCTGCATTACTCAACCCAGCTTAGGACATTTATCTTGGGCTATTCCTAGACCAAAGTCACCACTTCCCTGGAGTTTTGACTCCTGTCTTTAACCCCTTGCTCTGATATCACTGAGTTTTATCCTGGATATTGGGCTTCTTCTCACCTCTATCATCACAATTTATCTTAAGCTGTGCCGGTCAACCTGAAATCACCTTATGGTGTTTGTACGAGATGATCACTTATGCTCTAATGTACAGCCTTACCCTCATGGATAATTGCCCTGGCTCTGTCATAGCCTCCCCTGACTCCCCTGGGCATTGGATCTGAAGGTACCAATCATTGGTTTTCACCCTCTCAAGTTCTCCCAAGTGACATCCTTGGGGTTTTAAATTCCACATCCACACTGTAGGACTACTGGATTGGTACTTACTCCACACCTCTTCTGTGAACTTCAGGTTCATATATTACAAATATGCAATGTCTTAGGATAAGACCAAAGTTGAATTCGGGAGATTAAAACAATTTCTCAGCAAATCAAAATAATGCCTAAGCAATAAATGTAATACCTGTTTCCTTAAGACTTAGTGTTACCATTGATAAATTACTAGCCACTCCTACACTATATTTGAGAGTCAGGAATTCAATAGTTATGAACTGCAGGCTTTACAAGCCAGTTATTATGTTGAGCAGAGTACTTTATAGGCTAATGAGGCCAGGGACAGAGGCAATAAGACAAGTTCACAAATACTTATTGACTGAAGACAGCAAGCTTCTCACAAGAGCCAGAGCATTCTAATCGCTGAGGTTCCCTTATCTACGGTTCCATAGCTTCTACCAAAAACCTCCAGAGGCAGGTGTGATGGTTGATATCATTTGTCAACCTGATAAGATCTAGAATCATCTGGGAGAGACAAGCCTCTGGGTATGCCTATGGGGGATATCTTAATTAGGTTAATTGAGGTGGGAAGACCCAGCCACTGTGGGTGGTACCATTCCTGAGCTGAGGTCCTGGACTGTATAAAAAGGAGAAAGTGAGCTGAGTACAAGCATTCATCACTCTCAGCTTTCTGATTGGGTGTGGGATGTGACCAGCCACCAAAGCTCCTGACACCCTGATTTCTTCACCTTAAACCGTGAGCCAAAACAAACCCTTAAGTTGGGGTATTTTATCACAGCAACAGGAAAAGTAACTGAGACAGTAGGCAAGAGAAGGAAGGAAGCGGGTAAGAGAGTGCTGGGGGCTGTTGTTCATTGGCCTAGAACTTGCCTAACATGCATGAGGCCTTGAGTTTCATCTTAGCACTGCAAAAAAGAAAATTAATTTTTTGGGAGTGGAATGACTGTTTTTGAACTCTTCTGCTTGAACTTTTGTCTGTTTCCCTTGGTTTGTCTTCTATAAACAGTGCTGTAGCTGTTCTAGACTAAGAACAGGTATGGCTCCTTGAAAGAATTCCTCCTTTAATAGGCATTATAATAGTCCCAGTGCAGCTGGCATGCCAGGCATGCATGTGGCTATGTTTATTTTCTCGAATTAAATATTTATAGGGCCCACTGTGTGCCCACAGTCAAAGAAGACCTTGTTCTCGAACCTTCCCAGGTTTCATGGAGTTAGTGCAATGCAGGCTGGGTAAAGCACACCTTTCAGTAAGAGAAGCCAACTGAGAAACCTGTTTGCCCAGGACACTGTTGTCCCAAGTGGGAAGGGAAGGAAACCTGACCGAGTTCCCACACCAGCAGGGCCAGGGCAGCTTTGGCTCAGTTTCCAGAGGAGGGCAGTGGTGTGCAGTAGGTCCAGCCAAGTGTCGGTGCAGATTTCAGCCCTTCCTGAAGGGGCCAGCCCCCAGGCAGCAGGAACCTTAGCTGGGAGGTGTCTTGTGATTTGTCCACTTTTGCCCAGTCCCAACACTTCCTTTCACAAACGAGCCTTTGGCCAGGAATTTCCAATCCAGTGTAGTTCATTAACTACTGATTGAGCACCTATTCCGGGGTCTGTCTCCCTATGAGCTGCACTGAACGCAAAGAGGTGTCCCAGAAGTTTACAAGATAACGAGGGCCCGGGAAGGTGCGGAGGTCAAGTTTGCCAATCATAACTGGAGGCGGAAATGCGCCTTGGTAGAGCATCTCCGCAAGGTGGCGCACAACACCCGAGGGTTCCGCAGAGGTCTCAGCAGCCCCTGCCTGCTCTGGTGTTTGGGGACCTAGGAGGTAAACCCATCGCCAGGCAGGACAACAGAAAATGTCAGCGGAAAGCTTATGCTTCTGAGAAGCAGCCCAAGGCTGATCTCCAAGGACTCGCATTCAATAGTCCCTGGATTTTATTTATTCATTGGTTATTTTTTTTTTGTGGTGGTGGTGATGAGTTCTTTGTTTTTTTGTCTTTGAAAATTTTTTATGTGTATGAGTGTTTATATGTATATAAGTGCGCCCTTGTCAGGCAATGCCGTGGAAGCCCAAAAGAGGGTGCAGGATGCCCTGGGCCTAGAGCTACTGATGGTTGTTAGCTGCCATGAAGGTGCTGGGAACCAAATCCAGATCTTCTGTAAGAAGCAGCCAGTCCTCTTAAGTGCTGGACCATCTCTTCGGCCCTGGGTCATTTGGTTTTTGAACAAGGTCTTTCTTGATATGTCAGCCTGGAACTTGTGGCAGTCCTCCTTCCTCTGCTTTCTGAGTGCTAGGATTACTGCTAGCCAGCATACTGGGCTTGTTTGTTTTCCATACTGGAGTTTGAACCCAGGGTCTTGTACATTGACAGGCAGGTGCTCTACTTTTGAGCTATGCTGCCAGAATTCTGCTTAGAACCCTGGAGTTGCCTCAAGATTGCCTCGAAGCTGGGGCAGGGAAGAAGGGGCAGGAAAGGGAAAGGCAGTGAAAGTCTGGTAAGAAAAAACAATGTGAGAATCATGCCTTCCCACGTGGAAGCCGTGGAAGCCGTAGCAGGTGGGCCTCAGAGGTCCTGGAGGGTGCCGCTGACTTTTTATAATTCGGGCTGGTAATAATCCCTTTACATGAAACAGATTTCAGACAAAGCCAGCACACCTTTGGAGGAAAGAAAAAAAAAAAAAAAAACAGGAGGAAAAAGCCTTAGGGAATTTGTTGTTTTCTTTGCGGGGGCGTGGGGGGCTCCCAAGGGTATTGAGCACAAAGAGGCTCAATTGAACCTTAGGGACCAGCAAGGCCACCCTCAGTGCTATCTCCTCTGGAGGAAGCACTGCCCAACCTCTGAAGCTGACTGTTCTAGAGACTGGAAGTCAAAAAGGCAGGGGCACTGAGATTCCCGAAGCTCCTGGCTCAGCTCATCAATTTCATCTGAATCTGATTAAAAGGAAATGCAAGACCAAATGGCTGGAAGAAAAGGTCAGGATTTGATCCCCAAGGCCACCTCCCCGCAGTCTCTCCCTCCCTCCTGCTCTCTGGCCTAGGTCCCATCACAGCTCAACTCCGATTTCCCCTTTCCCTGGGTAGCCCCGCACTGCCCAGAAACCCGGTAGAATGGTCCCATTGTAGGCCACACAAACCAAAATAGCAGCATTTTCTGTTCTCTGCCTCAGGGATATTCACTTAAAACCCCAAAGTCCCAGATGTGGACGACAATGGAAGTTGTTGTTGCAAATTAGCGATCCTGGAAGTGGTGAGAGGCAGGTAGTCGGAAACCAGCCAGTAGGGTGGGCCCGGCTGTGGGAGACAGGACAATTACACAGTCACTCCAATAACCCAATTAGCAAACTCTGGCAGGAAATCTCTTCATCAACAAAGCAGGGTAGAGAAGGTGGGAACGGGGAACAAGGAAGCGGAGTTGGGGAGCGCCTCAAATGAAGGACTAGGAGTAAAACTTCAGCTCCTTCTATGCTGCCAAATGCTATTTTTATAATTCTTTAAATGTTCTGGGTTCTTTTTTCTAAACCATGCCCTGGAGCATTGGATGAATAGTGTTTGCATTAATTAATGAATCGGATGACATCTCTACTCAGCATTGGGCTCAGCCCGGCTGTGGAAACTCTCTGGGTGGCCTGGGGAACGGGGATTGTGGAAGCCTGATTGATCACAGCTGTCAAGTCACGGTTATTCAGTAGGAAAGGTCAGTCGATGTTTCCCCAGCATCTTCCTGGTGTGAGGGCTGTCTCAGATTTGAGGGCAGAGGAGCAGGACACAGTGTGAATGGAGTCAGGCGCTTGTGAGCAAAGACAGGAAGAGCAGGCACAGCTCTCCAGGAAGGTGGGGTTCCTGGGACTTGGATGGTGACCTTACTGGCCTAGAGTAACCTGTTGGGAAAGAGGGCCGTGGAGTGGGCAGTGAGAACTGAAGTGGGTAAGATCCTCCCACCTCCCTGATACAGGGCATGGGACTGGCCTGGAAGCATACTTAGCGTGGCACATAGAGGTCTAAACTTCCATGGCAGAAGTACAGAGAGATAGGGTTGAAACCTGTCACCACTAGGTGCTCTGTAACTTCGGAGGAACAGATGGCCAAGATGAAGGCGTAGAAGCACGGTGGACATGGGGCCTGCCCTGTGTCTGCCTGCTCTCCACCCAGTTACTCTCTTTCACTTTTTCCTTCTCACCCTCACCCCCACCTTCCAGCCACTGTGGGAGAGAAAAATGACAAGATGTCCAGAGCTCAGAACAAAGGCCTGGTATTCTGTGTCCCTCCTGTTTGACCATTTCTAAGCACCGTGTGTCTGTTCCTTTACAGTTTGAAGGTTCTCTGTCCTTATCAGCTGTCTTCAGAGTGCAGGGACTGGGAGGGCCACACTGGCCTTGCGACTCAGGACCTCAGACAGGGTCATGCAAACAGTCCTGCACAGTAAATATTCTCTGGTGCCCAAGATGACAGTGCGTGGAGAAAGTACCCCACCCCCAAAGTTTTAAGGGAAACATTTCTCTTGTTCACTGATTGATAGAATTTTTGTAGCCAGGAAGATGTGGACTTGGGCATATGTGTTAAGATCTGTGGAGCTGTCTGTTTGAGCTGTCTGCCTAAAGCTTGAGAAATGTCCAGCTTGGCTTCCTGTGGCACAGCTTTCCTCTCTCATTCGGGTTGGAACCCAGGCTACTGGAAAGCCTCATCTGCACAAGTCATGGATGGAGTATGTTCCCAGACCAATGAGTAGCCTACACACTCTCTGAACCCACCCCCCAAATACTGCCTATTCTCAGGACAACCCAAAGTCCACCGATTTCTCCTCAGTTTTCATAACTGCCCAGTGTACTTCACCTGACCCTGCTTGCCCCAGGGCTTCAAGATTGGCACCCTGGAAGATGGCTCCTTGGGTTTCCCTCAGACCCAGCTCAGCAAACCCAGGCTCCTAAGGTGACTGGGGCTTTCAGAGATGACTCATTTTTGTTCAAGTCAGAAGTGCCTCAGCAGCCAAGGACTCCCTCCAAGAGTGAGCTCCCCCGTCCCAGGCAGGCGATATGAGACAAATCTCGGGCTCAACTTTGGGCAGAGGCAAGAGAACTACTTTGAAGGGCAAGGTGGGGGTAACCCTGTGGTGCTCTGAGAACACTGGCTTGCCCCTGCCAGCCCCTGGCGCATCTCCAGCTGTGCTCAGCTGTGAGGCCCACACAGCCTCAGCTCTAAGCAAGCCCTGACAAGAGATGGTCTTTGAGCTCACCCTGACCTCGGAGCACTCACTACAAGCACAAACAGGCCTTCAGAATGCCTCCTGACTTCCTGGAGTGAGGTAGTGGGGGCCGGAGCAAATGTGTCAATTGCTCTTGTGCCACTTTTTGGTGCTACTCCAGGTGGCTGGCACCACCGCCTCCATCCGGATGCTGAGGCGAAGGGAGTTAAACAGAAGACTTGCTTTGAAGCTGGCGGCATTGACCTCTGGTGCCCTGCTTTGGTGTTGGGAAGCCTTACAGCTGCTCTGGGCTGCAGAACCTTCCCCTGACTGATGTGGGGCTTTTTGCATCTGGGTGTTGGTGAAGCAGAGCTTTGGCAAGAGCCCTGGCAGCTGCCGCCAGGAAAGCGGCTGAAGGAAGATGATTAGACCTAGTAATTGGTTGCTTCTTTTCCTTTTTTCCCCCCAGGTAATAATGCCTTCCTCTAGAAAGGCATTATTGGTCCAGGACCAAGGCTAAAGTGTTCCAACTCTAGGGGAAGCTGCTGACCTCTAGCCGTGCTGATACTTATCATTACTCCTTACTTCGACTCTCTGGCCTGGAACTTGCTATGTAGACCAGGCTGGCCTGGAACTTGAACAGAGATCCACCCACCTCTCCCTCCTGAGTGCTGGGATTAAAGGTGTGTGCCATCGTGTCTGGCCTAGAATGATTCATTTTTTTTCAAAATGTATTGTGTGTGTGCATGGGTGTCACAGCACATATAGGTCAGAGAACACCTTGTTGGCTCCTTCCTTCCACATGTGGATCACAGGGATCACACTCAGATCATCAGCAAGCACTCTTAGCACCTAAACCATCTCACCAGCCCCATGGAATGATTCTTGAACCCCATGTTGCCCCCTTCCCTAAAACAATGTAGATTTATCAAACCTGTGTTCATGTTCACAGACCATGTATCTTACAAATTTATCTCCAGGATGACCTTAACATGGAGTCCCCAGTTCTAGCTGCTTAGGGAGATTCAGCCAGGCCTATAGCAAAGCACTTCATTAGAAGCTTTTGTTCTGGGTGAGCTGACTCATCAGTTCCCTAAGATAAGCCTGCTTCTGGGCAGGTTCCAGGCCCCTGTCCCTCCTGCTGGCCATTTCACCAGACCAGATGGCTCATATTAGATCTCAATTTGCAGCCTGCCATCCTTTGTGGGCATGTGCTTTGGGTTTGTCCCAGACTGCTCAGCTGGTCCCTCGGAGGATCTAGGAAGTCCTCACCATTAATTCTGGCTCAGCACAGAGGCTATGGTTCCAATTTCCATTTTCTGCAGGGTACCTACTGATCTAAACTCTCACTCAGAATTGTAGCCTTGAAAGCCTGAAAACAGAGCTCAGATGGGGTCCCTGCATTGGGTCCTGCATTTAGGAACCCCGCATTGGGTCCTCAAGAACCAGGGCTGGGGGACTGGACATATGGCTCAACAGATAAGAGCACTTTTCTTCTCTTCCAGAGAGCCCAGATTTAGTTTCCTGGTGCATTTCCATACATGCAGGCAAAATACTCATACACATGATATAAAAATAAATAAAAATCTTAAAACAAGATAAAAAAAACCAAGACTGACTTTGTGGGAAATCCAGTCACAATGAATGGACTAAGCCAGAATTGAGAATCAGTTCAGCTCTGGGTTTTTTTGTTTTAAGAAAGGGTCTCGTGGATCCAAAACTAACCTTAAACTTACTATTAGACAAGGATGACCTTGAACTTCTGATTTTTTTTCCTGCCTCTATCTCCTGACTGCTGGAATTATATGCCACCACAGCTGGTTTATGCTATGCTGGGGATAGAACCCAGAGCATCATACATGCTAAGCAAGTTCTCTACCAACTAAGCTACATCTCTAGCTCTGGCATTTCTGTTTTTAAATTTTTTCATTTATTTTTATGTTTGAATGTTCTGCCTTCATATACATAAGTACACCACAGGCATTGCAGAAGAGGTCAGAAGAGGACTCAGATCCTGGAACTGGAGTTACAGACAAGTGTGAGCCACCTACGTGGGTGCTGGGAATCGAACCTAGGTCCTTTACAAGAGCAGCCAGTGCTCTTAACCTCTGAGCAATTTCTCTAGCCCCTGTCTTTTGTTTTTTCATCTTCAGTGCTAGGGATTTAACCCATAGACCCCTTTCCAAATAAATACTCTACCACTGAATTACACCCTGAGCTTAGCTCTGGGATTTAATTTTTTTTCTTTTTAAAAAAATGTTATTGAATTTTGTGTAGTTCATACAGAACATCTTAATCATCTTTATACCCCCTTCCCCACTGGTACCCTCCATAGTCTTCCCCCCTCCTCTGGGATTTTAAACTTCAGCAACTGGCCTTCTTCTGGCTTCCTTCCTAGCTAGATAACCATACATTATTCAGTAGGTAGTTACTGGTCATATACCATGTGCCAGATGCCATGCTTAGGACTCTAGAATAAGGTTTGAAAAATAGTCCTTGCCTTCAAGGGACTGACTGAAGTCTGAGGGGCAGGCCCTTGCAACAAAGTAAAAGGCTCCGGTGTGGTGCAGTGATTGAGGGACCAGGCCTAGGAGCCAGACTGAGAGCTCAGGCTCCTCCTTTGCTGTTTGCAGAGTTCCTTTGGACACAGTTCCTAAGCATTATCTGCTTTGGTTACTCCCTTTGTAGGATAGGGTAACATCAATACCCACCTTGGTGTTTTATAAGGAGTACATTTGTCAATGGATTTAAGATTTTACTTTGTGTACGTGTGTGTGTGTGTGTGTGTGTGTGTGTGTGTGTGTGTATACCTGCATGAGTTATGTGCACCATGTATGTGCAGGTGCCCACTGAGGCCAGAGAGCATTGGATCTCCTGGAGCTGGGGTTACAAGTGGTTGTGAGCTGCCTGATGTGGGTGCTGGGAACAAAACCAGGATCCTCTGCTAGAGAAGTAAGCTCTTTAACTATGGAGTCAGCTTTCCAAGCTGTAATTAATGGATTTAGAGTGTTTAGAATGGAGTCTGAACAGTGAAGATGGAATATATTTGAAACATTTAAAAAGCTGTGGCATGGTAGGACTGAGTGCAGGACTGAAGAGAAAGGGAGGCCATATGTAGAGCCCACAACTCTGGCATTTATAGCCAGGAAAGCTGTATTCAAGTCTCAGATCTGCTGCAATATATTAATTTGATTTTGAATAATTATGGCCTTGACATGCTCCTCTGTAGAGATAGTAATATTTTCCCTTCCAACCTCATTGGGAGAAAGGAAAAACTTGTATTCACATCTCCTTTGTACCAAACACAATTTTATTCTGAGAATTGAAAGAAATAACATTATAAAGGTATTTTAAATTTGAAAAAGATATAGCAAACTGGAAATCACAACTCTCAGGTGCATCCATCAGGTGCATCACATGGATGGCTGAGAGACAAGGAGCAAGCCAGGTACTTTGGTACTTTGGTCTGACTAATAACAGCAGATAGGGCTTTGCCTCCCTGAGATTGTCCCTGAGTCTGTTATTTCCTCCTTACTAAAGCCTAGAGACCTCTTTAGAAGGAAGAACCAAGTACAGCAAGAAGTTCATCTGGGTGTGTTGAGTTTCTGGAGAATGATCCCATCACATATGAGGAACAGGTACATTTCTGAGAAGCTCCATGTCTGCTGAGCTCCAGGATCCTTTAAACACCACACCACCCCACCCCACCACCCCCCACAAGTCTGGCCCAGCACACAGCCAGAGCTTATGAACAAGGTGGGTCAGGAGGGACGTGCCACCTCAGTGTTTGCTCACTCTCACCAGCTGCTTTCACACATATCTTGAGACTTCTTGGCAAGGGGTGCAGAGTTTGCCATCAAGATTAAGGCTGGCTAACAGAATAGGGAAAGGAGGAATCTGCAGAGTGCAAGCAGGCAGTTCCAGAGACTGATCATCCTAGCAGGACTGCCATCACTGCCCTGAAGTCTTCCAGGAAGTTGTAAAATGAAGCTTCTGGAAACCTACCACAGAGCCAGAAAGAGTGTGGGCCATGCCCTTGGTGCTCTGTGTGTCTCTACAGAACAGAAGATTCTACTGGTTTTTTTATTGTCTTCCCAACCCATCCCAAACACATGATCCCAGATTGGAAGGTAGAAACCTTCCTCCAACTCTCTCAATGAATGGAGAACAACCCTGAGCTTCCCATTGGAGTCTAGCTGGAGTCTCATGTGAATGAATATGAGCCTCGAAGTTCTCAGCTTATTTTACCAGGCTTTTATGAGGATCAGTTGGAACAATGCAGGAAGAAACCCTTTACATCTTGAAAGGCACCTTAATGGGAGAACTTGCTCCAGGCACAGAAGTGAAGGCCCAGAGGACAAGAGCTGCCAAGCAGAGCCCTAATGGGCCTGGTTCTCCAGCTGTTCCAGCTAGCTCTTCCCCTGGGGACAGAGAGAAGCGTTTTCCCTGGGTCTTCTTTTTGACTCTGTCTAATGCAAGCATTCCAGGCTCCAATCATGTTCTGGATTCCTAATGAAAAGGTATTCACAAAGATCACAAAACTGTTTCTTCTCCTGCCAATGCTTACCCTTGCCATTGGTCTCAACATCAGGGTCACTCACTTCCCAGTGCAAGAACCCACAGCACCCCTGTGTGTAGCAGGATTTGTGTTTAAAACATGACAGGGTCTTTACCCCTTATCTAGCAAGAGCGCTAATCTATTTGGGATATTTAAGAAAAGCCAGACATTACCTCACTGGTGTCTTATCCAGGGCTGCTCTAGTCTTCCCATTAATTCCAGCAACCTGGGGTCTTTTGCCATGTTAAGCAAAATAGATATCAAAAACTCTCTTGTTCTGGGTAAAGGGAGTCACAGAACACAACATTTAGAGGCTCTGTTGTATTTATATTCAAGTTCCCCACCCCCACAACACCCCACAATACATGTCTGCTTTCTTCATTTTGAGAACAAGACAGGGATTAAAACTATCCCCCAGGTCATCTTGACTCCAATCAACTCTAATCTGGTTTCTCTGCTCCCTCTTCCCTAAAGGGTAAGACAAGTTTTCTATGTGAACTCCCACGAACCCCAGGAAAGTGCCAGTGTGGTTGCTAGGGAAACCAGCCACAGACAGACTTCTCCAGAGTGATGGCTGTTCTCCAGTGGAGTTGTTAGAGAGATAGTGACTGGGGCAGTAGTCATATGCCCCGTAAGTGGCTGCCTGAGCTATAGAATGAAGTGGGTCTCACATCTCCCCTAGATACAGGAAAGGCTGAGTACATCTAGAAGAAGGGCCTGTTCCCTGGACAGTAATGAGATCATACCTGGGCCACCTTATAGTGGCCAGCTAGTGTAATACCAGGCCAGATAATGGTGCGTTTGTATTTTCCAGTAGAAAGACTGAGGCCCTATTAAAATTTTCTTGTGTCCAATATCATTTGTTAGGTGATACAAAAGAAAAATAGTTTTGATCAGAGGCATCTTGATATGATGACTTGTCAGAAGATATTCACAGCTAAATCAATGTTTGGTGGAGTATGTGGAAATAAAGTCACATGAAGTCTGGGACTTGCTTTAAAACATGTTAAAGGAACTAAGGAGATGGCTCAGCAGTTAAGAGTATCTGTTCATCTTGCAGAGGACCTGGGTTCAGTTGCCAGCACCCACATGGCAGCTAACGACCACCTGTAACTCCAGTTCCAGGGAATCTGACTCCCTCTTCTGGCCTCCACAGGCATTGCATACACATGGTAAACATACATACATGCAGGTAAAACACTTATACACAAAATAGAAATAATTTAAAAACCAATTTAAAAACATGTTAGCAGAAACATAAGAAGGGAAAACTAAGTAAGGCAAATATGGTAAAGTCCCACCAGTAGAGCCTAAGTAATGAGTAATGTGATTTGAGCATATTGTCTGCTCAACTTTTTTGTTTGTGGCAGGGCGTCAGTCTATACCTCAGACTGATCTCAAACTTACAGTGCTCCTTCCTCAGTCTCCCACGTGCTGTGATTACAGCACCATGTCTGGCTGTGTTCTCTCAACTTTTGTAGATGATAGAACATTCCCATAATTTATTTTTCCCATGTCCATAATTTAAAAAGTAATTAGAGTTGAGGATAATATAGTGCAGTGGTAAAACCCTGGCCTAGCATGTGCAAGACCCTGGGTTCCAGCCCCAGAACCACAAAATAATTGATGGGGAACAAGTATAGAAGGAAACCCACAGACTGTGAGACTGGAAAGAGAGAAACCTGGAAGGGAGAACTGGGGAAGGAACCTGGGACCTCGCTCATGCTAGGCAAGTGCTCTACCACTGAGCTGCACTCCTAGCCTGAGAGAAGCTGTTTAGAATACATGTAATTGATGGATTCCTACAACTTTTTAAAATCAATCCCATAGATGAAAACAGCAAAAGTTAGAAGAAAACAGAATAGCAATGTATATACTGCTAATCTGGAAAATGCAAATTAGAAAACAAGACAGCAGTTTAGACACATTAGATTAGGGAAAATGCAGACCTATAGAATTTGATAGGCTTGACATTCTGGACTTGATGTCTTTGACCTCTGTGTGTCTTACAAATTGATAGCTATCCAGAGGTAGACTCACACCCAGGTTCTGCCTTTTGGCAAACACCTATCTATAATCCCAGAATTTGGGAGTCTGGAAAGCCCAAAGTAGGAGTTCCAGTTCCAGCCAGGTCTGGGCTACTTAGTGAGATATTATCTCAAAAAAGTTTTATGGCTGGGAGATGACTCATCAGGTAAAGGTGGTTGCCACCAAGCCTGGGTACCTGAGTTCAATCCCTGGGTCCCACATGGAGGAAAGAGACTCTACCCCCACAAGTCTTTTGACCCCATATGTGCTCTGTGGCATGCTCCCTGCCCATGCACACACAAACAATAAATGTAATAAAATTTTAATTAATTGAATTTCAAAAGCTCTTCCATTTTTAAGATTTCATTTTATGTGTGTGAGTGTTTGCTTACATATGTGTAAGTGCACCACGTGCATGCCTGGTGCCTGTAGAGGCTAAAAGGGTGACAGATCCCCTGGAACTAGAGTTAAGGATGGGTTATTAATTGCCACATGGGTGCTGGGAATCGAACCCGGGTCCTCTTCAAGATCAGCCAGTGCTCTTAACTGCTGAGCCAACTCTCCAGTCTTATTTCTTCCAGTTTTGAATCAATTTTTTCCTATGATGTCAGACCCTTTGACCCAGCTTTCACCTTGATGTAAATGACTCCCAAATCATATCCTCCAGCCTTTTTCTCCTTGACATCACTTCTATATATCCACCCACTTGCTGCCTAGTTTTTCTATTGTAGAATTTTTCATCTATGTCTATGTCACCATGGTCTCAAAACAGCTCCTTTTAATTCCTGTTTGTGTCCATAGCACACTCAATAAATGTCTATTTTAATGGTCATTAGTTCTTTCAACTTTTACCTCTTCCCACTGAAATTACCCTAGGCAGAACAGCTGATTTTGCTTTCAAATATTCTGGGCTTCCCCGCCCCCAAAATGCTCTTATTTTCCCCCTAACATCAATTATTGCCAAGCTCAAAAGCATTATGATGGCCCTCCGCCAACATAAGACAGTTCAAAATCTTTAACCATTTGTGTGCCATCTACAGCTCTGGTGGAGACATCCTTCCCCAGCTCTGCTATCCTCCATCCACTGCTCCAGGCTGCATGTTTTCCTGTCTTCCTGTTCAGTTCCAAGATGTTTCTAGTTATCCACCCTTTAAAGTCAAGTCCACTGCCTTGGCCCAGATCCCTGCTAGAATCATTCCCATAACCTAGCCTAGTGTAGCCTCAACTCTGGACAAAGTTCATTTTATGAAAAGAAGTCTGGAAGGCCCCTCCTCTCTACTTCCTCAGATTGTAAATAATGAACTCAGTGGGGCTGGGGTGAGTCTCAGTGGTTCAGTACTTGCAACACCCTGAGTGTAGTAGTGTTTGCGGGCAGGGCATTGGGGTCTGAGGACTATATTTGTCCTGTGTCATAGAACTAACAGTGTCCATGTGAACTTCCAGGAAGCTATCCATTAACAACGCTGTTTCAACAGTCACACCCCAAGGCCAAGCTGGAAGACATATCCTGCAGACAAGTCATAGATGGAAGAAGCTTACTGTAGCCTAAGTGCTGCATTTGCTGTTTGTCTCTGGAAGCCCTGAAGAGTGGCTAACAATATTTAGTCAAGAACCTGAGCAGATTAAAGTGTGGGTGTATACACATACACACACACACACACACACACACACACACACACACGCACATCTAAATTGCCCAGCGGACTCAGGAAACAGAAGAGGGAGGAGGAGGAATAGATATGTTCATTCAAAAGTATGTCATGCATATGAAGGATGGAACCAGGCTTGGTGATACACACCCTGTAATCCCAGCACTCAGGATGCAGAGGCAGGAAGATCAAGAGTTTGAGACCTGCCTGGACAAAATAGCAAGAACTTATCTCAAAACTCTAAACAAAACAAAACCGTATGTATATGCACTAAACCCACCTCACTCCTTGCCCTTCTTCCTCATTTGTCAACTATAAGGGAGGCTGGCCTTACATCAGACTTGCAGGGACATAGGGAGAAATCCTCTCAGAGCAAGAACCTGATGAACATCAGATTCCTTTAAGTGTAATATTTTATCAATTCTAAAGTGTACATTTTCACATTCTAATACTATAAAATCAGAATCTGTCTTACCCCCATAGAATTTCTTTCTCTTGGTTGGTGGTATACAGAAACAAAAAGTAGGGCTGGAGATGTAACTTAGTTGGTAGACTGCTTACCTAGCATGCAGAGCCTTGGGGTTGATTCCCAGAACTGTATAAACAAGGCTTGGTGGTAGACACGTGTCATTCCCGTCACTTGGAATAGAAACAAGAGGATCAGAAGGTCTAGGTCATCCTTAGCTACATAGAGAGTTTGAGGCCAGCTTGGGTCACTTTTCTTCTTTGGAGGTTTTTTTTTTTTTTTTTTTTTTTTTTTTTTTTTTTTTTTTTTTTTTTTTTTTTTTTTTTTGTGTGTGTGTGTGTGTGTGTGTGAGGCACTGGGGATTGAATCTAGGGCTTCACACCTTAGGCAAGTATTCTACCACAGAGCTACACCCCCCTTCCAAACTGAATGAAATACAGTAACACTGTGTAGGCTGCACTGTTGCTTTTGTGTGTCTCCAGGGATTCAGACAAACTAGACCCTTCCATTGCTTTATGTTTCCTCTTCATAGCAACCCCAGGAGTCCCAACTTAGGTCACTGTCCACCTTATGCCTCTGCTGCCCATTGTCTGAATGACTTGGCAGCAAACTCCTTGGGTGGTAACAATCTGTATGCTCAAGAGAGACTCTAAGCTCAATATGGTGCCCCATGAATAATTCACTGTTCTAATTGTAAAGCAAGGAGCTCTGAGTAACCCGAGAGCCAGGGCAGAGAGCTGTTTGAAAACACACATGTGCACACCAGGACTGCCTTTCTCTGTGGCTTTGTTGGGGGGTTTTCTGTTCAGCTTTTCCTGCCCTTGACTGCTTTTGCAGCTGTAAATAGAGCTGTTGCCAACTCAGTCCCTGATGCTTGGGAAGGGGGCTAGCTTACACAGAACATTTTCCTGCTCTAAAAAGTAGTAGAGGATTATGGGTTTCATCCAAGGCCCAGCCAAGAAGCTAGTATGACACCAGTGATAGGGAAGACAATGGTGAAGAGGGATGGGTGCAGATATGGATGAGTTCAGGAGTGCCCTGCCCTGCCTGGGAGTGCCTTTTCTTGGCATCCCAAATACACTGGATTCAGTCTCCTTGGCATGCCTGGGTGAAGGAGGTTGTGGAATCCTAGCCTGAAGTGCCCAGAGAGGACAGTGTACTGCTGGCAGCCCAGCCAAACCTCTTGTTAGTATTTGTTTTGTGATATTGGGGATCGAACCCAGGTCCTGGACCATGCTAAGTTACTGTTTTATCACTGAGCTGCATCCCCAGCCCCTGCATAAGCCTTCTTGCAGGAGGGCGAATTTAAAAGGCAGCCTGCAGGCTGTGCAGTCCTCGGATGCTGTTCTTTGACCTTCCCTCCAGTTGCTGATCACTCCAGAGTGCTTTATCTTTGCCAGAACCTCATCAGGAGGAGGAAGCTGCTGAGACAAAGGGGGGATGTACTACTCGAGCCAATTTCTATTCCTAGCCTGTGGTTAACCCAGCAGGTAACCTTGATCAGGTCATTAAGTCCTCCCTACACTGACAATAGTGGATCCCACCCTGTGTCAAGGAATTCCTGTGAAAATTGTTGCTGATATTTTAACGTGTTTAGAGATCTTGCAAAAGATAAACAATATCCCTATGTTTGGGCACAGTGTTATGGGGTATCCTTGAAATCTGGCTCTCTGCCAGTACGTTGCTTGGTGCCCAGGTTTAGAACACACTTGGGATTTGTGATAAATATAGCTAACATCTATTACATGTTTATGATGTGCTAGGTACAGAAGTTTAACTCAGCAATATTATGAGATAAAACAGGTCTACAGAGGTTAAGTAACTTTACCAAAGTTGTACAGTTGATTTGCTCTTATCCAGGCAGTTGAATCATGTTAAAACAACTGAGTAATTTGTCACCTCTGAACACTTGCTATATACTCTGTATTGAGCTGGGTGGTATGAGAGATATGGAATGGTATAAACGGAAAGGAACTAGAGGACAGCTCGGTGATAACATGGAGGTACAAAGTGCTTCTGGAAATCTGAAGGGAAAACTTGCTGGAGACAGTATAGTCTGAGCACTCTCAAGTTTTTTCTTCCAAAACAGAACATTTAGACTCTCTGAGATCCTTCTGTCTGGAAAGATGCTAATTTACATTGGTTGTGGGAAAAGGACATGGGGGAGGGCCCACTTCTTGGTAAAATCTAGAACCAACTGTAGATGCTGTCTGTTGCTGATTCACAGTGCATTTCAGGTCTTGAAGCCCCACGATGTTCTGCAGTTTAAAAACCTTGAATGTTTCTCAAAGTGTGGCTGTAGATTATGTTTTACGTAGAACTGACATCAATATGTCACACACACACACACACACACACACACAGTGTGGGGGATGGATCCCAGGGTCTTGAACATGCTAAGCAAACACTTTTACTGCTTGAGCCTCATCCTATATCAGTATTTCATAGCCGGTTTCACAGGTAGGGCACTACACAGGAAGACGCCTCACGGGAAGTAGAAGTAGCATCAGCCTCAAGAAACTTAACTTCCTGAATATCCCAAGTGACTCTCACCTTTTCAGAACTGATGTTCATCAACATATCACTGTTTTTTGTTTGTTTGTTTGTTTTTTAAAGATTTACTTTTTTTACAGTTTCATTTATTATTTTATTCTATGAGTGTTTTGTCTACATGCACATAAGTACACCCATGTTGTGCAATGCCCCAAGAGGCCAGAGAGGGCCAGGAACCAGAGTTCTAGGTGGCTGTGAGCTGCCTGACATGGGTGCTGGGAACAGAACCAGGGTCCTCTGGAAGAGCAGTAAGTGCCCTTAACCATTGAGCCATCTCTCCAGCCCCAATATATCACTGTTTTGACATTTAAAAAAGCTTCTTGGGGGGGTGAGGGGAAGGTTTATTGGTTTAAGGTCTTTATATATATACCAGCCAGACTATAGATACCTTTTAAATTGTTTTAGTTATATTTTGTATATTTATTTGTGGTGGGAGGGGGGTAGTGTGCATGCCAAGGTGCACATGCAGAGGTCGGAGAACAACTTTCAGGAGTCAGTTCTTTCCTTCCACCCTATGGGTCTTACTTAGGGATCGAACTCAAATCATCAGGCTTGGTGGCAAGGTCCCTTGCCTACTGAACTATCTCCCCAGTCCCAGACTACAGATTATCTTAAATGTAAATACTTAACTGATGCACTTTTTTTTTTTTTTTTTTTTTTTTGAGAGGGTCTCTGGTAGCCCCAGTCTGCCTAGAACTAACTATGAAGGCCAGGCTAGCCTCGATCTCATAGAGATCTGCCTGTCTTTGCCTCCTGAGTGCTGGGATTAAAGGTTTGTGCCACCAGGTCGGTGTCCTGATGTATCTTTTTATCCCTTTGAGTCAGCCTTGCCTCAAAGGTCAACAAATATTTAGCTTAAAAACAGAACTGGTAGGAAAAAAAGAAAAAACCACTGGAAATGACAGCAATTATTGGTAATTTACAACTGATTACTTAGTTGCTAATTGCTGTTCAATCAGAACTCTTTGAAAGATTGGTGGTTGTTTAAAATGCAAAATCATGTTAATGTGAATGCTGCTTTGGTCAGAACTGGGACTGGGGTTGAGGTACCTGGCTTTGCAGCATGGTCTCTAAAGAAGATCTTCCTTTAAGAACTTGACTGCTTTCTGCTGCAGTAGGGGTGACAGGTGTGAGCCAGGCTGTCCAGAGGTCAGATGCATGGACAAGAATCTGATACAGACTGAATGCCCTGGGTGGGCGTGACTACAGATGCCAACCAAATGGCTATTTGTGATGCCACTGCTTCCGGTAACAACTGATTCAAAGGAGGGGAGGGGAGGGGGACCCTGCAATTAAAAATGAAAGGCTTGTTTTGATTTGGCCTCAGGGGACCAGTTTAGCTACCTCCCTACTTCAAATATGTCTCTGCCTTGCCCTGCTGACTGCTTGGCATCAAGGATGGGAGAGGACATTTAACTGGAAGGTTTGAGACCTTCATGCCCTAATGCTGCGCTGAAAAGTTCCTCCTCCATTGACTCCCTAACCCACCCCTGGGGTTTGGTTTGGTTTGGTTTGGTTTGGTTTGGTTTGGTTTGGTTTTGGTTTTGGTTTTGGTTTGGTTTGGTTTGGTTTGGTTTGGTTTTGCTGAGCTGAGGGTAAACCCAGGGCCTCATTCATGACAAGCAAGTTCTTTCCCACTGAGGCACACCTCTGGCTTGCTTTTCCAGAAGTAACTCATAAACCATTTGAAACTGACCCCAGAGGGGTGCCCATGTGAATGGAACAGAACTTGACCCCTTTTTCAGCTGGAGGGGAGACAGGCAGGGTAAAGTCCTTGTATAGTCTACCAAGGTCCCAGCATTCTTAGCTCTGGCTTAGGAAAATCCTGCCTCCTGGGGGGAAATTACTGATCTTGGCTGTAGTTTTTTTCTTCTTGATGGAGTTCTGATGAGACTGTTACAGGTACCTGCCTCTGGTATCAGAGTCATCCAGACTTAGTCCTCAGCAGCCTGGAAACACTGGCAAACTATAGTCTCCCTGACCGGTGCAGGCAGACTGCAGGAGCTGGGTGTGAGCTCTGGAGGTCTCTGCAGAGTTCTGCTGGGTGTCTGCTTGCCACCTCCCCTCTGGGAGGTTCCAGTTCAGGCAGCTACTGAGAAAAGAAGGTGGGGCGGTGGGCTCATAGCCTTGAAATCTAATCTGTGGTCACTTTTCTCTAAATCCAGATGGCTCTCCACCCACTACCCACCTGCTTGTGCCCTTTTCAGGGCACAGTGACCGTGTGTGGCTGAGGAGGCAGTGCGGGACAAGTATACCCGACTCCTTCCTCTATGAATTAAGTACTCAAGTCTTGTGTTTCTTGGTCAGTATGAGTCTAACACAGCCACTTTGAGCCTCGTTTTCAACTCCACAGGCATTCCACATAGGGTGCCTTTGAGAAATGCTGCTGACAGCTATGGGAGGGATTGGGGACAAGGAGGCTCCCCTTCAGTGTCCAGTGTTGAGTGTCAGGTCCTTATAACCCTATCTTTAATTTCTCCAACACATGCTAGGATGGACACAGCCTTCAGCCTCTGCTTCTAGCCCTGTTGACAACCGTCACACCCACTAGACTGACAAAGAGCTCCACTGGACAGATGTGTGCATACAGCAGGAGCTCCAGGGCTTTGGGGTGGTTTGAATCCTGCCCACCTAACCACAGGCTCTCTTTCTTGTGGCGCCCCTTGTCACCTGCTCTTTGTGGTCATCTAGCTGTTCTCCTACCTGAAGGAGTGGGGGCAACTGCTCCCCCAGCATCAAAACCCCAGAGGGAAGGCCGAGGAAGCCATCAGCAGAGCTGAAAAATGGTAGAGCAAACATGAGGCTGCTCAGGGAGGATGGCTCCCTCCTGGAAACCCTCACATGCAATCACATGTGGGACGCAGGCTTCCAGACACATATGCAACTTGACGTTTACTGTGGATTTCCAGTGTGCCTGCCTGTTACCAACAGCTTTCCATTACCTGCCTCATCTACTCCTCACAAAGACTCTGTAAAGGAGGCTCTGTGATCTTCCCAATTTTGATGACAGACTGAGGAAGTTAAATAACCTGTCTAAGATGGTACAGCTGGTATGTGGCAGAGCTGGGAGTCTAGCGGAAGATAGGCAGCCTGTGCATGACGACTGGGCTTTGCTTGAGATTAAATCATGTATGCTTTGCCAAGGTTGGGTCTTGTGTAGATTCACCTGATACAGGGGGTAGTGAGCTATGCCCATGAACCAGATCTAGCCATGGCCTAATTTTATCATATCAAGAATGGTTTCTGGGGCTGGAGAGATGGCTTGGTACTTAAGAGCACTGGCTGCTCTTGCAGAGGACCAGAATTCAGTTCTCAGTGCCCACATGGCAGCTAATAACCATCTGTAACTCAAGCTCCAGGGGATCCGATCCCTTCTTCTGGCCTCTGTGGGCATTTTGTGCACATGGTGTACTTACATACATGCAAGGAAAACACTCATACATAAATAAAAGAAAAAAATGGTTTCTTACAACTTTCAAGAGTTGTTTCCAAAAATAAAATATAGTAGAGAGTGCTGGGGAGATGACTCAGTGGATAAAGTACTTTCTACATAAGCATAAGGACCTGAGTGGATCTTCAGCACCCACGTAAAAAATGGGTGTGGTAGCTCTCATCTATAATCCCAGCACTAGGAGGAGTGGAGACAGGCAGCTCCCTGGAGCTCAACTGGCCAGCCAGGCTAGTGACACTGATGAGTTCCAGGTTCAGTGAGAGATCCTAATTCAAAAATATTAAAATTAAAATAAATTGGAGAAGCTATTGAGGAAACATCCCGATGTCAACTTCTGGCCTCCACACGTCCTGCACAGGCAAGTGCACCCACATACACATTTACATACACACACATACACATACACACACACACACACACACACACACAAAAGAAAAATATTTAAAATATGACCACCATCACCACCACCCAAAAAAAACCCCAGTAAACCCCAGCACCATGCCCACTACCCTGTCATTGTCTTTGGTCTGCCTCTTCCACGAGTGCTCTGCACAATTAAAAATTTGCTGAGGGATCTGCAGGCACAGCTTTGTATTAGAAAATGTGCCAAGTGTGGTCCAAGGCCCTAAGTTTGATCACCAGAACCACAAAACAAAACAACTCAATGAATTTGTTCTACACTTGAAGATGGAGGTACCAGTGGAGATTTTTTAACCTTTGGTTGTACCACTACCGGAGTCTGTGAAAACCTTAGCAATTTGCCTGACCAGCCAGTCCATAGGCTAGCATTAATGATTATATAAGAGGATAAGCAATTTTGGCCTTGGAATTAAGGGAAATGATGGAAGGGAATCTGCCCAAGGCTCCCTGAGACATTGGCAGGGAGCTGAAGGTGTCTTAGAAGATGCACCACAGGCCACATTATCACTTCAGCAACTCTAAATGTGTAAAGTAATCTGCTGAGGCTTAAGGAAACACGCTTTCTCCTTTCACACTGGACATGTGACCAATAGAGCTGATGTAGCTTAATGTGTTTTCTTGTCTCCTTTCCCCACCCGGGTGGTGAATTCCCTGAGGCTCCACGCTGGTTTCATGTTTTACTTATGTCTTCTCTGAGTACTTGGTATGACCGTCATATACAGCAACCATCTCCGCATTGTCTTCTTTTTGGCTTACTTTCTATGAAAAGGCCTAAGTCTCTAGAAGGAGTGTCAAAAACAGGCAGGCTGGGGAGATGGCTTAGTGGGGAAAGTGATTACCTTGAAAACATGAGCACCTGAGTTTGATCCCTCAAACCCCATGGAAAAAAATAACCAGACATGGTGATGGGCACCTGTAATCCCAGTGCTGGGGAGGTAGAGGCAGGCAGATTCCTGTCTAGTTCAATCAGCAAGCTCCAGGTTCAGCAAGGGGCCTTGTTGCAAAATAAGGTGATGGGGCTGCAGTGATGGTGTGCATTTTGCTCTTGCAAAGGATCCAAGATCTGTTCCAGCACTCACATTCAATATCTCACAACTGTGTGTAATTCCAGCTCCAGGGGATGATGATGCCTCTGGCTTCAGCGGGTCACCTGCACTCACATGCACATAGCCTTCTATAAATATGCACATAATTTAAAATAATACAAATAAATATTTTTAAAAATAAAAAATAAGGTAGAGAGTGATTGAGGTAAACACTGGATATTCATCTCTGGCTTCTATGTGCACATTGTGTATCCCTGTACCCATATGCACGCACACACATACATACACACTGAGACAATTCAGGGGCTTCAGTGTCCAAAGCTTTAGAGAACAGGCATGAAGCAGGCGGAGGAGCCCCAGCTGGGATACCCAGGCCTCTGGTGCCCACATGGGGTGGCTTGTGCTCTTCTGCCCCTTCAGCATTCAGCCCTCTTTCATCCTCTAGGAAGCATCAGGAGGTTTAATTATTTCTCCAAGCTGACTCAGAAAGCATTTTGTCTGCCAAAGAATTCTGTCAGTTAAGTACAGCACAGTGAGGTCCCTCCATGGTTCCTGGCGAGGGAACCTCTGCAAGTCCTGTCAAGGAAAAGGACTCTGGAGAGAGGCCCACAGCTTAAGGCTTGGGGTGGGGTCCCGCCCTGACACCCCCCCCCACCAAGGGCTGGGCCCGTTGCCAGGAGGGAGTTGAGGGAGTGGTTGCTGAGGAGCACCTCCCACGGGTGTGTGAGAAGCCAGCTCCAGAGCACTCTCAACACCAGGCTGCCTTCCAGCCAGTCCCTGTGGGGCCTGCCCTCCTCCCCTTTCATTTTGTTGATTGGAGATTGTGTCCTTGAATAGAACTTAATGTCCTTTGGAAATTATCTGTTCTTTTTTTTTTCCTTTTAAAAAATGTCTCCTGTTTTCTGCATTCACTGTACACTGTCACTGTGTCCTAACTGCTGGAGGTGGACAATGGGACACTGGAAGACAGACCCAAAATGTCTGCTCTCTTGAGGCCAGCCAGGGAGAGTGAGAGGGAAGGAGGAAGCCAGGAGAGCCTTTGGGGACAGGAGGCCTGCTTCCTCTAGTCAGAGTGGGGTTAGGATGCGTGAGCCCTGGGAGAGTCCGCAGCAGATGGGGGGTGGGGCAAGGCTACCAGGCGGAGAACTGGGGATGGCCACCAGGATTGAATCTGAGGGACAGGGATGATCCTGAGTAGAGGCTGAGCAGTGCTTGAGAAAGCGGAGCTGAGGGAGGAGCAGACTGAAGGAGACCAAGGCATCTTGGTGCTTCATGGTAGCTTCAATCTGCTCTCTCTGCACCCACACCTAACCACCCCTCATGAGTAAGGTGGTGTGCATTAAGTGTATATTCAGTTGTCCCCCCTCTCTGCAGCTGACCCGTGTAGTATATCTAGTTTCCTGATGCTGGGTGGGAAGCTTTGCCTTCTTACTGAAAGAACACTTTCTACAGAAAGAGCCAGGTGCAGGCTGGGATTTTCTTATGAGAAATGATAATTATGCTAGTCAATTCCATCTCCTGGAAGACCAGAGATTGGTTATAAATGACATAGTTAGGGGCTGGAGAGATGGCTCAGCGGTTAAGAACACTTGCTGTTCTTCTAGAGGACCTGGGTTTAATTTCTAGCACCCACATGGCAGCTAACAACTGTAACTCCAGTTCCAGGGGATCCAATACCCTCTTCTATCTTCTTTCAGGCACTGCACACACATGGTACACTCACATACATGTAGGCAAAACACTCATACACATAAAATAAAAAATATTAAAAAAAAATGACAGTTACAATTCTACCTGAATACTCCCCAGCTGCCCACAAAACAACAGAACACCCAACAACCATGGCTTGCTAGTGTCAACAAATACTTTACTATATACAAGGAAGTATTTCATATATTACTATCATGTGTTGCTTAACAAGAGACAAGTTCTGAGAAATGTGTCCTTAGGTGATATTGTCACGTAAACATCACAGTGTCCTTAAACAAACCAAGATAGCTACCACATCACTAGGGCATAGAATCTTAAAGGTCTACTGTTTGCTGACCAAACACAATGCATAGCTGTATGTCATTTGATTCCCGAGTAACCCTGTGAGCTGTTTACCAATTATGAGTGAAGAGAGATTCCAAGGGGCTAGAGAGAGCCAGGGAATGTAGGATCAGAAGGGAAAGAAAACTACTGTCTGTGCTGAGGCTGTGGTAGAGCAAGGTATCCAGTTCATGCTAGGCATACCTTTGAGTGGATGAACGTTGTCTGCCAGGCTCCAAGATCAGGAGTTGGCTATTGCTCCACTTGCCACAACTCCAGGGCCTAGAGTCTAACTAAAGTCTCCAGATCTGCTCAAGGGAGTTTTCTAAGCCCTGTCTCTCATCATCCTCTCTATGGTAGAGCCTCCCTCCAAGAAAGGATTATTATTTGATGCACCTGGTATCTGACTGACTACCGGCTGAGGTGCCAGAGTTCTAGACTCTGGGGCTATAGATGCAAACAGTGGGTTAGACTCCCCACCCTCAGAGAGCTCACATTCCAGTCAGTGTATAAACCAGTTATAGCTGAATCAAGCAGTCACTGTGTGGATCAGAGAGATTAAGGAAGAGAGGTGAGCATCTGCATTTCCTGTTTTATGGGCTGCTGTGAGCAGACCAGAGCTGGCACTGACTGGACCCTCGCTGGCACTGACTGGACCCTCACCAGCACTGGCCATTCCCAGGGCCCTGTCAGAGAGATTAAGGAAGAGAGGTGAGCATCTGCATTTCCTGTTTTATGGGCTGCTGTGAGCAGACCAGAGCTGGCACTGACTGGACCCTCACCAGCACTGGCCATTCCCAGGGCCCTGGTTACAGGGATGACTTGACAGCTGTGTGTCTCTTCTTTGGCTGTGGATTTTATGCTTTTGTTTTAGGACTGAATTCTGAGACTAAGATTTCTTAAATAGGAAAACAAACAAACCCCCAAACAAGAACAAAGACATAGTTTTTAAGAATTGTTTGTAATTCAAGACTGGAGAGATGATTCAGCAGTTAAGAGCATTGGCTGCTCTTGCAAAGGACCCAGGTTCAGTTCTTAGCATCCACATGGCAGCTAACAACTGTTCCAGGAGATCCAATGCCCTCTTCTGTCCTCTGTGGGCATTGCATGACATGGGTGTACATACATGCAGGCAGTATACTTGTTTGTAATTTAGCCATGCCTGGTGGTGTAGGCCTATCTATAATCCCAGCTACTTGGGAAGCTGAGGCAGGAGTGTGAGTTCAAGGTCTGCCTGGGCTACAGTGAGGCCAAGGCTGGCCTGGGCAACTTAGTAAGACCCTGTATTAAAATAAGTAAAAAGTCTGGGGTTATAAGTCAATGGTAGAGTACTTGCCCAGTATGCACAAGGTCCTAGACAGGGGGCTCTTAAGACCTCTAATCCCAGATTTTGACCCATTTTTTAGACACAGGTGCTTCTTGCCAGTGGATACAAAAGCTGGAGAGATGATGGCTCAGTGGTTAAGAGGACTGACTGCTCTTGCAGAGGACCCAGGTTCAATTCCCAGCAC
>NW_008359963.1:1362617-1370160 GCF_000622305.1 Nannospalax galili | reverse complement strand
AATTAAAATTAAAAAAATGTTTTTAAAAAAAGAAAACCCTTACCCACCTCCTGACATGCCCTTTTGTGCTAACTGGTTTGAGTTGTTTCTAATAGTTGTCGTCAAACAGTCTCATCTCTAATGTAAACAAAAACAGACTTTTAGGAAGAGCAGAAGCAGCAGACCTACAGCTGCCTTCATATGACCTGGTCATGGAGTGATAAAGTTATTCTGGTTACTTAGAGACTGTTAGACCAGGGACGTTTCCCTGCCCCGCACCTTCTCTCTGTCAAGGTCAAGGCGTAGGACCATACACTAAATGTATGAATGTACCTGGATACAGCCAGAGTCAGACCTCTTCCCAATTCTGTTCTCCATACAAAATCAGACTTTGTGACCCACCCCTGTTTCTTCCCTCGCTTTAGACTCTAGAATGAGGTGCCGATTATGATAGAAGGAAAAAGATGAACTGTCTCCTCAACTGTGGGTATTGATCACAGTAAGCTCAGCAAAAAGCAGCTGCTAGGTCATATCCTGTTTGGAAAGACATCTTTAATCTAGTAAAAGCAATCTTGTATCAGCTGCAGGAAGGTCCTCTGACTTCCTTTGTTCCAGTCTTAGCTAGCCTCAACTTGCACCATAGGCCACTCTTTTCCTGGGGAACCTCCCCCAAAGTCCTTGATCACAGATCACGTCTTACTAAGTGGTTAGAGTCGAGGCCATGTATCTAGCTCAGTCCTTGACTCACAACAGGGACTCAGACTCTACTCGTTCAGCAAAGAAAATCCAGTATTCAGTATTGCCTACTAGTCTTCAGACCTACGCCTCTACAGAGGATCATGTAACTTGTACTTTATTGCACTACATAGCCAACTCAGGAATGTGTGTTCAGGAGACAAAAAGAGCAAATATGGCTCAGGTGACCCTGACTAGCTAGAAATTCCAGGTTCCTCTCTTGAATAGGACCCATTTAGGATTAAGTAGAAAGCAGGAGTTTATTCTCTCATATACAAGAATTCCTGGGCAGGAGTGGTAGCTGCATGAAGTTAGCAGAAAATCGGGCACTTCTGTCTTCCTCCAGCACCATCCTCAGCTTTGGCTTCCATCCCCCATGTTACCTCATGATCCAAGAGGGCTGAGAGGCATCAGTCATCATGTCTGCATTCCAAGCAGCTAGATGCAGGGAGAGGGACAAGCAGGCAAGAAAAGGGTGATCTATCCATCGGAGTCAGCTCCATCTAATTAGACTTCTTGAAAATTCTTGAATCACAGCCTTTTATATCTCAGTAGCCCTGAAAGCTTGGAAGTGAAAACCTGAGCTGGGCACAATGCTTCCAACAAACGTGGAGCTTTATAGTTCAAGAGAAAAGAACGGATGTCACTCAGGAAACTGAAATCTCTCTCCTAGTCCCTAAGCTAAAGTGTCCGAAAGCACACATGCATCTTTTATGTTAAAAACCAACAGATTTGTATAGGCAGCACCCCTTTGCTCCACATCTCAGATCCCCTGGGTACAGGGGGCTAGTGATCAATGCATTCCTCTCCATGGAGAACAAGAAGTAGGGGAAAGGACTTCTCCTTCGCCCCATCACTAATTTGCATTTGCCACAAGACAGGATCCCATGGACTTCAGCCTAGACAAACTACAGACGGGTAGCAAGTGTCACCTGGCTGGGTGAGTTCACTAGAATGGGTGTTGACCCATTGTGTGTATAATATGGTATGTATACCCAGTGTGTATAATATGGTGCCTTAAGAACCCTGAGTATCATTGACAGCCTGGATGTTGTGCATTTCCCATCAGTCCATGCAGCTTACAGGACCTGCTCTGGTGACTAGCAGGCCTGTATACCAGCCTCTAGGACCAAGTGAGGCAAGAGAGAACCCATTCCAAACACCCTCATCCCCCAAGGCCGAGAACCCCCATAACCATACCTGTAACATCCTCCCTGTGGTTGTGGGAGCTCCCACTGCCTTGGACTCTCTGCTTAGTGCTTTCTTGCCCTACAGGTTGATTTTTCTGTTTTAAATGTAGGCCAACTGTGATAAGGGAAAGGTGGGAGAGTGACATGGAGTTTTGGGTTGGAACTATAGCCCTGCCCTTTGTTTTCTGTTACACTGCTGACTTGTTTAACTCCCCCGAGGTCTATTTCGTTAGGTAAAATAGGAACGGTAATCTCAGTCACCTCCCAAACTGGCAGAGGATTCTATTAGATACTGTAGGACGGAGCACTTAGCAGGGAGCCTGAGCACAATAGGTCCTCACTAAAAGACAGTTAGGTCTACCTCTGAGAGAACAGAATGAAGACAGATAGCGGAGGCCATTGTGAGCACTGGACCCCTGAACAAAGCCTCTTCTGACATTAGAGAAATCTGCAACTCTGGCATCTTGGATGGCATCCCAGGAAGGGATGGGCACACACTGCAGCAAGCCAGCTCCAGACAGAGAGACACTGGGCCCCAGAGGACCCAGCCCACTCCTCATCAGACAGCAGCAGGCTCCACTCGGGGGAGCCATTTCAAATTTTGTCCTGGGAACGCTGTACTTGGAAAAGCATTATTGATTTGGTGGATCAAGTTGCAAAGGAGGAAGAAATACTGAATTTCATTACCTAATGCATTTATGCCTACTGTAAGTTCTATTTAAAGAGGCACTTGGCAATCGTTTTCATTAGTGTTTCTCCTAAAGCAATCACATCCCCATTTCATAAAGGCAGAATGGAGAAGAAAATATCCGGCTGAGGAACACGTTGCTAAATAGCAAAAGTTAGAGATCACAGCTCTCAAGTTTCCTGCATATTGCTTAACTAGACTGCTCCCTGAACGCCTGGAGGGGCCTCTCCTGCCTTGTACTTACTGCTCAGATCAGTCACGCACGATCACTACAGAAATGCAAACCATAAATCTAAGCTACATGACTGTTCCCTAGCAGCTCAGGATGAGAGGTGGAATGCAACTTTCCCAACCAAATCACAAGTGATTCTGCCTCCAGCCAGTGCTGGAGCAGGGGTTGGAGCTTTTCCAAGATACACGTCACATTACAGAGCTCTGGACACCTAGAAGCACTGGACATGGGGGTAGGGAGGAGCAGTGAACTAGGTCCATTTGTCCTCTGTATTCAGCACTTGAAAGAAATTGTGGCAGGGTCGGGGGGCCCCTTGGCTGAGAGGGAGATTCAGACACAGACTGGAAGAAGACTGGTCCAGGAAAATTACTCAGGGTCCCCTGGCACCTTCTTTCTCTGTGTGGCACTGACTGCTCTGGCACTCTCCATGCAGTAGATCTTGGCGATGACTCCAGGAGGTGGAGGTGGTCACTGTCCCCTTTCCACTGGGTATAGACAGCCCAACTTCAGAGTTCAGAATCTCCACTGGTCTCCCCTGTGCTTTCCCCACTGGGAACCGTATAGTGTTGAGTCCCTCAAGATAGTGTTGGGCCTGGGCTCTGGGGACTCATCCCCTTCATGGAGGAGGTCTGGAAGGCTCCCAGAAAACTATAGCCCAGAGCTGGGGTCAGGGCCAGGCTGCCCCTGATCTGGGGACCAAGGCCTTTGATCACAGCAACATAGCATTCTGCCCTGCTACCAGGAGAAGCGCTCTTGGCACATGCTCTCCAGATGGGTCAGCTTGTAGAGAACAGAATATTTAGTGACTGGGTCTCGTGCTGCATAGAGAACATGGTGAACCTACTAGGCCTGATTGCAGAGAGAAACTAAGAAGACAGTGCTTGTGGCTTCTCAGTTGCTAAAGCCAGTGGACACCTGAAATGACCCCAGCCCTCAGGCCTGACCTCATGCCTTCCTTGTCCCAGGAAGAGGTTTTATCAGATTCCCAAGAGCACAGTTCAGTTCTCTTTATTCTGATACTGAGGTGCCCCCTCTGTGCACACAGGCAGGGCCCTTCTTCTCTCCTTTGGAGAAAAACCCAAGGAGTGGTTGTTTTGGAACACTCAGTTGACCTAATGTGGAGACTGTCTGTGTGGCCTAGTTCCACACAGGGATGTTCAGACAAGGAGTCTGATCTAGAGCCTTCTGGATGATCCCAAGGGATGGCATGCAGACATCTGTTACATGTTCTTTAGCTGCTGGGCAAAATCTCTGGGTAGACACAACCATCTACTGTCGGCTTTCAAGGCAGGCCTCAGCAAGCAAGCAGCTTGTGGGAGGCGTCCTTAGTCAGCTCAGAAAGTAAAGCTGCGGTGCCATCTGACCTCAATGAGCATGTGTCACACACTTTCTGTTCTTTGGCCTCCTCTGGGCCTTCCAAAGGCCCTTTCCCACCAGGTGCTTTCTGTGACACAGGCAGCAAGCTGAAAGAGAGGTTGGGAACCCCTAAAGTGGAGCTGGCCACTTGGTCATCCTAATATCACACCTAGTGTCTTCCAAGTTTAAACGTTAAGTGCCTCCCACTGGGACTCCGCCAAATCTTTTGTAACATTTTAAAACAGTCATTGAAGTACCAGATGACAAAATTTCCCTTGGGGATTGAGAAATTCTGATTGGGATGCTGGCAGATTTCTGGAACTTGTGAAAGATCTGCTTCCCAGAGGCCAGAAGGAAGAGGTCAAATATGCATGCTCCTATCTAGTTCACTCAAAGCATCTCAACTCTTGTTTTATATATTGGGCATAGAGTTCATTTAAGCAAGGGCTTCACTGCTTTTCAAAAATTTTTTATTTTTTTAAATTTCATTATGTATGAGCATTTGGCCTTTGTGTATGTAAATCCACCACATGCATGCAGTGTCTGGGGAGGCCAGAAGAAGGAATCAGAGCCCTTGGAACTGGAGTTATGGATGATTGTTAGCTGCTGTGTGGATGCTGGGACTCAAACCTGGGTTCTCTGCAGGAATAGCAAGTGCTCTTAACCGCTGAGGCATTTCTCCAGACCCGGCTTCATTGCTTTAAAAAATGTTTGGAAAGCTTTCAATCATAGGATCCTTCACCCTCCATTAGGGCCTATCCAGATTTTTAATATTTAGTTATTATTTTATTTTGTGTGTATGAGTGTATTGCCTGCATGTAGGTAGGTAAACCCATGTCGTGCAATGCCCACAGAAGTCAGAAGAGGGTGTCGGATCCCCTGGAACTGCAGTTACTGATGGTAGTTAGCCGCCATGTGGGTGCTGGGAATCAAACCCAGGTCCTCTGGAAGAGCAGCCAGTGCTCTTAACCCCTGAGTCATCTCTCTAGCACCCATCATCCAGACTTTTAAAAGAGGAAAATTCAGAGAGGAAGAGGTAGTGGATTTTTGTTTGGTGATTGATTTTGGTCCTGGGGTTGGAGCTCAGGGTCTCAGGCACACTAGGCAAGTGCTCTACCACTGAGCTACATCCCCAACCCAGAGAGAGTATGAGAAAAAGCCATAGAGGCTCTATGGGCCTCTGCTGAGCCTCTCTGGTTGCTGTATCCCTGCAATTCCATCTGCCTGACTGTCCTTGAAAGAAAGAAAAGTTATGGTCTCATGATCCTCTCCAGATCTTGTCTTTGGGACAAAGGAAGATCACTATTTTGAAAAAATTTTAAAAAATTGAGTCAGGGTCTAGCATTGACTGACCAGAACTCACTATGTAGGCCAGGTCCATCTCACAGAGATCAACCTGCCTCTGTCTCCAGAGTGCTGGTATTAAAGGTGTGTACTATCACACCCAGCACTATCTGAAACGCTAATCCAAGGTTACACAGGGGTCCCACATGGTTCAGAGTTAAAACATCGTGATTCTAAGGCACACATGCCTTCCAACGTTAAGAAATGCCTTCTTGCTTCTTCCATGCCACTGTGCTTGGAGTCATGCAATGGAAGAAACTGGGGCTCCTGGGGCCAGTGTGCTCCCTCTGCTCTTCTGTGGGCAAGTGACCTTTTGGCTACAGACAGCCCAAAAGGAGCATCTCAATCTGTTTAGATGGTGGCCTCTTTTAAAGTGAAATGTGAGGCCAGGGCTTCAAGCCACCATTGTCCGGAGAGTTCCCAGAGAGGCTTTTGTGCTGTGCCCTGGATGTCCGTCCCAAGTGCCCTGGCTGGTCCCATCCCTGGGCTCTGCCTCCCTGAGTCCCGCTGCATCAAATGACAGTTAACATTTCCTTTCATGGCCTTTTCAAGCTGCTGGGAGAGAGCCAAGCGGCAGCTTCGCAGGGTTCATTCACCCCGGAGCGAGGAGCTTTTCAGCAGTGTGGGAAGGCTGTGTGTTTGCAAATCAGTATCGTGGGGCAGAGCGATTTGGAAGCCATTTCGTTTCTCAGTTCATCACACTCCCACTCACCGGGGAAACTAACCCCGTGATGTGAAACCTGTCTGGAGTTGTGACACTCTAATGTCACTCATTTCATCTCATCAAACACCCACCCCTCTTAAAAATGCCATGAGGCATGTATTTATGTTTAAGATAAAGGTGAATTCAAATTGGAAAATTACTGGAGAATTTTTCTGGCACTCCACGAAAAGATTTGCCAGAGACGTTTGGAAATCAGTGAAGGCATTTGACCAAACTGTGAAGTAGGAGGAAGCTGTCTTTGATGCTGTGCTCCCCCCCACCTTCCCTGGCCTTTGTATTCAGACTGCCTGGTGTCTCCCTCCATGGCTGTCATCCAGAACTGGTCCTCTCCACTTCTTCATTCCTGGACCTGCCTCCACTCCACGAAAAGATTTGCCAGAGACGTTTGGAAATCAGTGAAGGCATTTGACCAAACTGTGAAGTAGGAGGAAGCTGTCTTTGATGCTGTGCTCCCCCCCACCTTCCCTGGCCTTTGTATTCAGACTGCCTGGTGTCTCCCTCCATGGCTGTCATCCAGAACTGGTCCTCTCCACTTCTTCATTCCTGGACCTGCCTCCTATCAGCCCTCTGCAGCTCCTGCAGTGGGGGGCGTGTAGGAGGGGTGGGATGGTCCTCTTAGAGACTACTTGTTTCTTGGGAAAGTTCCTAACAACGTCCAAGTTCCCTTCCAGTTGAAATTTTTTGGTAAGGTTAAGAGTGATGCTAATATTTTGAAGACTTAATCCTTCTCAGGGAAATTGTCCGTATAACTGGAGATGATACCATTACTAAAATAAATACTTTCCAGTGAAGTTGGTTTGTGGCTGGTTGGTTAAGAGACCATGCTATGGAATGGTTGCTGATGTTCCTGCAGGGGATTTATCTGATATTGATGGCTTTGGTTTTCTTAAGAGAACATCAGGTGCTTGTCTGTGCAAGGCGCATGTCCATTTCTGATCTGACTCTTCTGCGAGCACCTTCATTTCTCCCAGTAGACAACAGGGTACAAATGGGTTGTAACTGCAGTCAACGAAAGGCAAGAAAAGGGGAACTTCCAGAAACTCTGGTCTGGCTCTCTTTATAGGCAGACCGGCTTCTTCAGTTTTTTCTAAATGTTAAGGGATGGGTTGTAGCTCCATGGTAGAGTACTTGCATAGCATATGTGGAGCCCTGTAGCCCAGGCTAGCCTCCCACTCTCCACTCTTCTGCCTCAACCTCCCTCCCAAGTGCTTAGGTAACAGGTATCCTACCACACCCATCTCCTCCCATTCATCTCATTTTCAACTTGTTTTTCTCAAGGAATATCCATACTTTGG
>NW_008359963.1:1351347-1362406 GCF_000622305.1 Nannospalax galili | reverse complement strand
TGATATTGATGGCTTTGGTTTTCTTAAGAGAACATCAGGTGCTTGTCTGTGCAAGGCGCATGTCCATTTCTGATCTGACTCTTCTGCGAGCACCTTCATTTCTCCCAGTAGACAACAGGGTACAAATGGGTTGTAACTGCAGTCAACGAAAGGCAAGAAAAGGGGAACTTCCAGAAACTCTGGTCTGGCTCTCTTTATAGGCAGACCGGCTTCTTCAGTTTTTTCTAAATGTTAAGGGATGGGTTGTAGCTCCATGGTAGAGTACTTGCATAGCATATGTGGAGCCCTGTAGCCCAGGCTAGCCTCCCACTCTCCACTCTTCTGCCTCAACCTCCCTCCCAAGTGCTTAGGTAACAGGTATCCTACCACACCCATCTCCTCCCATTCATCTCATTTTCAACTTGTTTTTCTCAAGGAATATCCATACTTTGGAAAAAATTATTCTTCCAAAGAGAATTTGGGACATTTTTCTTGTTCATTTCAGCTTGAATACTGTTGAGTGAAAAACAGTGATCTCTGGCCAAGTGGAAGCCAGAGCACTAGAACTCTGCTGTGGTAATAAGGCACTTGTAAGAAATTTTAATACAATTTTTGTATAATATTTGCATAATTAGGAATTCATCTCAGAAACCCTAAAAAATGTTCATGTTCTCTGACCTGGAAATACCATAATTATACAAATATGCATGTACAAGATTTTTGCTTTTGCTACTGGTGGGAAAACCAAGAAATAAACTAAAAATCCAAAAGCAAAGTTAACTAAAGTTATTCATCTACTGGAATTTAATAAAAATGAATTCATTAAAAGCAATAGTATAGATCATTCGTTGAAACTACAAGAACATTCAATAATTATTAACTACAAAGACTAGATTATATCAATTTATTATATATAATTTTAGTGAAAAGATCTGAAAACTAAGCAAAATATAAATGGTTATCTGAGAAGACAGAAGAAATTCCAATGATTCAATTATTCCTCTTTCTGCTGCTGTTACTTCCTATTATCTCCTAATCTTTCTACAGCAGCTCTGTGTAACAGCACAAACTGTGCTAGGGCCAGTCTTCTCCCAGATAGGCTCGACTGAGAACAAAGGAAAATCAGGGATGCCCTCCAACAGTAGCTGAGTTGGAAATGTGGCTCATAAATTATATTTTACAAATATGCACGTGCCCTCTTTGAAACAGAATAATCACATACAGAGCTGTATAGTGGGGCCCTCTCATTACAATTGCCCAAATTTTCCTACAGTCTTAGCCTTTCAAACCTTAGCTCTTCCTCCTCAGACTCTCAGAAAAAAAAAAAAAAATCACCTAAGGTCTCATTTTTACCCTAAAAATCTTGAAATTACCCTGTGATCTTGAAATTCTACCTAGCTCTGTGCAGTTTTCCTTCTAACCCAGAAGTATTGCAGCAAGAGATAAGTAGTCTTCATGATGAGAGAGGTTCATGTGAGTGTCATGGGGTCTGAGAGCTCTGAGGAGCGGCCGAAATCAAGGAGGTTGCTGGGAAACAGACTCACGGAGCATGGTCAGATCAAGCTGCTAACTGTACATTTGCAGAATAAAATTCTCTTCTTCTGACCTATACAATTGAGGGCAACAAGCAAGAAAGATAAGACTTGCTAAGGCAGATCTGTGCTCCAACAACTTACTAGCTGAGTGAACCTGGGTGAATTCCTTTACTTCCTTAAGCTTCAATTTTCTCATCTGTGAAATGGACTGAAATGAACTGTACCTTCTTCTAACCACTTTCTCTGCCCTACCCCATCATACTCCAGAGCATTAAGTGATATGTATTCTCTTTGAAACCCTCTCTAGCCAGGCTCTGATCCTCACACTCCGATGAAACCAATGCTATCTGACATTGACTTTGGTCCTCATCATCCATGATCTCTGAGCATAGTTAGAGCCTCTTTCCTCTTTGACGAACTTTGTTCTCTTGGCTTCTAGGGCTCTGTGCTCTCTGTCTTCCATGGGTCTCACTTCCCCTTCCTTTGCTGGGTTGTCCCTTCTGCCTGTCCTCCTAAGGATGCGCCTGGGACTCGGCTTGGTCTTTTCTATCTGTACTCCTTGTCTCTGAACTTGGTCTCACCCAGTCTTAAGACTCAATCATGTCTGTATGCTGTCACTTAGAATTTATGTCTCTAGTCCTGGCTTTCCTCCTGAATTCCACACTGCTATCCCTGATGGACTCTGGACATCTTTATTTGGAAGTCTTAATGGATATCTCAAAATTAACAACCAAGGGCTGGGGATTTAGGTCAGTGGTAGAGAACATACTTAGCATGCTCAGGATTCTGGGTTCAATTCACAGCATCCAAAAAATCATGAGCATCCCAGATGAGATCAAAGCTATTTTCACTGCCCCCATTTGCCCTGCCGTCAGCATTCCTTTCTCTGTTTCATTCTTCAAGTTGTTGAGAACAGTCCTTAGAGTCAAAACAAAAGACCTCAACTCCCTATACCCTACCACATTCTACACTTAGTCTCTCAGAGAATCTGCTAACTTTACCTGCAAATCTATCCAGAATCAGGTCAGCTTTTATCACCTTCAACCCATCACCCTGGTCTGACCCATTACCTCATCTCACTCTGATTATTAAATTCCTAACTAACTTTTTATGACCATCCTTGTTCCCTGTCCCTCCATATTTATTTATTTTGGTGTTGGGTGTTTTTCAAGACAGCAGTCAGAATGAATCTGTTATTTTGTGTGTATGTATTTGTGAGTGATATGTGTGTGTGCTCATGTGTGCACTTTCCTGTGTACGAGTGCAGATGTATGCATGCTACTGTGCATATGTGGAGATCAGACACTTTCAAGCGTCAGATCTTACCTTCCACTGTGTTTGAGACAGGATCCCTCGTTCTCTGCTGCACACACCAGGCTTGCTGTTCCGTGAGCCTCTGGGGACTCTCTTGTCTCTGCCTTCCATCTCATTGTGGCCATAGGTGCGCCTGGATTGAGCGTGTGCAGCTTTCCACGGGTTCTAGGGATCTAAATCCAGGTCGTGCTCATGTGACGAGTGCTTTACCCGTCTGATTCTACTGTGGTTTCAATTTGATTATGTTTTGTCTTATCAAAATCCTGTAATGGTTCCACTCAGAGTAAAATTCCCAACAACCACCCTCCAGGCCGCCATGATTTACTTTTCTGTCATCGCCCTGATCCAGTTTTCCAGTTCTGCCCCATTCCCTCCCCCCATTGCAGCCATTCTGGCTTTTCTTGTTTTTTTTTTTTTGTTGTTGTTTCTGTTGTTGAGTCGGGGGCTCACTATGCAGCCCTAGCTAAGCTAACACTTACTATGTAGACCAGGCCAACCTTGAACTCACAGAGATCATCCTGTCTCTGCCTCCCAAGTGCTGAGATTAAAGCTCAAACCTGGCCAACACTCTGGCTTTTCTTGATCATGTTGACATTCGCACCTCAGGGCATAGGATAGCTGCCCTTTTCCCTGGAATGATTTTCCATTTTCCTTCCTTCAGGTTTTTGCTGGAAGGTCACTGTGTGCTGCCGCTCCTGGAGAAAGGCTGTTTGATGGAGCTTGGCACACTGGGTATTTGTCAGAGAACATACTCAAGATCAACTTCTATGCAGGGGAAGAGAGAGAAGCAGGACTAAACTGTGAAACCATCTTAGTGAAGTCGCCAACCAACCGCCTAGGAGAGACATCCTAAGTTAGGACACAGGGGCCAAGCCATCCAATCCCTGATTCTGCTAGCCCTTGGAGTTAAGAGGAGCCTAGGAAAGAATGATGATAGGACTCTCTGTTGTGTGCTGGTGGCACTACCCAGCTGCTGACTGATCTCAGTAGGGGTCATGGGTGTGCCTCACAGCATCCATTGTAATCCACTCTTGGTGTTGTTGAGATGCACGCTTTCATGTGAATTCAGGGAGTGGTTCCTCCAGAACTCTGGTGGCTTTTTTTTTTTTTTTTTTCTAGCAGAACTTGCAGCAGAAACTTGTTAGGAGAAAGAATTATAACCTTTGACATTGCTGCTTGTCTTGGGACTACAATTAAGATTTATTTTCACTTCCCTCTATTACCAAGACTAGACTCCCTTCTCTCACAAAAGCACCTCTGCTGCTCTAGGCGGCTTATCTGGTAAGGGAACTTGGACTCTTACCCCTGAGGATTCTGTCCCCTGGTCACCATGCCCTTCTCAGACCACCGCTGAGAATTTGTCCGTTATCCATTATATTGGGGTAAAGAAATATGAAGAGTCACTCAAGTAGAGCACTTGCCTGTCAAACATGTTCTTCCCTGTCCCAGCATGTGACAGCTGCACTTTCTTGTGGATCAGTCAAAATTATTGATGACTCTGCTGTTAGAGTTTGGTTATGAAGTATCCCCCAAAAGGTTCAAGTGTTGAAGGCATGGTCTCTGATGCAAGCAGTCTTCCAGTGTGGGACATTGGGGAAGTGATTGGATCACAATGATTCTGACTGTATGAATGGACCGAGCCATGTAAAGAAATTATTGGGAGGTAGTAGAGCCGTGGAGGGCATGGACCTATTTGGGAGTAGTGTGTCACTGGGGATGTACCTTAGAAGGATAGTCCTTGTTCTTGGTCCGTACTTGTCACTTTCTCTGCTTCCCTGCCACCATGAGGTAAGCAACTCTGGTGCACTATGCATTCCACTATGCCTTCTCCACAATGATGGCTTATCTCATCACAGAACCAGAAGCATGGAGCCAAATGACCACAGACCAAAGCCTCTGCAACCGTGAACCAAAATGAATCTTTCCTCCTTCTAGGGTGTACTCTTGATAGTTGTCATGGTAGCAAAACGTCTAATGCTCCACTTTTTTTTAATTTATTATTTTTATTTTATGTGTATGAGTGTGTTGCCTGCATGTATGTAAGTGCACCCATGTCAGTGGAGGCCAGAAGAGGGTGTGGGATCCCTTGGAACTAGTTACAGATGGTTGTTGCTGCCATGTGAGTGCTGGGACTCAAACCTGAGTCCTTTGCAAGAGCAGCCAATGCTCTTAACCCTGGAACCATCTCTCCAGGTCCTGGCTCCACTTCTTAACTGTTGATCCTATTTTGTGTAAATACCCTGAAGTGCCCAAGGAGCAACTGCACTCTGTTGTTCAATGGATTTTTTCCCTCTGATGTCTGGTGGAAGTGTTTTCCCTTTTATAAACAGGACCTTTAACCCGGTGGAGCCCAATGATATAGACAGGAAACACAAATCCCCTCAAGTGGATGATTGAAAGTGATTCTAAGTTAAGTTCATTCTTGTTTTCACCTCCTAGTTCCCAGACTGAAAAACTTTACTGCCCTTACAAGGCTTCCTAATTGCTACATCATTACTCTGTCCTATGGGACAGTGTGGTGTGATATCATAGACAAGGACCTTCTTCCGCACCTCCTTTGTTATAATGTGGGTTTGTTGGTACAATGTAGTGTTGTATAGGGATCCCATGTTGGTGGGTTGAACACTCTGCAATCATTAGTCATGGTGCTGGTTGAGATCTATACAGTAAAGACGAAGCCACTTCCAGAATGACTGTCTCTTTCTATTAAAATTAACAAGGTGGCTGGTTGGTCTTCTCAAGGGATGATGCCAAAGACAGTACTTAGCGTCAGGCTCTGTGGCTGGTAGGACATGAAGCAGGAATAGTTTGGTCAGCCTCTGTGAGTGGGAAGCCATGCCACTGGGCCCATGCACAGCCTCTACCCCTCCTGCCATGTTATTTTACCCATGTGCTCCTCTTTCCACTGGAGCACCTAGTGACAGAGGCAGGCTAACCTAACCTAACTATATCAGTTGTGCTGTGTTTTTAATACTTCTGTGGTTGGTGTTGTGTTGGCATTAATGACTACCATGACCTTTGTATTACATGCCCTCTCCATCTAAGAACCTCTACCACACATTTTGTCTTGATCTCAAAATCATTCTAAATAATTTATTTATTTATTTTTATGTGTTCATGAGTGTTTTACGTGTGTGTGTGTGTGTGTGTAAGTGCACCATGTACTTGCCTGGTGCCTGTGGAGGCCATAAGAGGGCATTGGATTCCCTGGACCTGGAGTTAAGGATGAGCATCAGCTGCCACGTGGGTGCTGGGAATGGAACCAGGTACTCTGGGAGAGCAGTAAGTGCTCTTAACCACTGAGCCATCTCTCCAGCCACAAATCTTTCTTTTTGAATCCATTCACCACTATGCAATGAGTCCTTATTCTAAGCCCAAACCACTTCTTTTTCACACAAATTGGACAACAGTTCTCTACCTGAAGGTCTGTCCACATATTGATGGGATTTCTGCTCACCACTGTCTTCCAGATTACCCCTGAATAACTGCACGACAGAAGTCCATTTTTAGTTTGTACTCTTTATTAAGCCAACCATGAACTGAGCTCAGGTTCTGGGAATAACCAGTTACCCAGGGATTTACAAAGAGCCGTTTGTATAAGCTAAGAAAGAGACCTTGGGGCAGTGATGGTGGATGATCTATGGGTGTAGGTACCAATTCAATCAGATCTCTTGTGGTCCATGATTGAGCCTGGATGTACTATTTCCATCTTATGAAGGACTTGTGCACCTCACCTCATGACTCCACAACTCTGATAGAACCCAGCTCATGATTACTAGTTCTGCCTGTCTGACTACTTGCCTAGTGGTCACTCTGTCTCTATTAGGCCCTAATAGTAAGTCAAAGGCTTTCTAAAGCAATATTTAATTCTCTGCCACAGTTGGTATGGCCTTGCTTCAGAGCTCTGTGGATCTGCATTGTGATTCTCCCTTGGAACTTGCCATAGGTTCCATGTGACATCTTTTCCCAACACTGATACCTGTGCTGTCATCCATGAAGACTGCTAGATCATACAGACATCAGAGATGCCTGCAGTGTAGCATGGATATGCTTCAGAATGCTTTCCTGTTCCTGGTCCCATTTTATACTGACAGGATTTCAAGTCACCTTGATGTCCCCTGGTTTGTAATATACTGGCTCTAGAAATCTAAGAAGTCTATAATGTGCTGGGCTTCCTTCTTTGTGATGATAAGTGCAAGAACCAATAATGTACCTTTTACTTTGAAGGATGTCACATCATGTCCTAGAACACTGGATCCATAAAAATGCTACAGATGTGGCAGATCTCTGATTCTTCATCGAGTTTTTCCTCCCACTCTCTGGCATGCATGTGTTACAGATGCTTCAAAAGCACAAGTTCCTTCTTGCTCAGCTGGTCCAATTAGCATGATGTCATTGGTATCTAGCCAGTCCAGATCTCTTGGGGCTATATTTTGCCAATGGCAGGAGCATTAACATAGCCCTGGGCCAAGATTGCAAGTGTATAGCATTCTGTTCCCAGTGAATCAACTCTTCTGATAGAAAAGAATGCACTCATTAGCTCAGGGGACCACACATTTTGTACCTGGGTATATCTTCGTGTGCTCTAGCAAAGATAACATCAGACACAGCAGCTATTGGTGGGGCTACTTCTTGGTTGACTATAGTCCTCTATTGTCATCCTCCAGGATCCAACGTTTGCAAGGTTCAGATTGATGATTAAATGGAGATGTGATGAGGACCACCAACTATGCAGCCCCGAGTTCTTTCTCAATTACTTTTGTAATTACATTTTATGAATCGTGTCATCCCCCTGGACTGCATTACTGCTGTGATTTACTACCTTGGCACTTAGGGGAAGGAACAGTGTAAGATTCCACTTCCCTTTGGCTTTTGTACCATCATAGCTAAGAAACCTAGGCATATCCAAGTTTAAATTTTTACATATATATATTTAGTTGTGTGTGTGCCATGGAGCACATATGGAGGTCAGAAGACAATTTGTGGGAGTTAATCCTCTCCTTCCCCAATGTGGGTCCTGGGGATGGAACTCAGATCGTCAGGCTTGACAGCAAGCGTCTTTCCCTGTTGATTCATCTCACTGGCCCCATATCCATTTTAATTATATATTCAACACCTGGGGAAATTATTTCCTCGTGAGTCCAGGGACACCGTGGGGACGCTGTGGTCCAGACCTGGGCCAAGCTGCATTTGCTAACTGTTCCCCATATGCACCCCTTCTAACAGGGGTCTAGTAATGTTTTAGGTCTTAGGATCTCAACGAAGATCCCCACATTCAAGAGGCCTGGGCAGAATATTTTCTTTTCTCATGTCTGATTACTCAAATAAATAGCCCTAGCTCCCTTTAGGGTAAGACTTCAGAAATACCTACCGTCACCACAATGGGAACCTGACCTCTCTACCCATGAGTTCTGGGTCTGAAAACCAGTTTATATCTGGAAACTGAGGGGAGATCTTAGCTTTTTATTGGGATGTCTGTCTTGTCTTTCTGATCATCCGTTCTGGACTTCATTTTCTTATACAGACTAAGGGGAACCCTCTTGCCCAATGATTCTGTGTTCTATTAACTACACACAAGTCTCTGAGGGTCCCCTGACTGCCGCTTCATCCTTGCTGCTCAGTATGATAACTGCAGCCACCTGGCTTCTGAGAGTTTTGCTTGTATCTGTTCCCTGTTGTTTCAGGGCCCTATCACCCATCTGTGAACCTAGGTCTGTGGTGGCATCTCCACCTCCAACCCTGGCTGTAGAATTAGGGGATTCCGGTACAGTCTCCCTCTCACCCTCATCAGCATCTCTTATTGCCTGGGGTGTACTCTGGTCCTGCCATGGAACAGCGTCATCTGGCAGGTCTTCCTGCTGCATGTGCTGTGTTCGTTCTAAGAGGTCCGCTTCTCTGAGCCTTTTAGTCCTGGAAATTCTGGCATTTCTACCTCTGCTGTGGGCCATAAATTTTTTCAGGTTTCAAAGAATCTTCTTAGTAGAAAGTTTCTATTGCCACCCAGGGATGAGAGTTACACCCTCAGCTCCTAAACAGACACCCTCTCACTTTCCCACTTTTGTTCTTGGCCCTGTTCATCCCAAGCTTCAAATTCCTGTCCCATGCATGTTCTCCAAACAGCTCTTGATATGTAGTGATAGGCTCTGAAGCTCCTTCCTAGAACCCTCCTTTGTCAGGTGCAAAGGAGGCTTTTGTCAGGCTTACCTCTGGTTGGAGTATGTTGTGACTTTACCATAGTTACTGGTCTCCTGGTTAGGAAGGCAGAGGAGGCAGGTTCTGTAGAAGTATACATTATTCTACAGGGCACGGTCCTTTATTTATTTAGAGACAGGCTCTCACTATGTAGCCCTAGCTAGCCTCAGACTCACAGAGATCTGCCTGCCTCTGCCTCCCAACTCCTGGGATTAAGGGCATGTACCACCGCACTAGGCCCTTTGAGTTATCTTTAAACAAGAAGAGAGTGCTGGCCCTTACTAGGCAGGGGTGAGTGGCTTCCACAGGCACAATGTAACCTGGGGATACAGGATCTTTGGGAACACTGAGATAGTCTCCCATGTATCAGAGGCCCATTCTTTCTCCACCAGGGCCCTGTGTAAAGTGCAGCCTCTGCTGGCCTGCTGATAAGTCTATACCTAGCCTCAACTTTCCCTTTCCTCCAGGTGCAAGAAATAAGCACCTCTTCACATGCTCCCAAGGAGGTCTTTTGGCTAGAATGCCAAGTTTGGTTTTTTTTTTAAAGAATATTTTTTTTTATGCTTATGAGTATATTGCCTGCATGTAGGTGGGTGCACCCGTGTTATGCAATGTCTGTGGAGGTTTAAGGAGGGTGTTGGATCCCCTGGAATTGGAATTATAGATGGTTGTTTGCCACCATGTGGGTGCTGGGATTCAAACCTGGGTCCTCTATAAGAGCAGCCAGTGCTCTTAACTGCTGAGCCATCTCTCCACCCCCCCATGCCAAATTGCTGATTATTCATTTTCAATGCTTCATTACCTCTTCAAAGCTTTAATTATCCCTAGTAAAAATCACCCAGTTGCACCATGCTTGTGTTATTTACACCTGCTATATCACGCCTTCCAGGACATTCCCTACCACTGGAACACTATTTCAGTTCATCACCTACTAAATTTAATGACTCCACTGCTACCTTGTGCTAGGGACTGTCAGAACTTTGCTTCTGGTCATGGATGGCCCTCCCTGCTAGCTGGGGTGACCTAATTCCAAACTCCATTTTAGCATCTGCTTTCCTGGACTCCTGCTGGTACCTACTATCTTTTGTTGTGTTCCTAGAGAAGCAGACAGAAGTCTGCTAGGGAGTGCTTTCAACCAACACCAGTGAACAGGGAGGGACAGAGGCAGGACTGCACAGAAGGTGCTTGGGTCACAGAGTAGTAAGGCCTCAGCCAGCCCCATGGGACGCTCTTGGTAGGTGTGACCATTCAGAGCAGTCTCAAGTTGAAACAAAGCACCTGCCCTTTGAGCCCCCACAGTGACTTATCACGGAGTGTGAGTTCTCCCAAGAGCTGAGTGGTCTTGAGTGAGACAACTTTCTTCGTCCAAGGCAGTTCCCTCAATGGAGTGACAGCTTAGGGCTGTCTGCTCATAAGTTGGAGGAACAATCTTGAGTCCTGAAAGAGGGTCTAGACAGAATTAAGAGTATCTCCTCAGTACTGATATAATAAACATATAAATGGACTTGATTCTCCTACTTCATCCTCAGTGGGGCACTCATGACACTTCTATCCACAACACTCAACATCCTCTAACACAGAATATGATTGAGCTGTGTGTCATATTTATTGAACAGTATCAGTTTCCCTGTTAAAATATAAAACCAAGGGGGCAGAGATTTGTCCTCGTTTTTTTAATGAATACATCCTAAGCCTCTAAAAAAAGGCACATACATGAAACTGTTGAATCAATGAGGAAATCTACAATGATTAACTCCTTAGATTACTCTGAAAATCAAATTGCACTGATGAAGTTGAAGTATTTAAACAGGGCAGACAAGCAGTAACCACCATGTTATCTATTTTCACTATGAGTTTAGTCTTAGACCAACAGGTCCAGTTTCTTAAAATATGACTTTACAATCACAAGTCTACTAGGATAGATTTGGTGAGAAGAAAAAACAAAAATAAGTACTGGTGAGGGTGTGGAGAAATCCTAGAGTTACCATAGGAACCAGAAAATCTACTTCAGTTATATACCCAATAGAACTGAAGACTTA
>NW_008359963.1:1335922-1351280 GCF_000622305.1 Nannospalax galili | reverse complement strand
ACACACACACACACACACACACACACACACACACACCCCTTCATAGTAGCATAGTCCTGATAGCCAAAAAGTAGAAACAACTCAGATGCCCAATAACTGAGGAATGGATAAATAAGACCAAACAGAATCTACACCATGGCTAGGGTATGCCACTCAGTGCTAGACCACATACTCAGCCTGTGTGAAACCCTGGGTTTAATTCCTAGCACCACCAAACAACACATGGAAATGCACATACACAAAGGCACGCACGTCATACACATATACAAATTTAAAGGCAGTTGTGTGTCTAGTTAGAACTGTTAATTTAAAAAAACGTAAAAGCCCCAAGGAGGTATCTTGGGCCAGAACCCTGAAGGCTGAGCTAGTGCATACCTTATCCCCTCAGGCCACAGGGCAGTCTCCTCCTCCTCTTCCTCTTACCAGCCTTGTGTGATGGCTGCTGGGGTCCCTTCTCCAAGGGGGGCAAAGCTGGCCTGAACCCTCTCCAGCTGTGGAATGGTTATCAGCTGGAGTCCCCCAGCTGCCCCAGGAGTTGCCACTGGACTAAGTGGAAGTCTCTCAGAAAACCCTTGTTTTTTGGGCCAGAAGTTCCCCCTCCATCTTCCTGGGCACAGTGCCTGTAGTCTCATAGCCCTGGCAGAATCACAAAGGCCAGCAATTCATCAGTCAAAAACAGTGCCAGGCAGCTGGACATACAGTAGTATATAATCCCAGTGTTGGGGAGGTAGAAGCAGGAGAATCAGGAGTTCAAGACCGGCCTGAGCTACATACTGAGTTCTAGGCCATCCTGCGTTACATGAGACCCTGTGTCACAAAAACAGCAACCATCACCAAACCACTGCCGAGTGCTTTTGGAAACAGGCTGACTCTTGAGGTATGCCCTGCTGCAGCTCTGAGTCAGTAGGTCAGAGTGGGCCTGGGATGGGGCTCCTCAGGTGATTCTGATGAGCAGCCAGATTTGGGAACCTTTGATCCAGTTTAGCCTCCCACCCAGGGTTGCTGCCTCCCTGCCAAGAGGCTGACTCAGCTACTCCAAGAATCATTCCCAGACTCGCCTTGCTGAGGAAGGCACTCCACCCAAGTGCCTTTGCTTGCTCATCACCCCCTTTGCATGTGTTCCAGTCAGGAATTGTCTCCCGTTTAAACCTCTCTCTCTCTCTCTCTCTCTCTCTCTCTCTCCTTCTCTCCCCATCTCTCCCCCCCTCACTCATATACACATACACACTCAGCTGCAACACTGAAGACTCCTTGAAGAAGACAGAAACTGCATTCCATGTAATGTTGTCCATCTCATAATGAGGACCCTGCATGTCTAATGGATGAAAGCCACCAGACTATAATGCACTCAGTCAAGGTGTGATCATTGTGCCTGTAAAGCATCTGGTACAATTTTGGCATAGATTGTATTTATCTACATCTAAATTTTACTATTATTATTATAATTTTTTGAGAAGCGGTCTTGAACTCCTGGGTGATCCACCTGCCTCAGTCCCTCGAGGAGCTGGGACTACTGCTGCCCCATGGCCCCTGGTTTATTTGGATAGGCTGTAAAGGGAATTAGAATTTGATAGGTGCATCAGCTCTGAAGATCGCACAGCCCTTTGGAAAGGCAGTCAAGCTGTTCTCACAAAAGCATCTTTTAGGAAGATGTATCATTCCTGGAAAGTGTCCATGAATTCCCTAGGATAGGAACAAGCTTTGAAGTTCTGCTGTATGTAAGCCCGAGAGAAAAGAGAAGTATGAGCCGACTCTTCCTTCCTGGCTTCACCCATTCATCCAGCCAAGGGCAGAGGAGGGGGGTCTTCTTAAGCAGCCCTGGAGAGCCTATGCACTTGTCTCCGTCCTTTCTGAGTGTCCCGGGTGAGAAACCTTGGACATGCTCATGCTCTTACCCTGCACCTTTATGACATGCCCAGTGAGACCTCACGGTGAGTCTCACAAGAATGACAAGAATATGCTGGAAGTCATTCCCATGCTGGGGTAGCCAATGATAACTTCATCACCCTTCGTGTCCTCATGCCACATGTGTGTTCCCTACAATGTGAAACTTCCTCTGAGCTGGATTTCCAAAATGCTCCTGGCCATTTCCATGTTACTTGCATAAAGGGAAGGTGATGGAGGAGAAGTTAGGATCACGCTAGTTAAAATATTTTACTTTTGAAAATTTTACAAAAACATATTACCAAGAAGCATACAATAAGCCCCTCCCAGAGATATGGAAGGGGGGTAGAACGAGTTCCTTCCACAGTGAATGTATGTCTCCCTTCAACAGCCATTTAATGAGCCTCCATTACATGCCAGGCTCTGGGAATACAGCACTGAACAACACAGCACAAGTCAACGGCCTCATGGGAGTTACCACGACTTAAAATCGTTGCTGTTCTCATTTTGGACAGCAAGGACAATGGGCGCTTACTGTCTGACGCTCAATAAATATTTGGGAAACAAACACATGAACGAGAGACCAAATGAAACATTTCAGCACTGAAAACTATTTTGCCACAGAGACTTAGTATGTCAAAAACAAAATTCAATACAAATTACAAAGCTGCTACAAAAGCCTATAAAAAAAACTGTAAGAATAGTAATCACACAGGTGTTACTCCTCAGTTTTCCACATCCAGTAAGACTATTGTTCTATGCGTATTGCCACTGGCAGGGAACCACAGTTTTCTCTCCCTTCTGGAACTCTGGTAATGCACTTAGACCTTCTCCCCAGCAGGTCTAGCTCAGGTGCAAAAGGTAAACACAGGGACAGACAAGTGAGAACCGGTCCCAGCCCTGCAAGGTCACCTGCTTCTATTCCCTAGCCACCCCAGCTGCTGGACGCACTGAAGCACAGTCTTCCCGGACACTCAGCTGCCATTCCATCCACCCTGCTGAGTGTGACGGCTAAGCCCTCCCACTGACCCCTTCACTGACACCCTGACCTCCTATTTTACAGAAAGGCCTCAACTCACAAGGTCAGTTCCCTATCACATCTGCAGACTCACCTATATCTGGCCCATCCTCCATTCCTGTCTCTGTGGAACAAAACCCCAATCTACCTCTTACCAGCTCTGTGACCCTGACCAGCAGTTGTGGAGACATGAATTAAAACTGTCCCCTTTGGGGCTGGGGAGATGGCTCAGTTGGTAAAATGCTTGCCTCACAAGCATGAGGACCTGAGTTCAGATCCCCAACACACATGTAAAAAGCTAAGCACAGGGGCCTGTGATCCCAACACTGGGGTCGGGAGGCAGAGATGGGAGGGTCTTGGGCTTGCTGGCCAGCCAGTTTAGCTGAATCAACAAGCTTCAGTTTAAGTGAGAGATCCTATCTCAAAAAAATACAGTGGACAGTGGCCTCCACATGCACATGCATACACACAGACACACATGAATGCACACACACAAATTGTCCTCCAATTAAAAATGGGAACAACAATAATACCTATTTTATTTTGAGTGGGTATTAAATGAAAAAATTAAGGCTAAAGGCTACCCCAGTGGTAGGAGCACCTGCTTAGCATGCACAAAGCCCTGGGTTCCATTCCCTGTCCCACCCCCAAAAAAGGCCTCACCGAGTGCCTGGCACAAAAAAAAACTTTCTCTAATTGTTTGTCTGACTGTTAGTATTTCCTGGGTGTGCTGCTCCCTCCCAGCTTGGTTTCCAAGCTCTACTCTCCTATCAGACACACACCCACTCTGTTTCTCTTTCCTTTATGTATGCTACAGGCCCTACCCCTCCACATTTAACCAAATTCAGTTTACTTCAACTTTTTTAAAAGACAACAAAATTAAGAGCTTTCCTTGGCTGCCCCCTGCCACCTGTCATTCTCCCTTCTGGGCTTTAAAAAAACATTTTATTGCTGGGCATGGTGGCACAGGCCTTTAGTCCCAGCACTTGGGAGGCAAAGGCAGGTGGATCTCTGTGAGTTCAAGGCCAGCCTGGTCTACATAGTGAGTTCAGGTCTGCTGGAACTACAGGGAGACCCTGTCTCAAAAAGACCAAAAAATAAAAATAAAAAATAAAATAAAAAAATATTTTATTATTTTATGTGTATGAGTGTATTGCCTGCATGTACATAAGTGCACCCGTATTGTGCAGTGCCCAAGGAGGTCAGAAGAGGGCATCGGACCCCCTGGAACTAGAGTTACGAATAATGCTTGTTAGCCACCATGTGGGTGCTGGGAATCAAGCCCGGGTCCTCTGTAAGAGCAGCCAGTGCTCCTAACTGCTGAGCCATCTCTCCAGCCCTCCTTTTTTTTTAAAGATGACTTGGAACTCACTACGCAGCCTAGGATGGCCTCAAACTCATGGCATTCTTCCTGCACAACTTCCTGGTGCACTGATGACAGGTGTGCCCTCTATTTTACTATTTTATTTATTTATCTATTTTTTCTTTTTTAACTTTTTTTCCCTTTTCTTTCTTATTTTTTGTTCTTACTATTTCATTTTATTTATTTATTTTCATGAGATAGTGTCTCATATAGCCCAGGCTAGTCTCAAACACCTTAAGTGACTGAGGCTGGTCTTGGATTCTTGAGCCTCCTGCCGCCATTTCCCAAGTGCTGTGATTACAGTCTTGTACCACCACTCCGATTCTATTTTATCTTATTTTATTTTAGACAGAATCTCTTATATTCCAGGCTGGCCTCTGATTCCCTAAGTTGCTGAAGATGACTTTGAACTTTTGATCCTCCTGTTTCTACTCCTTAGATCTGCGGTTATATGCAGTGCTGGGGACTGAAACCACACAGACATTCTACCAATTGAGCTACATCGCCAGCCCCTATTTAAAGAGCTTTTAAGAGCTTTCCATTCCCAATCTCTCTTCCCTCCTTCCCTTTTTTCTTTCTTCCTTCCCTTGTCTACCTGCCCACTGCTCCAGAGCCAGTCATCACAAGTCCATTCCAAGCTCCCCTTGGCTGGCTCTAACTATGATCTGGATACTTTCTTCTTCACCTCTTGCCAACTTCACTGTCCTTTGAATTGCTTTTTCCCCTTGAGCTCATGACCAGCACTTTAGCTTTTAACTCCCACTTTTTCAGTTTCCTGCTCAGAGTCCTATGAATTCCTCTCACATCCTCTGTGCATCCTTTGGTCTCGGCCCATCTATAAGAGATTGTGCTCTCTTGGTCTAGCCTGGTCTAGCCTCTGCCTGGTTCTGGTCTTATTCATGCCCTTTCTCCTGGTTCTCCCAAACATTCAGTATCTGAATTAACATTCAAGACAGGTCAGTCTCTCAGAGCCTCCAATCTGAACAGCTCTGCACTCCAGAACCATAATCAGATAATGCCCCCTCTTCTCCGTTTAGGCCTCTCAGAGTTGCCAGGATCAAGAGTAAGTTTGTCATCTCCTCCCAAGATCCAGCTCTTCCTCTTTCTTCTGTTCCTGTGACTTACCTCATTCTATACCTAACTGTCCATGAGGAAACTTCATTTCCCACCCATGTCTCATGCAGTCAGTCACTGAGCTGGCCAGCTAGCCCTCCTGTCCATCTTTCCAAGCTTCTGGCCATCTCCACTATGTCTAATCTCCCTTCATGGGCCTTTTAGCTTCCAAATGATCCCCCTCCCCACAGGATAAAACCAGACTCCTGAGCCTGCAGTTGGGGCCCTGAGGGACAGCTTGGCTGCCTGTGAGCTGACCTGCCTCCAACATCCAGCCTCCAGGCTGTTTTCAACTTGGTCACCTCCCCTCACTTCAGCCTCTTTTCCAAAAACACCAGGCTTTTTTTTTAAATCTCTGGTCTTTTGATCCTGCCACTTACCCACCTGGAATGATCTTCCCACTCTTTAGCACTCTATTGTGCTCACCCATCTCCCACAGCACCCTCTACCCCATACTCCCCACCCTCCAACCAACATTCCCCACACCAGTTTTCACTGCCTGTGGCCGCACACTCAGGAGGGGACTGGGACTCAGGTGCTTGGTCACCACTGGATTCTTAGCCTTTGGGTAGTATGTTGGATCTGTAACTGCCAGACAATTCTTGGCACGTTGTTTCTGCTGAGTATCCATAGTAGCCAGAAGAATCTGTCCTCAGAGCTGCCAAGAAATCTTTGTAAGCATCTCTCTCCTGGTATCTCAACATCTGCCCCTAAAGTTCTTCCTGCTGTTAACCGAGTCTTGAAGGCTGAGCAAGAGGATGGAGGTGAGAGGAAGTAGGGAGCCTGGGAGAGAGCCTTGAATTTCACTTTTCTGAGATCAAGTCTACCTGCTCCCTCCCCCATCTGTTTTCCATCTCTCAGTGTCTCTGAATCACCTGTCAGAAAAGGAGGTACCTGCTTGACTGGCTTCCCCTAAACTTCATGTGTTGGAAACTTGTTGCATTTATTGCAATGAAGTAATGCAGCCATGTTGAGAGGTGGGACACTCACTTTATGGGTGTTTATTCATGAGCCTTCATCAGTAGATTGTTATGGGAAGGGTCTCCTGATTTAAAAGGATGAGGTTACACTCTGCACACCCTCCTCCTTCTTTTTTGAGACAGGGTCTCCCTGTAGCCCCAGCTGGCCTGGAACTCATTATGTAGACCAGGCTGGCCTCAAACTCCTTGAGATTTGCCTGCCACTGCCTCCCGAGTGCTGGGATTAAAGATTTGTGCCACCATGCCTGGTCTACCTGTCCTTCTTTGACTGACAAACTCTTCTTCCTCCTCCTCCTCTTCTTTTTATGGCTTTTTAAAAATTGATTTTTTTGTGAATTTCATACAATATATTTAGACCCCCTCCCTTGTACCTTTTATTTATAGCCCCCTCCACTGGACTTTATGTACTCTGTCATATATATTAAGGCCTATCGAGTCAAATTTGTGTCCCCAAATATCCTTTGGAACCATCCACTGGAACCTGGTTAACCATCACACCTTAAAGAAAACTGACTGTCCCTCTCCCAGCAGTGATCAGTTTCTAATAGTTCCTCAGCTAAGGTCGGAGCATCTTACCACTGCTCCATGTTTATGCTGGGATTTTAACAACCTTCCAACAAAGACTTTCCACTACACTTTCTGCTTCCATTGGTTATTGTTTTACCTGCTTGATCCTCTCTCCTCACTTCTACTCCTTATCCTCTTTGTTGAAAATGTTCTCTTTAAGGTCACAAGTGACCTTGCCCAGTCCTGTATCCAAGCCCCCTCACCCCCACTCTATAATACTGGTGCTCCAGTGTCATTACCCTCATCATCATTATTAAAACCTGCCCCATGTGCAGAGGGAGGCAGTCACCAAGAACAGGCCCCTGAAGTCAGAGGTGTGGCTAAGATAAATGCAGACCAACCACACAGTGCTCAGCAGCGGATGGCAGGATGTAAATACTGAAAATAATGAACTCCGTGGCACAGACCGGTTTCCTATCAGGAACAAGGCTGAGCACTCAGAGAAATCTTTTATTCTTTTATCATTTATTTTACTTTTGTGATATTAGAGATAGACCCGAGGGCCTAGTGTACACTAGGTAGGAGCTCTAGCACCTAGCTACACCCCCAGTCCCAAGGGAACCTTTAAACTACTAAGTTAACCACTCTGTGATGGGTGGGGTTTGCAGGGTTAGAGGTGAGGTTAGTGAGCCAGAGCCAGACTAGAGCTGGACAGAGCAAAAGGGTTTACCATTCAAGCTGCCTCCTGACACTTTCTTCACACTAAAGTGTAAATGTCTGAAAGAGCTTAAAAATGCAGCCCTACTTTAAAACTGCACTTGCATTGTACATGAAAGCTTTTGACCAAAGAGATGTAGTCTTTGTGGGAGAAGTTTAGGCATTTACCCGGAGCCAGAAAAGAATATAATTTTAAAAAACAAAAATAAAAAGGCTCATTCCTCCCTCTGTGATTGTCTGGTTTGCAAGTTTTTCCCATGAAAGAACATAACCAGCTCTGCTGTGCAAATATTTTCCTTGCCATGAGGTCAGAGCCCGGCCTCAGGCTGCCCTAGGCACACAGCCTACTGTCCTCCAGCTGCCCGTTTGCACTCGGAGCAGATATGTCTCTGTTCCGTCCGCTTTGTATCCAGAGTGCTCCGTTCTCAGAACCATCTCTTATTCTCACTTTTATTATTTATTTTTTAGAAGCTGGAGATTAAACACAGACAAGCACATACTATACCACAGAGCTGTACTCTGTCTCCAATTTTTTAAAAATTGCACTTTATTTTTATTGTATGTATGAGTGTGTATGTGTGTGGGCGCCGGCATGCCACAGCATGTGTGTGGAGGTCTGAGGACTACCTGCAGGAGTCAGTTCTCACCTTCCATCATGTGGGTCCTGGGGCTCGAACTCAGGTCAGCAGGTTTGGCAGCAAATCCCTTTACCTGATGAAGATGAGCCATCAAGCCAGTCTTATTTATTTATTTTTTTAGCTTTGGATTCCCCTGAAACTGGAGTTAAGGACAGTTCATAGCCACCATGTGGGGGCTGGGAACTGAACCTGGGTCCTCTGCAAGAGCAGTCAGTGCTCTTAACTGCTGAGCCATCTTTCCAGCCCCGCTAGTTTTTTTGTTTTTGTTTTTTTTTGTTTGTTTGTTTGTTTTTAAATATAATCCTGTTTTATTTTGTGCAGAATTGTCCCCCTCCACCCATGTCTTATGAACAACAATAACAGATATTTGGCTAGTGTTTACTGGAGCCAGACTGTGTCTGCAAGAGCAGTCAGTGCTCTTAACTGCTGAGCCATCTTTCCAGCCCCGCTAGTTTTTTTGTTTTTGTTTTTTTTTGTTTGTTTGTTTGTTTTTAAATATAATCCTGTTTTATTTTGTGCAGAATTGTCCCCCTCCACCCATGTCTTATGAACAACAATAACAGATATTTGGCTAGTGTTTACTGGAGCCAGACTGTGCATGACAAGGAAGGGGGTTATACATTTGTGCAGTGGCAGTTTGTATTTTAACCCATGGCAACGCTTCTCAGCTGTGATGAAGGGCTAACTTCAGTTTCATTTTTAATGACCTCCACATTGTTGCATACTTTAGTAATTGGTATAAAACTTGCCAAATACTCTGAATTCGTGTTCTTATCTTGTTGCATATTAATAATGAATCGTTACAGACAGCACTGGTTTGAGGACTGCATTTTGAGAGGCACCAACATATACTATTAGCAAAATACTTTCAGCTGTTTTTAAATGCTCACTGATCCAATAAATATGTGTTAAGTGCTTAGTAAAAAGCAGGTACCCAGAGAGGGGCTGCAACTCAGGCATTGAACAAGAACATTAGGGCCTGTGCAGATGAACATTTTAGCTGGCAAAGCAGACTTACTGCATTGCAAACCAATTAATTTTTTAGGTAAATGCTAAGGAAAAGTTAAAATATTTAGAGTTCATATCAGGGTACTTGAGCATAGATTAGCAGGTCAGAGAATGCTCTTTCTTTTTTTCCTTCCTTTTCTTTTTCTTTTTGACAGGGTCTCACTATATATCTCTGGCTGGCCTGGAACTTTCTATGTAGACCAGGCTGACTTTGAACTCAGAGATCTGCCTGCTTCTGGAATTAAAGGCATGTGCCACCCTGCCTGGCAGAGAATTTTTTTTACAAAAAATAAACTTTGATCCTAGAGCTTAAGCAGGGGCAAGGAGTACTGGGGTCAGAATGCAGAAAGAAGCTTCTAAGAAACTAGAAGGGCACATGCAAGGGCCCTGAGGCAGAGACAAATGGGAGACTAAAGTCAAAAGGGACAATGCCCTGTGGCTGTCTGACAGCCATGCCAAGGATTTTCCATGTCACTTAATACCTGCTATGGTTTGAATGTTCCTTCCAAAATTCAGGTTGAAATAGCATTGCCACTGGAACAGTGTTAAGATTAGGATATTAAGAGGTGTTTGATGCACTGAAGAGATAGCTCAGCAGGTAAAGTGCTTGCCACCAAGCCTGACGACCTGAATTCAATCCCCAGGACAAATTGTTCTCTGACCTCCCGGGGAATGCCATAGAATATGCACCCACCCCTAAATAATAAACGTAAAAAAAAAAAAAAAAAAAGCTTCTAAGAGGTGAGAGGTGACTGTGAGTTTGGCCCATACCCTTTCTCTCCCTCCCAGGTCTGCTCAGTTGCCCCTCCGCCTTGTTGAGTCAATGAAAAGGCCCTCAGTTGATGCCAACACCTTGTTCTTGGACTTCCCAGCCTCCAGAACTGTGAGTCACATGAACCTGCATAGCTTACAATTTATCCATCTGTGGTACTCTGTTATGTCAGCAGACAATGGACTAAGATGAAAGCTGTGGAAAGTTTCTGAAGGGTTTTTAGGCAAGAGAGTGAAATGGCCATTTCCTTTTATGTTCCCACTGATCTAAACAATGTTTATAATGAGTGTAATAGAGAATTAATGATTCATTACAGAAATGCTCACAGAGGAACAAAAGATTTGGGACTGCTGTCTTGTAGCCAAGGTTATTTGTGATTCCTGAGTGTCTAGGAACATATCATAGAGACAGCTACTTCCCCACAGGAGGTCAGTATGCATTTCCCTTGGTCTCCTTTCCTTGTCCACACTGTGCTGTATGTGAATCTAAGGGGCCAGCTGCTGAGGCATGTCACTACAGAGCTACTTAACAGGACTGCAATGTTGGTCAAGCCAGCAAAGTTCCCAACTAAAACTCACTTTTCTTTGTTGTCATTTTTGTGGTGCTTGGGACAAAACCTGGGGCCTCATGAATGCTAGGAAAGCATTCCTCCACTGAGCTCCATCCTCAGCCCTAACACTCTTCAAGCTTAGGGAGAATGACCATGTGACATAATTCTGGCCAATGAGAAGATACAGAAATCTGAGGTTTTAAAGGAAACCAACCTATCCTTCCTCCCTCCCTCCCTCCCTCCTTCCCTTCCTTCCTTCCTTCCTTCCACCCATTTCCTTCCTTCCTTCCTTCCTTCCTTCCTTCCTTCCTTCCTTCCTTCCACCGGTCTTTCCGTCCATCCTTCCGTCTGTCCTTCCTCCCTCCTTTCCTTCCTTTTCTTTTGTTCTTTTTTTCTTTCTCCTTTTTGTAGCATATTGCCCAGAATGGATCAAATTTCTAGGCACCAGAGATCCTCCTGCCTCAGCTGCCCAAATAACTGTATTCTATAGCACACCACCATACCCAGCTTCAGGGGAACCTTTAGTTTTCCACACTAAAGAGGATCACGTGGCTGTTACCCTTTCCCCCTTCTTTCTACCTTAAGAATCAGTTGTGAGCCCCAGGTGGTACCCCAGGAGGCCACGCACTGCATAAGGACAATACCCACCATGGTGAAGGTGTTGTGGGGCAGAACATGAGCCCCTGGGGATTCGGATCAGCCTGCCCCCTTCTGATCTTGTTATGAGAGAAAAATAAACCCCTGTAAGTCTGCTTTTTGGAATCTTCAACTTGAAAGAGACTGAGCTGTCCAACTGGAAAGGAATGGGCCACAAAACCAGCTCAACTTGCATAGCCCAGTATTCTTCCCGCTGAGGCTGTTCCATCTTTGGACATTTAGATATTTCAAAGGAAAAAAGGATTTTCTTTGATTCTGCTATCCCTTTGCCCTTCTCACCAGGTGCTGTAACGGGATAAGTTGGCTCTGCCTCTGTCCTTTGTTTCTTAAAAGGGGAAGGGCAGGCAGTGAAGCTTCTGGTGGAAACTGCTGATACACTACACCACATCAGAATGTGCTGTTCTCATTTATTTTTTAATACAAACCCATTTTTGCATGTGGGCACTGGCAAAGGCTTGATGGTTACGAAATGTTGGACGACAGTGGTAATATAGGAGGTGACACACAGCAAAGGAATCTTGTCTTCAAATTACACAGAATGCAAAACCATTGTGGTTCATGACATAGCTCCTGCATTTTTTCCACATTTACCCAGTGGGGCTCCAGGGAGAGGGATTGTGCTTTTTGTATGCTAAATGTGTAAGAGTATCTGGCAGGGCTAGGGAAAAAGTGTGTGTAAATGTGCAGAGAAGGCACTTAGAGCAAGCCCAGTACTGCTGTCTGATATGTGCATCAGCACTACAGAGCTGTATTAAGAACCAATAAGGGTTCAGGGATGAAGTTCAGGAAGTAGTTGTCAGAAATGATGCAAGCCACAGATACCATATTCAGCAACACAGAGAGACCGGGTAGATGTGAAGGTAATCAGCTGGAGAGGAAAACAGCACTACTCCTGGCAAACATTGTCAGGAAGTCCACATGTCTACAATGCAAAGAGCTTTTTGAGATTATAAACTGTCTTTTAAGCAAAGTAGACTCGACTAAAAATAATTCCTTTTTGATCAGACAAACAGGAGAAAATAGCCCTGGTTAGTATCTCAGGGACAAAGACAGAATCAAAACAGTATAATCTCTCCTGCCTACAAAAGGGTTCCATGAAGGACTGTCAAAGGAGACGTTCTGAAGGAACATACCCTGTTGGGGCAGTCGATGAGAAATATAAAATGCGGAAACATTTGCATAATGAAGCCTTGTTGGTTTATAATGAGGCTGTGACCTCACTGATGGGGGGAGTTGAAAGCGCTGGATGGAGAGATAAGTTGAAATCCCTATGACCTTGAGACAGCAGCTGAAGAGCTTAATGTATGTACATTTTTAATCACTAAATTTTTGTAAAATCTGGAGCATGATTAATACCCAAAGAGGTTTAAGAATTTCTAATGACACTAATAACCACTGAAAAGTGGTCCTGCTGCCAGAGAAACAAATGGCCAGCCACTTAGAGCCTCTACCCGGGTGGAAAGGAGCATTTGGCCAAATTTAGTTGCCTCTTGGAAACTGTGGTCAATTTTCCAAACTATATTTGAACTTCCAGGAGTCCATACTTGTTTGACTGCGTAAAACATATTTCCTGGCATTTCAAGGAAATTTAAACATCTTTGGAAAGCAAATGTTTCAAAAAATGTTTCAAGACACCAATTTGGAGAGAAGAGGAACATCATAAATACATGCACAATAAAACTCATGAAGGAAAAATTTTTAAGTTAACATCAATTATATGTGGGGTACTATAATTACCACCTCTTTATTCATGTCACATTTTCCAAATTTCTGAGTATACTCAGGAAATGTTAGAAGAATACTGGCTTTTTGAGTCAATGAGATGGCTTAGCAGGTAAATGTGCTTACCATGCAAGCCTAGTGACCTGAGTTCAAACCCTGGAAACTATATAGCATCAGCAGCAGCTCATCTCTCAGGAAAACCAAAGAGGTGACCACAGCATGATGGGACAGGAGAAAGGACAAGGATACAGAAGCCATTGCAGTATTCTAGTCAGAGGAGATAAGCACCCGAATTCAAACTGTGGCTATGGAGTCAGGGATCAGGGACCTATGGAGGGCCATTTACAAATGACACTGGGAGACCTTACAGACTGCATGTTGATAAGGGGCATTAAGAGCAGGGATTGCAGATGGCTCCTAGGTTCTGACCCAGCTACTGGGCAGAGGGTGAAAGGGAATGGAGGAGGACGAAGAGGAAAGGAAGAATGAGCAGTTTGGGGGCCACAAATCCTGATGGGAGATGCAGTCATCTCCATGGAGACTGCGAGTAGATGGGGACCACAGCTTAAGAGAACACAAAGCACCAATGAGGTTCACACAAGTGAGAGGATGTGATTTATCATGGACCCACCCTGCCTGATACTGACATTTGTTTGAAGGGAGTCCATTATGATGTACAAAGGATAGTGGCAACATAGCATTAGGCAACTGGTCATATTATGTCCACATTCAGAAAAGCAGAACAGGGACAGGAAATGGGGCTGTTCTAGAAAGTATCAAGGTCCACCACCCAGTGACATACTTCTTCCAGCCAAGCTCTACCTTCTAAAGGTTCTACAACCTTCCGAAACAGCACCACCAGCCATGGAAAACATGTTGGCCTGTAGGGGACATATCACACTCAAACTACAGCAGCTGGGACACAGATATTCAGACCTCAGCACATGTACATGTAGGCGGGAGCACATGGCTCCAAATGAAGTGGGAATAAGAGAAAAGACACTTTTCAAAAACAAGGGGCTGTGCTCCTAACCAACCCCAAGGGCTGTCTCCACATAAAGCAGAGTGGGAAATCAAAAATAAGGGGCTGTGCTCCTAACCGACCCCAAGGGCTGTCTCCACTTAAAGCAGAGTGGGAAATTAAATCTAATGAGGCAGGGCCTAATGAATCTGTAAACTACTCTGTTTTCCGGAAACTTCTGGTTAGATCCCAGATGAACTCAGAAAGCAAGGTGAGAGATAAGAGCCGGGTCCATCCCTGGAGGGATGGGGTGATGGCAGGTGGGGATGGGGAGTGAGAATGTCCCCAGTACTGTTGCACACTGATGCTTCCAGGAAACTTCCCCTAGCTCCCATAGGCTGGGTCCTCTTTGCCTGGAACACCTAGTTTCTTATTCATCTCGAAAGTACCCCTCCTTGTGGAGACACATTTACCACACATTTGTCTGCCCCCACTCCACTTCCCTCCTATAATGAACAGACAGGTGCTGAGGGTGACTCACAAGACTGTGGGTTTTTCTTCTTAAAGTTGTCTTCAGGCTTACAAAAGTGCCGTAAAATACTCTAGTATACACCATCTCAGTAACCACCTCTGTGAGGTATGTAACATTCACTTGTCATATGGGAATTAACTAACCTAAAATATGAGCGAGTTAGAGAGCATTTTATAGAATAAATCATGTAGCTTAGAGCTTTTTTTTCTTTATTAAGAAATCCAGATGCTAAAAGGAGATTAAATGTGTTCATTCAATATCATTTTAGTTCACATCATCCCTGCCCCCACCCCTGGCTCATGCTTCCACCACATCCTCATTCTAATCCTCAGAGACCCTCTGGGGCTGAGTTCCAAGTCCTCCCCAGGCACATGAAATGCCTGTGCACATCATTTCATGATTATCTGTCAAGGGGTTCATTTCTACCTAAGGACCCGAGGCAGTGGGGAAGGGACTTAGATGCATCCCTGAGGTAGTTAGCACAGCAGTAGGAAGTGTGCTCCTTGGCTGCCACCTCTCACAGCGGGTCCAGAGTTACTGCTAGGTGCAATATGTCCTTCACCCCTGCAGGAACTGAGGATGCACCTGAGTCGGGGGCTTTCCAGTAGGCTGCAACACTCAAGGAGCAGCCTGGAGGAGAGGGGCTGCTGGGATGTTGATGGACTTAAGTGGAGTACTATAATTACCACCTCTTTATTCATGTCACATTTTCCACACTTCTGAGTATACTCAGGAAATGTTACAAGAATACTGGCTTTTTGAGTCAATGAGATGGCTTAGCAGGTAAATGTGCTTACCATGCAAGCCTAGTGACCTGAGTTCGAACCCTGGAACCTATATAAAGGAGGAAGGAGAGCTCTAACTCCACCTCTATACAGGCTCTGTGGCAGGTGCCCCTCTCCAACGTCATGTACATCAAGTGGGTATTTCCACAAC
>NW_008359963.1:1325567-1335894 GCF_000622305.1 Nannospalax galili | reverse complement strand
ACACACACACACACACACACACACACACACACACACAAATAATTTTTTAAAGAATGCTTTTTTGTGATCTTGGGATTGAGCCCAGAACTTCCCTCATGCTACCCAAGTGCTCTACTGCTGAGCTGAACCCCAGCCTTGAGAATACTTTTTAAGATATGTTTAAAGAGACTCATTAGCAAACCAGGTAACCTTCTACAGAGGAAAAAGGTAAATTGGGTTCTATTGTGCCATGCGCTAGCTTTGTGACCTTGGCACTGGAGATATACTTTTATAAGACTGAATGAAATCATGTTTACAAAACAACCTATGGTGGTGTTGATAAATGTCAGTTAGCATCATTATTCTAGCTCAAATTGTTCTCCACATTAAAAACACTATTCAGAAAACCCTGAGTATAGGGTCCTACTATGATGAGAGATTTTCTTGAATTTTAAAATGAGAGTAAACTGTCTGAAAACAGGGTAACAAGATAACAAACACCTCATAGTTCCAAAGTACAGGAATTCTGGCTTTTCCTCAAACTCCGTGGATTTTATGGTAAGGTGAGGGATGGAGGGGTGAGAAGTGTGCCCAAATTCACTGGGTGCTGGCGTGTGGGATTGACTCTGGCTCCCTTTCTCCTCCGGTTGACTCCAGATGGATAAAGAATGTGAGATTCTTGTGACCATTTGTCAGGGATTCCCATGCCTAAGGTCAGGTGCAGTGACGTGGGTCCTAGCAGCTGCCATTGCACAGCTGCTGGTCATCAGTCCTGGCAGGGCTATTTCAGGGTTACTGAGTGTTCCTTTGCCTCACTTGCAAAGCTTCAAGAAATGCTTTGAACTATTCAAGGACGAAAGGCCTTTACAGCCTCAGTTCCTAGGCAGCCAGCCTTCTGCTAGTCTGGCCTCAGTTAAGGTAGGGGAGGGGAGGCTGTCAGTGGCCCTAGACTTTAATCTAGTGAACTGATGCATAACCATTCTTCCTTCAAGTCAAAGCCCTTTGAGAAGATGTTCTGCCCATTTCTTTTTCTGGCAACCACTGCTAAATGTCTAATATTAGCCCTTCCCCTGCAGTGGAAGCAATGCAGTAATAACTCCTGTGTTGAGGGATGATAACCCAGGTTGAGTATCCCTTGTCCAAAATACCTGGGGATGGAGTGTTTGGTTATGTTTATTTAGACAGGGTTTTGCCCAAGCTGTCCTCTAACTTGCGCAGTACTTGAACCCTCCAGTTTGAGGGCAGCCTAAGCAATGTAATGAGATCCCACTTAAAAATAAAATAAAATAAATTAAAAAGATGTGGTGATCCATGCCTGCAATCCCAGCACAGGGAGGTAGAGAAAGAAAGATCTAGAGTTCAAGGCCAGCCCTGGCTACATAGAGAGTTCAAGGCTAGGCTGGGCTCTATGAAATCCTGCCCCCACCCAAAAATGGGCAGGCCAGATGGTTCAGCAGGTAAAGATGCCTGTAGTCAAGGCTGATGACTTCAGTATGATCCTCAGGAATGACAGGGTGGAAGAAAAGAACTGACTTCCAAACAGTTGTCCTCTGACCTCCACACACATGCTGTGGCACACGTGACGCACACACACATGCGCACACAGACACACACAGACACACACACACACACACACACACACACCGAATAAGTAAAAATGTAAACTGGGTATGGTAGTGCATGCCTTTAATCCGAGCACTCAGGAGGCAGAGGCAGGCATCCAATCTCTGTGAGATCAAGGCCAGCCTAGTCTATATATAGAGGAACCCTGTCTCAAACCTCCCCCCTCAAAAAAAAAAAAAAAAACCAAAACGAAAACCGTGATCACCACTTATTTTGTGCCTAACATTGTGCTAAACAACTTCTATATCCCTGTGCTTATGTTCTACAACAACCTCACGTGGTAGATAACTATTACCATAGTACAGAGTACTGTCCCCAAATTACTGCAGTCTCATGATTACCTTGTCATGCACACAGCCCCAGAAGCATCCTCCCTTACTCTTTCAAATGATTACCAGTAAAAAGAGCACACCTGTGGGTTTTCTTGTACATCGCCAAAGGAGTAACTCCTATTCCTTTTTTGTTCCCACTTGTCTCCCCACCCATCTCAGGGGCTTGTCCAGGTGGCCCTGCATCCAGGTTTCAAATATCATCCCTTACTCCAATGTCCGTAAAGATGGATGGCCTTGGTCCTCCCCTAAAACCTGTAATATTCTTTTTTATGGCCTAGGGAACAAAGGTGCTTCAACAGTGACAAAAAAAAAAAAAGGATTGGGTAGAGAACAGGCCAGAACCATATGCACTGAATTTTTTAGTGTAAGAAGAGCTTTGTGGGGCCCATTATTCATTTATCATGCAGGCGGCCCCGGGCAACAGCTGACAAGTGCAAAACGATGCCCTGAGCATCTCCAGACTGTCAGGACACTCCACGCAGACCAGCCATGGCAGCCCCTGCCTTTGCCCCCACTTCCCCCCACCTCCCAAGCCTGTTCTGAGCAAACATATGGGAGCCATTCAGGGCTTACTCTTTCCCTTCCAGTGTCCGAGGCACATTGACAACAGGATTTACAACTGCCCAAAATGGAGCGCTTTGTTTTCTTTTGGATTATTCCAAGTTTGGGGTCTGTTAAAAGTTTTGTAACTGCATAAATATTTATCCAGAGTTTCTGGTTACTATATAAACATAACAAATATGACACTGGGCCCCAATACTTTAAGTCAAATAAAAGTCCTTCCAATTCAGAAAGGGGGAAACTAATAAAGCCCTTTGGAACTGATTATTTTTATCATGAAATATTTTTACTCCTATTTTTATACTAGGCTTTTAAAATACCAAAATATATTTGTCCTTGACTGTATATAGCTATTCAGACCTTACTGTCCATCTGCCAACTCGTTTAAGCATGTCCCTGGATCACAGGGACATGGCAGGGAATGTGGATGGTGCAATACAAGGCTGAATCTTTAAAAATACACTCGGGCTAACAGCTGGAAGCCCAGGATAAAACAGTGCTGCTCTGAGCTTTTGTCGACTTTGAAGGCAACAGATAATACTTTGTGCCCAAAGGTCATAGCTTTACATTTGCTAAAGATTCTAGTTGACATACATGCTAGGTATAAAGAGCTAAAATGTTTAGTACTTCAGGTATTTATTATTAATTATTAAAGACAGGGACTCAAGTATTCCAGGCTGGCCTTGAATTCACTAAGTAGCAATGATGACCTTGAATTTCTGATCCTTCTGCCTTGACCTCCCAGGTGATGGGATTATAGATGCAATTCTATACCCAGTTTATGTGGTGCTGGGGATTGAGTTCTGGGCCTCATGAATGCTAGCTAGGCACTCTACAACTGAACTACATCCCCCAACCCAAGATATTACAGATATTAACTATTAAAGATAGACATTAAAGTACTCAGACTAGAGCACACCAATGAAAAATGTGATGGAAAATAATACTGTATATGGCTTTTTAATTTGTTTTTCAGTACTGGAGATGAACCCTTGGGCCTTGCACATGCTAGGTAAGTGCTCTGTTACTGAGTTATATAGTTGGCCATTCACTTTACTTAACCCTTCTGTTTGCCAAAGAGTTCACCCTCTACATCTAAGGGGTGAAAAGTCTGTGTGTTCATGCATGAAGTTTGTGTTCTGCAGAGCCACTAGGATCATCATTTTTCTACTTACAAAGCCACACATATAACCTTGATGTTGGGAGAAGGTACCTGGAACTGCCCTCTACTCAGCTATTGAAATGGTTGGGCCAAGAAGAAAACAGCTACTTGGGTTAGGCCCTGCTCCCTTGGTCCAGGCCTGGATCTAGTTCCTCCGTGTTTCTCAGCTCCCCTACTTTACCTGGAGTAAAAGTGGATCCATCTTTTTTCCTTCCTAATTAGACTGGAACCAGGAAATAAAGTGTTTTGCTCTTTGATGGTCTACACCAGAGGAACCAAACCCTGTAACTTCAGCCCAAGGTTAAATGGGGCAGGTGCTTGGCTTAGTGCGCTCTGACATACTCTTATATCACCCACAAAGAGATGACAAAGGCAAGCCCTGCAAGTCACTGCTCTAGCCAAGACCCAACAGCTCTGCTGCGCCTTGATCCCTGAGGCTTGATTTCTTTGAAGGACTTAGCTAATGGCCAATGCTAGTATGATCATGGAAGAAATAGCTGGAATTTCTAGTGTTTGTTTTTAATTACATTTCTTTATTTTGTGGGGGGGGCAGGGTAGAAGGAATGTGCACCATGGCACCATGTGGGGGGTCAGAGGGAAAATTAAAGGAATTGGGTCTCTCCTCCCATCATGTGGGTCCCAGGGATTGAACTGAGGTTGTCCAGCTTGGCAACAGGCACCTTTACTCACTGGGCCATCTTGCCAGTCTAAATTTCTGATTTTCAAATCATGCTTTAGTCAGGAGACCCAGCTCTAAGTTAACGTGTTTTAAATACACAGCAGAAAAATCAAAATGAAGAGCTGAGTGGGTGCACACCTTTAATCCCAGAACTCCAGAGGCAGAGGCAGGCAGATCTCTGAGATCTAGGCCAGCCTGGTCTACATAATGACTTCCAGGCCAGCTGGGGCTACAGGGAGACCCTGTCTAAAAAAGACATATATGTAATTTATATGAATGAAATGTTGCCAACTACTATCTTGAAGAACTTTTGATGGAAGCTATCAAAGCTCCTACTAACATTTTAACTCTCTTACCTCTTCAAGAACCTTCTAAGAAGTAATAAGTGGTTGGGTTTTTCTGCTCTTCTTCTGAGGAGCAGAGAAAATAATAACCTAACCCACAGCACATTTTTAGAATTAGAGGCATGATGGGAAGTATGAGATTTCCTGACTCTAGATCTCGGCTCATCACAGGATGCTAGCAACTGACCAGTGAGCTCTGGCTATCACACACCTGTGGTGATTTTAGACCGCCCTATTTTGACTGACTTTAGCTGGTTTCCAAGATTCTTATTCTCCGAGTGCTTCTGGTTGGAGGTGGCCTTGAGAGAGAATCGTGCAAGATTTGAAAGTCAGAAATAAATCACTAGCCGCTGCTCCCTGAAGGTCAGTGTGCCTGGATGGCATGACACACACATGCAGAGGTGACGGTAGGCTGTGGTTCATCCTTATTCTTCTCTACTCTTGGTCCAATAATTCTTCCTTTAATTAAAGGAGCTGTCAGCTCCACCACTGGGTACAAAGTAGGTGAAGTACTCTGCACCCTTCTCTATCTGCTCTATGTTCGGAGTCCCAAACCAGCTTCTGGTTGCCCTGGGCGCCTGGCTGCTTGGCTGCCCTTGTTCCTTGAAGGAACATGCTGGTTCATTCATATTAGCCCTTGGGAGGGCTGGTTAAAGGCACATCCTCCCCTCTACCCCTTGCTTCTCTTCCACAGTGGCCTAATCTATACTCTAATGCTCATACCTGGCCTCTTTCTACAGTTGAGCTCTGATGAAATAACTGACATCTGTGCATGGGAGTGACAGAAGAAATGAGTGCTCACCCTAAGGGGCTTCCAGCTCGCTGGGGAGATGAAGCTTTACCAGAGCCAGCTGGGGACTCACGACAGCTTGTGGTAAAGGGATGAACAGCTGAACAGCGAGGTATGTGCAGTCTGAGGTGTCCAGCATCTTTTAATGCCAGGTAGTCCAGCTGCCTGGGAATGGATATCACATTCTGTGTGGCTGGTGGCACATATAGACCTACGTGGACAGACTTCTGTTTCAGGTTCCAGGCTCCTTACCTACACAAGGGTGGAAAGAAAGTCACTCACATATTGAGCTAAAATTCGAGCACAGTTGAAAACAAATGCTGACACTGAAGATTTCCCTTCCAGCCAACAGAAATCCCCCTGGCCTGCCATACATGGGTAACTTGAGTTCTGGAATTCTAGCTTTGGTTAACCCAAATCCACAAATTTACTGGAGTTATGAAGCTTAGGGAGAGTACTGGTTTTCTGTTATGCATTCCCAACATCATCTGTCCTGAGTCGACCCACTGAAATTATTTCTCCCACAAGTTTAACCCTTCTGCATGTTGATCACTTTTGGGCAGATACCAAAAAAATAAACCAATAGCCAACCGGACAAACAAAGAAACGGGAAAAAGTATGAATCCTTGTTTCTTTTCTCACAGCACATGTTATATTTCTAACTTGACTGGAAACTCCTCCAGGCGCTTGGGCTAGCTGCCTTATTTTATTGGACCTCTATTTCCTTCTGTTCAAAAGAATGTTAGTGCTATGGTTTGGGCGACTCCAAAGGCCCATGTGCTAGGAGTTTATTTGTCAACTTGTATTGTTGTTGGAAGGTGGTGGGACCTTCAGGAGGTGGGACTAGTAGGAAAAGGTAGACACTGAAGGTATGCCCTCAAAGAAAATATTAAGACTCTGGTTCTTTCCTCTGTCTCCTTCACTTCCCTGATACCATAAAATAAAGGTTTCTCTGCCCTGTGCCCCTACCTTGATGTACTGATTTGCCATAGGCCCAAAAGCAATGGGCTCACAAGCCACAGACTGAAACTTCTAGAATCATGAGCCAAAATAAATACTTCCTCTCTTTAAATAGCTTTATCTTCAACTCTCACCAGGGAAGCTCCCTCAGGCAACAGTACAATGCACACAGAAGGCCACAACTGGCCACAGTGTAGAGAACAAGAGACTGCAGAGAGGTGTCCCTGGATAGGACTCCTAGATTAAACCTCACCCACGCACAGCTCAGAGACCACTGGGGAGGGGGCAGAAAGAGTGTAAGAGCCAGGGTTTGTACACGGTCACAAGGAAACAGAGTCTTCCAGGCCTGTGGGAACTTGCTCATATGAACTTTTAGTGTTAGTATGCACAAGCTCATGCAAAATCAATCAGACAAAAACCCAGCATAGAACCAGGGAAATAGGCAGCAGGCCCCAACCTTGGCAGTTGATTGCTGCTGGGTGAGGGAGAGTTAACCTTCTTTAAGGGAGTGACTCTAGACAGGCTGACTAGACTCCAGTGGATGAACTTGCACTGAGGGACATCTGAGTACACAAACTTGACTCGCTAAGCCTTAACATATATGACAAAATGCATGAAGTTCAGTGGGGGGAGGCTCTATGAGGGTACAGATCGGGGAGAGGGTATAAAGATGATTAAGACATTTTGTATGAAGTTCCCAAACATTCAATAAACAATATACACTGAAAAAAATTTAAGTAGCTTTATTCTCAGGTATTTTGTTTCAATGATAGAAAATTGATCACCACAGTTACAAAAAAAATACATTAAAGAGCTACAAGTATAGCTGACTGATGGAATGCTTGCTTAGCATGCATGAGGCCTTGGGTTCAACCCCAGCACCACACACACACACACACACACACGCACACACAAATTGTGTTACTAATACCCCTTTGGGGAAATATGAGCATCAACTCTTGGCTGCTCAAGGAAGGACCTTTAATGAAAGATAATATGATTTTGGAGCTGGATGATCATAAGTTCAAGGCCAGTCTGGGCTTCATAGTAAGACCTGTCTCAATCAAAGAAAGACAAATAAGCAAAAAGATACAGAAAGGAGGCTGAGAATGTAGCTTAATTGCACGAAGTCAAGTTTGATTCCTAGAGCTACATAAACCTGTAATCCCTGCACTTGTGAGGTGGAGGTGGGAGGATCAAAAGTTCAAGGTCATCCTCAGCTATATATTGAGTTTGAAACCAGCCTTGAATACATGAGATCTTGCCTCAAAGGAAGAGGAGGAGGAGGAGGGGGAGGGGGATCAGTTAAGATCCAAACCACACTTGTGTACAGATCTGGTGTTAAGGAGGAGGAGGAGGAGGAGGTGGGGGGAGAAGGAGCAGGCATGGGAGAAGGAGGACAAAGAGGAGAAGGCGGAGGAAGACAGGAGGAGGGAGAGAAGGAGGAGGAGAGGAGGAGGGGAAGGGGAGGAGGGGAAGGAGGAGGAGGAGGAGGAGGAGGAAAAGAAGAAGACCACCAGCATGCAGATGCCTTGCCCTTGGAAAACCCCAGGCCTCAGGCCATGGCAATTGAGTTTCCAGAGCTTCCTGTAAATAAAGTTTTACTTTGCAGTTGTGTGTCTACATATCGTGTTGACTCTGGAGACCTAAGAATATAGTATACGGCATGAAAGGTACCTCAGGAAAATGAGAATGTATTTTTAGCCATGATCTTTATTTAATCATCTAAATTTATAGAGGAGAGAAGGAAAAGAGATGTGGAAGGTTAATGAAGGAATGCTGAGTCCCTGCTTAATTGTAAAAGCACCAGAGAAAACCCAAGTAGAGCCTTTTTGTAGCTCCTAAACCAGAATAGTGTTCACAGGAGACATGTCTAAGCAGTAGAGGACAGGCTTCTCAGAGGAGGTCAATCCCTTCCCTACAGACATGGCTCCACGAGCCAACAGTGGGGTAGTGGGCTTTCTCAGAGACTGAGCCTTGGGCTTGCTGCTCAGTGTATCTCTGGACTTCCAAGCTGTCTGTCCTATTTGTCTTGGGATTTTATGGGCTGGGATCCAAGGGGTTCCTGCCAACCGTTTCCATGCTATGCCAAAACAGGGCAAAAAGAGAAGAGAAACCAAGGTATGAGATCAGCCAAGAAGCTGGGTCTGCTAATGAGAAGGGAACTACCAGAAAACGCTGGAGAATGGATCAGGGGACACTGAGAGGAAACCAGGAAAGAGGGACTCAAGAGTCAATGAGGAGTCAAGGTCAACAGACATAAATGGGCATTTTATTGACTCAGTTGACTTACACGGTATTATAAAATGTAATCAAACATCTCATCATGACCCACTGATAAAGCTTGTACCTCAGAGCAGTGTTCCAGAAACATCAGCAATAGGGAATGTCTGGGGCAAATCAAGACAACTGTGAAAATGCTGCGGACTAATTAGCCCGGGAGAGATGGAATTCCTGGACTCTGGTCTCAGCTTTGCCCCTATATCACTCAAGGTCATTTGTGCTGTTTCCCTTTCTGTAAACCAAGGAGGATGAACTATACACAGTTCGCCAAACAAGAAGTTCCAAAGCTTACCAGAGGACCTCAGCTGGGTGCTTTGAGAAAGCCATGCCTGGGGTGAGCCCTTTCTACTGCTCTTCCTGAACCCCTTGCAGGCAGCCGCAAGCCCCTGCAGGGAGGAAAGTCTTCCCAGCAGTCAGATGTCTCTCATCTCTGTGTAAAACATGTCCCCAACCCCAAACCCAACGCCAGTGATCTCAAGGCCTTTAGCAATACAAACGTAGCTTCTCTACCCCAGGACGATGTCAATGCTACAACTAGTTCTGAGGACCCTGAGACTTCTCTTGGTTCTAAAATTCTTGGATTTGCTGATTTTGTTAGAGAACAGAGTTGTGGACCATTTAGGCAGGAATTGACTGGAGACCCACATGACAATCTAGAGGTCAAACTGTCCCCACTGGAGAGGCCCCCGCGTTTCAAACAGCCTTGCAGGGACCCTGGTTGCTCCACCATCCTCCAGTCTGAGCCTGGTGTGCATGGTGAGGAGTCACCATCAGTCCTCAGCTTGTGGGCAGACAGAAGCTCGAAAGAAGATTCCTGCAGGGTCTCCCTGTAGCCCAACTGGCCTAGAATTTATTATATAGATCAAGCTGGCCTTGATCTCACAGAAACTGAATGTCTATCTCTGCTTCCAGAGTGCTGGCATCAAAAGCTTGTGCCACCATGCCTAGCAAGAACCATTTCTTTTTAAACAAATGATTTGGAAATGGCTTCCATTGCTTGTACTCATAGTTCATGGGGAGGAATGTAGTTACACTACCACATGGAACCTTGAGATGGGCTAGAAATGAAGTCTCTTTGTTGGACAGTGATATGCTGCCTGAAACTCATTATTATGGAAGAAGGGGGCACAGATCTGTGGAGACAGGCCTCAGTCTGCCACAATATAGAACTAGAAGACTATAACACTTGCATGGGGTATCACGGACACTTGAGCAGGCATCCAAATTGGCAAGGGGAAATTTAAAAAGGTGGTCATTGTGTGTCTAGTTACAGAAAATAAACCATCATCAAACATCAATCTGTGTTTCTTCCTTAGCTACATTCCTGATTTTTTTTTAGTTTTTTTTATTAAATTATTTATTTAATAACCACATAATTAGAAGTATTTCATTACAACAGCATTGACATATTCAATAACAATTTCCAGAGCTAAAATGCATCTCTTTCAAAATTTGTTGTAAATTTCTGGGTTTACAGTTGAATTAATACAGTTATAAAATATTGTACTCAGTATAAACCCTATAAGACATAAAATTAAATGAGGGTTTAAACTTTAAAAAAGATCTCCATTTCATTATTAAAATACACAGTTTCATACAGAAAAATTCATTTTC
>NW_008359963.1:1324270-1325388 GCF_000622305.1 Nannospalax galili | reverse complement strand
TAGCCTCCCTCCCCCCACTAGAGCCCTTATACTCTGATATCCCTGATACTGCCTGCTGTGTTGTTGGTACCCCCAGCCATTCCCCACTACTTGCCCTTCTGGTTAATCTAGTCAGCCTATCTAGAGGTCTTTGTTTTAGGAGGGTCAGCTGTTCCTCATCTAGTGGTAATTAGTTGTCTATATTCCTTTGGATAAGATTGGGGTCTGCTGTTCATTTTCCCAGTTCTGTGCTGGGTTACTATCTGGGAATCCCTTTGGCCACCCTGGCCAACAACTCAAAAGAAGGTATTGCTTGTCTAGCATTGTTGCTTGTTATGTACCCTTTACCTATACATATGGACTCTTATGAAGTTAGGTTGGCCCATTTAATCTTTGGTTATACTTTCATTTTGGGTGTTTAAGGCTATACAGTTGGTCCAGATAAACTGATTTATTTTCACTCTTAAGGTTGTTTGAGGATCTGTTCCTCAGGGGTCACATGGGCTTGGGAGGAGCCCCTGGCTCCTTTCTTTTACAACTTCCACCTATGTGAAGATGAGTCAAAGGTCCTGCTCAACCATGGTTGGCTTCACGTGGAAGCATGGAGGAAGTGATTCCTCTGTGTTGACCCTCCTCTTTATAGACTAGACACGGGTTCAAGTCCATCTGGTAGGGTCTGCTCAGCCTCCTTGATCAAGAGGACAGGTGACCCACCACCATTATAAGGACATTTTGAGAGGTGCTCATAGTCCCCTGGAACTAGTCGACCTAGGAGGGCAAGGAGCAAAAAGAGTCCTATATGTCCCTCTGACCAAATTATTATAGACCTCAAAGTTTGTCTGTTAAACACCCAAGAAGGTTAGTTCCACCAGTCTTGTATTTTTAATTATTCTGTGCCATGTAGATAAATATTGGGCAAAGACCAGTTGTTCTCAGATAAACCTTACCTACACATATATTTCTTGATATGCTATGTATAATTTGTTAGTAGGTTGTAGGAGTAACATGGTTCTCTCTGGCTTTCAAAAACTAGCTAAGCATTGTTTATCTCTCACATTGTCTCACCCTTCCATCATGGTTATCCCACTTAAGGTGTCCCCATTTCCCCCCTTTCTCCTTTACTAATATCCTTCTCCTAC
>NW_008359963.1:1322576-1323180 GCF_000622305.1 Nannospalax galili | reverse complement strand
AATTGATGTCTGGTTTAGAAAATCCTTTCCTACGCCTATATCTTGTAGGTTTTTCCCAATGTTTTCTTCTAATAGGTTCAGAGTTTCAGGTTTTACATTGAGATCTTTGAGCCATTTGGAATTGACTTTTGTGCAGGGTGAAAGATAGGGGTTTAGTTTCATTCTTCTACAAGTGGAGAGCCAGTTTTGCCAGCACCATTTGCTGAACGTGCTGACTTTCCTCCAGTTGATGTTCTTGGTTCCTTTATCAAATATCAGGTGGCTGAATATGTATTTGGTCATATTTGGGTCTTCAGTTTTGTTCCATTGGTCTATGGGTCTATTTTTGTGCCAGTACCATGTTCTTTTTATGACTATAGCTCTGTAATACAGCTTGAAATCTGGTATAGTAATCCCCCCAGCATTGCTCTTAGTGCTCAGGGTTGTTTTGGCTCTCTGAGGTCTTTTGTGCTTCCATATGAATCTTAGGATAGTTTTTTCCAATTCTGTGAAAAATGTCATGAGGATTTTGATTGGCATTGTGTTGAATGTATATATGAAATTTGGTAGGATGGTCATTTTCACAATATTAATTCTTCCAATCCATGAGCATGGGAGGTCCTTG
>NW_008359963.1:1319269-1320487 GCF_000622305.1 Nannospalax galili | reverse complement strand
CAGTTTAAAGTCTATTTTGTCAGATATTAGGATTGCTATGCCTGCTTTTTTCTTAGTGCCATTTGCTTGGTATATTTTTTTCCGTCCTTTCACTTTAAGATAGTGTCTGTCCTTGAAAGTGAGATGAGTTTCTTGCAGACAACAAAAAGATGGATTTTTTTCTTAATCCATCCACCTAGTCTGTATCTTTTGACTGGGCAGTTCAGTCTGTTAATATTTAAAGTTATTAATGAAAGATAGGTATTGAATCCTGTCATTTTTATTTCTGTTTACATTCTTGATATAGCTGTATCTTTCCACAATTATACCTTCATTGGAATTCTTTTGGCAATCACTTGGGTATAGTCATTCCTTTCTTCAGCTCTTTGTATTGCTTCCAGAACTCTCTGAAGGCCTGGTTTTGTGGCCATGAATTCCTTCAGCCTATTTATGTCATGGGAGATTTTTCTTTCCCCTAGGACTATAATAGACATTTTGGCTGGGTATAGTAATCTGGGTTGGCATCTGTGGTCATTTAAAACTGGGAATACTTTGGTCCAGGCTCTTCTGGCTTTCATAGTTTGCACTGAAAAGTCAGCTGTGATCCTAATGGGTTTTCCTTTATATGTGACTTGTTTCTCTTTTGCAGCTTTCAGTATTGTCTCTTTGTTTTGTACGTGTAGTGTTTTTACCATGATATGCTGTGGAGAGTTTCTTTTCTGTCCTGTTTGGTGTTCTATATGCTTCTTGTATTTGTATGGGTATGTCTTTTCTTTAATTTGGGGAAATTTTTTTCCATAATTCTGTTGAAGATCTGGTCCATGCTATTATCTTGGGATTCTTATCCTTCCTGTATGCCTATGATTTGTAAATTTGGTCTTTTTATGGTGTCACACAATTCCTGCATATTCCATTCTTGTGATTTCTTAAATTTTTCATAATCTTTGCTTGAGTGGTCTAGTTCATCCACTTTATCTTCCAGTCTTGATATTCTGTTTTCCATTTCATTCATTCTATTGGTGAGGCTTTCTCCTGTCGTTTCCAACTGGCTTATTGAATGTTTAACTTCCTCCTTCATTTCAACCTGATAATTCTTCAATATTTCTAACTGTTTTCTGAATTCATTCAGCAGTTCGTCCCTCTCTTCTTTCAGTTCTTTGATTACCTTGTTTGTGTGTTCTTTAAATTCACTGAATTCTTTTATCATATTCATCATTGTTCTTTTGAGTTCCATGTCCT
>NW_008359963.1:1299037-1319114 GCF_000622305.1 Nannospalax galili | reverse complement strand
AAGTTTAGGTCTGCTTCTTTTTGTGAACTTTATGTGTCTTTGTGGTTTACTTTTTGGGCATGAAAAGCTGGTTCGTCTAAGCTTCCAGTTCTCTCTCTTGATTTTATATTGGAGTGGCCAGGTTGATTAGGTCTTCAGGAGTTCCCACAGAGGCCCAATTCCAGTGAGGGTCAGATGTTTTCAGGCTTTATCCTAAGGTCTGGATCCCTCCAGGAACGATTTTGGCCTCAGGAATTTGGGGTTTTGACTGGCCTAGGAGCCTGGCCCAGGAAAGATGCTGGTCTAGGGCAGCTGGTGGCCATGCCACCAAGAGATGCAAAGGCAGATGGGGCGGGAAGAGGCCCCAAGGCCTCCTGGGGACTGCACTGAGGAGCTGGGTTGGTCTGGATGCAAAGGATCAGGGAGAGGAAAGGTCAGCTCCAGAGTCCCAGAAAGAGGTTGGTGGGTGGTACAGGCCCAAGGAAGCAGAGGGAGTTGAGGGTGGGGCCAGGCCCAGAAGCAGTGCTCCTGGGGCCCAGCGAAGGCACTCCTTTGGTCTGGATGAAAAGGATCAGGGAGCAGTATTGGCTCCCCAGGTGTCCGGGTCCCCAAGACAAGGAATGGGGCAGGGCCCAAACTGGGAGGAGAGAAGGGCAGCGGAGATGGGAGGGTGAATGAGCCTGGGGGAGTCAAGGCTCGGAGGGCGCAGTGGACTTACCCCAGAGAGAGACCTGTGGGTAGGAGTGAGGCCTGTGGCGGTCCTGCAGGTCCAAGGAAACAGAGGGAGTTTAGGGCAGAGCCAGGCCCAGAAGCAGAGCTCCTGGGGCCCAGAGAAGGCACTCTGTTGATCTGGATGAAAAGGATCAGGGAGCAGAATTGGTTCCCCTGGTGTCTGGGGCCCCAAGACAAGGAATGGGGCAGGGCCCAAACTGGGAGAAGAGAAGGGCAGCAGAGATGGGAGGGTGAATGAGCCTGGGGGAGTCAAGGCTCGGAGGGCGCAGTGGGCTTACCCCAGAGAGAGGCCTGCAGGTAGCATTCCTGATTATTTTAAGGACCTTTGCCCTACAGTGAGTTGTCCCAGAGATAATCACACTTAAAGAAAAGAAGTTGTATTTACATGAATTTTTACATGGGATTCTTTTTGTATCAAAGGAAAACAAAAGGATGATCTGACTGAAACAGAGGGCCCAGATCCCTGGCCACCTACTCATCCTTCCTCCTCTGGTTGTCATGGAATCTTGGAGGCTGACACTAAGGCTTGATGACAACTCTCCTCCTCCTCCTGTAACAACAGAGCTCCAAGGAACCCAGTTTGAGAACCACTGAACTATGAGAAGCAATTCTGTCAACAATGATGTCATCACAGAAGAACTTTGGTAAATGAGACCCTTACAACAATGAGCCATGCTCCAGATTGTACAGATAGCATAGAAGATCCATACTCTTGATGAAGATGGGCCAGGATTTGATGTTACAGGGGTTCATGGGTCATCTGAATTTTGTTTTTCTGATATTGGGGTTGCTATATATTATGATAGATTCAATAACACAAACCAGCTTAGCATGGTGGCTCACTCTTGTTATCCCAGCACTCAGGAAGCAGAAGGATTGCTTCAAGTTTGAGGCCAACCTGCAGGATACATAGTGTGCTCTAGGCCAGCTTGGGCTACAGAGTGAGCCCCTGCTTCAAAACAACAACAAAATAGCACAGACCTCAATTGTAATATTGTTACTATGGAAAATATATCATCTGCTTGAAGAAGTGATTTCATGGGGCTAGAAAGATAGCAGTTAAGAACACGCACTGCATTTGCAGAGGACCCTAGTTGGATTCCAAGAACCCCACATCAGGTGACTTATAACTATCTGTAAAACTCTAACTCCAGGGGATCTAACTCTTCTGGCTTCCTCAGGCATTCACATTCACATGCAGATACCCACACACGGATCCATACACATATTTAAAAGAAAATAAATCCTTATAAAAAAGGTAGAATGTACTGGCATCAAAGGAGAGTGTCCTATCCTGACCCAGAGACAGCTGTGGCCAGTGCTGCACTGACCTGGGCAAAAGATGACTGACTCTCACTCAGAGTACTGTTATTACCAGTGTCCAGTAGTTTTCCATGGTTTTCCCTCCTCTTAGGGAAAACAACCATAACAAGTTCCAAGCTAACAGAGAGACCCTGTCTCAAAAAAGCCCCTTTCAAAAAAAAAAAAAAAAAAAAAAAGAAAATACCTTTCAGTACTTTTTTAACATTTGTAACTGGAGGCCTGTAGAATGTTTCTTATTCATAAGAGCAAAAGAGAGTTGGTGTTTGCGCACCCCTATAGTCCCAGAACTAGAGGCTAAGAAAGATCACTGTGAGTTTGAGGGCAACCTGGGCTATGTGGTAAATAGATAGACCCTGTCTCAAAGAACAAACAAGACATCATAAGAACAAAAGCCAAAACAAACACAAAAGAAAAAGACCAATAAATAAATAAAGCACCTTATCTATTACAATCTTCTATTAGGAAATGAAAAGTTTATTATTCCATTCAACTTGTTTTCTCAACTCTTACCCACAAATCATATTTTCCTTCATAAACTGTTACACTCTCTACTAATAATTCCAGAAGTAGGGGTTGGGGAGATGGCTCAGTGGTTAAGAGCACTGACTCTTCCTACAGAAGACCTGGGTTTGAATCTCAGCACCCACATGGTGGCTAGCAACCATTTATAACACCAGTTCCAGGAGATTTGACGCCCTCTTTTGTCCTCCTTGGGCATTGCATGACACAGGTGCACTTACATACATGCAGGTAGTACATGCATACACCTAAAATAAAAATAGTAAGTAACAAATAAAAAAATAATTCCAGAAGTACTGGTTGCTATGTATGGTCTACAATATTAATGTAAGCCTGGCAGAGTACTCAACATACAACAGCCTATAGAAACCATCCTTTAAAATATAAGATACTTCAGCCAGGTGTGGTGACACACGCCTTTAATCCCAACACTCGGGAGGCAGAGGCAGGCAGATCTCTGTGAGTTCAAGCCCAGCCTGGTTTACATAGTGAGTTCCAGGACAGCTGGGGCTACAGGGATACCCTGTCTCAAAAAGACCAAAAAAAAAAAAACTTCATCAATAAAAGAGAGCAAAAGACTGCACAGAACTCAACTTTCATGGCCAGAAAGATGGATAAAGGGATCACATTGCATTAACACAGTGGACAAGCAGCCAGAAGGAATGAGCTATTGCTACATCAACAGTAGCAATATCTCAGAAACCCAATATTGAGGGAAAAGAGTTGGTATAGAAGATGACCACCTTTAGCCTGTTATTTTTCTAAAACCCCCAAACAGCAAACCAAAACGAGAAAGAGAACAAAATTTTATGTTTAAAGCCAAAGTCACAAATTTAGGATAGTGAATGAGGAGTTACTTGTACACTGCTTGTTAAGTCATGGGGAGGACTTCAGAGGTGTTTAGCTAGCATAATCTATAATTTACAGAGGGTTCCTATGTATACATATATGCAATACTTTAATATATACAATAGTATATAAAACTAAAATCAATGTAGCTATACAAATGCCTAATATGCTAGCTCAAAAAACATCTATTGTTGGGGGTGGTGCTACATCCTAGCACTTCGATGATGGAAAAATGAGGATTGAGAGTTTGAGGCCAGCCTGAGATTCTAGCAAATTCTAGGGCAATTAGGACTCTATCTCAAAAACCAAACAAGCTGGGTATGGTGGTGCACACCTTTAATCCCAGCACTCAGGAAGCAGAGGCAGGCAGATCTCTGTGAGATCCAGGCCAGCCTGGTCTACATAGTGAGTTCCAGACCAGCTGTGGCTGCAAGGAGACCCTGTCTCAAAAAAACAAAACAAAAAAACTGAAAAATAAGGCTGGTGGCACATGCATGTAATCCTAGCACCTCGAAGGCTGAGGCAGGAGGATCATTGTAAGCTTGAGACCAGCCTGGGCTACACGAGATGACGTCAGGAAAGAGCCATAACAATTAAAAAAACAACTCACATCTGTTTATAGTAAGCAGATATTTCTCCACCACAAAATAGAGATTTATGTCAAAACCAAGAAATGGACTGACGAAGAGGAAACAGAATCCCTTTTAGGCTGACATCATTGATTGTTTTAAAACGTGAGTAAAGGATCATGGCTAGGAAGTGAGTCAGGCAAGACTCTTGTTGGAGGTAGAATGTTTTCCCCTGGGATCAGTCTTTGAATGCTATAGCAGAAAATGTTTCCAGAAGAAATTCACTCAAGTTAGTAGCAGATCATGTGCCCATATCAACGTTGTTGTCTAAAATCCATGGCCTTCTTCAAACCACATTGCTATACAAACCTTTTTTTTTTTTTTTTTTTTTTGGCCAGTGGAAGAGGAACATGGTCCAGACAGACCAAGTTCTTTAGTAGACACAATTCATTTACTGCACTCATTCTCAAAGTTCAATGGAAACGGATTTTTTCTTTACACTAAATGTAAGCAATGGCTTCTAGGCCTAGGTTTGCCTCAATAATTCATGAAGTGGAGGCTGGAGAAATGGCTCAGTGGCGAAGAGCACTTACTACTCTTGCATAGGACCTGAGTTAGGTTTCTAACACCCCATCTGGCAGCCCACAACTGTTTTTAACTCCAGCTCCAGGGGCTCAATGTCTCTGCCCTCGGTGAGCCATGTATACATAATTAAAAATAACAAATCATAAAAAATAATTCATAAAGTCTTCATGATTACCTCTTAATGAGAATAGTCAAACTGGCCACATAGTTTAGGAACTAAATCTGCTCTAAGGCATTAATATGGCTACACTGAGGCATACTTTACTGTCATAAAAACCCTCTCTGTGGAGTGGAGAGGTGGCCCAGTGGTTAAGAGGACCTGTGTAATTCCCAGCACCCACATGGCAGCTCACAACCACCTGTAACTCCAGTTCCAGGGGATCTGACATCTTCTTCTGGCCTCAGTGGGCATCAGTCACATCTGTGGTGTACATACCTATGTGCAGGCGATACACTCATACACATTAAAAAAAAAAAAAAAAAAAAAAAAACCTCTCCCTGGCCTTAAGGACAACAGAATACAAGGATCAATTCTGAACTGTTGGTTTATATAGATGGAGCCAATATTTATATCTTTGTATCATGATTTGAGTTGTGCATCCTACCACCAAATTCATATGCTGAAGTCCTAATCCCAGTGCCTCAGAATCCCCTATTTTGAAATAGGGTGATCACAGACGTAATTCTTTTTTTTTTTTTTTTTTTTGGTCTTTTTGAGACAGGGTCTCCCTGTAGCCCCAGCTGTCCTGGAACTCACTATGTAGACCAGGCTGGCCTTTAACTCACAGAGATCCACCTGCCTCTGCCTCCCAAGTGCTGGGATTAAAGGCATACGCCACCACACCCGGCTAGATGTAATTCTTTAGCATAGTAGAAAGTCACATTGGAGAAGAATGGGCCCCTAAATCATGAGGGGGGAGATTTAGCCAGGCACACACATGTACACACATGAGTACTTGGTATAGAGGAAGACAGATACCAGGGGTGCTGCAGAAGCCAGGGAAGCCCACAGATTGCTAGGATTCCCCCAAAACTAGGAGACAGGCCAGGCCCTGTGCTTGCTCAAGGTCCTCAGGAGGTACCAGCTCTGCTGACATCTGACCTTGGACTCATAGACTCCAGAACTATGAGACAACAGGGCTCCCTCATTCTAAGTTCCTCAGTCAGTGGCATGGTGTTAGAGCAATCCTCAGAAACTAATGCCCCTCTTAGTCTTAAGGATTTAGGAAAATGTTTAGTCTTTTGTTTAAGTATTATAATCAAGCCCTCTGTAGATTTATAGTCAACATCTGAAATTGAAAGATCTGGAATAAGAATCCAGATGTATGCAACCTGCTGTGTGAGGGCCACATGTGCTCCTGGACAGTTAGGAATGTGACCTGATACAAAATATGTAAACTTACTTAAAACATGAGGTTTTTTGGTAACTCAATTGTACTGTTCTGAAGCATGAACTTAAGAGATGATATCATGTTACATATCAAAAGGTTGGATGCACCTAGGTCTACTGGATGCGCTTTCATTTTTATTTATTTTATTTTTTAAGATACAGTGTCTTACTATGTTGCCCAGGCTGGCTTCAAACTCCTGTGTTCAAAGAATTCTCCTGCCTCAGCCTCCCATGAAACAAAGACTGCAAAGAGAGGTACATTATTGTGCTTGGCTCAAAATTAAATTGTTTGATTTAAAGCCCCTCCCCCCTGCCCTAAGTTCTTGTTATACAGCTCAGCCTGGCCTCAAACTCATTATCCTTACCCTGAGTGCTAGAATTACAAGCATACACCACCATGCCTGGCTGCCTTTGTTTTTGGTTTTGGTTTTTGGTGCTGGGGATTGGACACAGGGCCTCATGGGCTAAGCACATGCTCATCTCTAAGCTATACCCCAAGCCCTCTTCTGCCTTTTAAGTTGGCTGTTTGACCTCTTTGGACTGCATTCTTGAGTGTCATGTACTAATGACTGTGTCACTACTCACTGTGGCAGTTGAGCCAGTGAAATGATACATGACAAAGTGTTATGTAATTAATCCACTCTATAACTGTATAAAATATTGTATTTTCACCCGTGAAGATGGTGGTAGTAGTTATCAATAAATTGTGCCTATTAGGATGATGAATGCTAGGTTCCCAAATAGTGCCTGCACATCGTGTCTGTTAAACACAATTGAATGTGTTGGCAGCTGTAGTAATTGTTCATTACTAGAGTAACAGAGACCCCCACCTCAACAGAGCTTTGATGGGGTCTTAGATGACAGGGTAACAGGAAAGTCAGAATTTATTGAGAAATTGAAATTTGATTTAAGGCATTTTTTTCAATGTGGGACCTTGCAAGAACTGGGTAAAGATTGTCATAAATTGATTTTAGTACAGGCAGAAATGACAAGCCCAGTTTTTGTTTGTTTGTTTGTTTGTTTGTTTTTTGTTGTTTTTTGTCTTTTTGAAGCAGGGTCTCCCTGTAGCCCCAGCTGTCCTGGAACTCACTATGTAGACCAGGCTGGCCTTGAACTCACAGAGATCCACCTGCTTCTGCCTCCCAAGTGCTGGGACTACAGGAGTGTACCACCACACCCAGCTAGCCCAGCATTTTTTTAAAAAATATTTTATTTACTTATTTATTATGTGTATGAGTGTATTGCCTGTGTGTGTAAGCACACCTGTGTTGTGCAATGCCCAAGGAAGTCAGAAGAAGGCATCAGATTCCCCTGGAACTGGAGTTATAGATAGTTGTTAGTTGCTATGTGGGTACTGGGAATCAAACCCAGGTCCTCTGCAAAAGCAGCCAGTGCTCTTAACCACTGAGCCAACTCTCTAGCCCAAAAAACAGCAAGCCCAGGATTTTTGAAGTAGAGTTTCAAAGAGACCAAGAACATAAACTGTTACTACTTTCTGTGGAAAGAGTTGCAAGTTCCTGTAATGAACAATAGACTTATTTGCCTTGGAAAGAATCTCTGGCATGGAAAAGCAATTCTGATAAACAGAACAAAGTAATAAAGCTGGGTTCATGTAGACAGTGTGTGGTTTTGATCCTGGTGACCAAACACTATAGGAACAAAGAGAAATGGTTTCTGTTCTCAAGTATAAAGTATGGGTAAAGCGCCTGAATTCATGGGTGGCACTTGCCTGTTATAGTGTGAATCTACAATGCTCCCCAAAGGCCCACATGGTAAAGGCTTGGCTCCCCGGTCATGAACCTCCTGGAAAGTGGTAGACCTTTAGGAGGCAGACAGAGCCCAGTTGGAAGAAGTTAAGTCATTAGGGGCATGCCCTTGAAAGGGACTGTGGGAACTCAGCCCCTCCTTGTCTCTCTGGTTCCTCACAGGACTCTCAACATGATGAACTATGTCATCACAGGTCCAAAAGCAGTGCAGCTAACCAACTGCAGATGAAAACATCTGAAACAACGAGCCAAAATAAACCTTTCCTTCATATAAATTGATTCTCTCAGGTAATTTGTCACAGTGGCAGAAAGCCCACTGAGGTACTGATCATTCCCACACTTGTGGGTAAACTCAGCTTGTTGGCATCCTTCTGGGTTTCTTCTCTCAAGGTTAATGAGCTCTTCATTCCAAATGGTCCCCTGCCACAATGGTCTCTTCCCTTCCTCCAAAGCTTCATTTCTTCCTGCGTTAAAAATTCTTCCCTAGCTTTAGTGAACATTGTAAATTTCTAATTGGTATAAGAGCCTCCTGTACAGTGTTGTGTTATCTTAAAGAGACTGCAACCCAGAAGAGCAATGCTGTGTAGGCAATTCTAAGGGGAAATATGTTTTCTGAGGAGAAGGAGCAGCGATCTTTTCCTCCACCACTTCTGACTAGAATTCTCTACAAGTATCAACAATGAAAAGGATTTCTTTACATTAAAAATAGGAGTGGAGCCACCGTTTTGGACTCAGATAAAAGACTTCAATTAAGACTGGCTTCCAAGGCCTGAGTGGCTCAAGTCCAGTTAATACCATTTCCAACCCCTTCCTATTTATAACCTCACCCCAAAAGGATTAATTTCTTGCTTTCAAAGATTAGTTTTGAAAAAGTTGCTGGGAATAGTGGTACAATGATTTTACTTCCAGCACTCAGCTGAGGCTGTAGGATTGCTGCTATATAGTAAGTTTGAGTTCAGTCACAGCTACATAGTGAGACCCTGTCTCAAAGCAACAACAAAAAATTATTTTGAAGAATTGGTAATGCTTTGTTTGTGACATCGTAAGTGAACCAATGGTTTGTTATTAAGGTCATTTCATGGTCCAAGGCAATTTCTCTTTCAAGCTGGAGATAGGAATGATAGGAATATTGAACAAACATTATAAATAAGTCAAACATTCATCTGTATTTCTTGTTGTGTAGCCCAGAATACACAGGCATTTCAAAATACTGACTTTTGGTGGTCCTGTCAATGTTATCTGCCATTAACGCAAACGGATTTGCAGATAGACATGTAGCGAGGGACAACAGTAGTACTGTGCTTTCCTGAAAGGGTTCCAAGACACCTGAGATGTTGGAAACCGAGACATTTTATGAGGAGTTGGGAAAGTAACTCACAGTTTCTTGAATTGCTGAGAGTATTTGCTAGAGTTGAGGTTACAAGTGCAATTATACTTTTATGCCTACATCCTCCTTATCCACTTATAGTCCTTGTTGATTTGTGAGAAGTAAAGATATAACTTACTGTATGCAGGTTCTATAATAAGTGGAACAAAATGATACATTCTAGAGACATAATAACACTTGTCTTTGATTTCTACTGCTCTAGCAAGGGAACCTAAATTAGTTCTAGGTTTGAGCTTTTGGGGGAAAAAAAGTGTACCTGGGGGATCCTAAACTATCTCCTAGGAGATGTTAATTTAAAAATATACGCAGTGAGAGCCAGGCCTGGTGGTGCACATCTTTAATCCCAGCATTTGAGAGGCAGAGGCAGGTGGATCTCTGTGTGTTCAATGCCAGCCTGGTCTACACAGCGAGTTCCAGGTCAGCTGGTGCTACAGGGAGACAAAAGAGAAAACAAACAAACAAACATGGTGGTCTGGGAATATTGCCCAGTGGTAGAGCACTTGCTTTACATGCATGAGAACCTGGGTTCAGTTCCAAACACCACCACCACCAAAAAAAAAAAAAAAAAGCAAACAGTAAAATTGATGTAACATAAAATTTAAATTAAAACCACTTAAAATATTTTTATTTTTAATTATGTGTAAATGTGTATGCTTGTCTGGGTATGTGCATGTGGGTGCCGGTGACCACAGAGTGTAGAGGGTTTGTATCCCCTAAAGCTGGAGTTACCCATCACTGAACTCAGGCCCTTTGCAAGAGCAGCAGGTGCTCTTAACTGCTAAGCCAGCTCTCTAGCCCCCATCATAACCATCTTTGAGTGCATATAGTTGAGTAACATTAAGCATGCTCACATTGTTGTACACTACAACTACCAGCCAACCATCTCCAACCTGTGCTTGAATGTTGTTAGTTTAGGTTTTGCTGTGCTAAAGATGGACCCTAGGGGCTTACACATACTAAATAAGCTCTCTACCACTGAGCTATACCCTCAACCCTATCTTTAGCGCTTTTTATCATCTTGTGAAAACTGTACCTTGGAACTCTTTAGACAATAGCTTCCCACGATCCTCTCCTTCAGTCTCTGGCCAGCACTACTGTGCTTTCTATCTCTATGAATTTGACTATCCAGGTGCCTCATGTAAGTGGAATCCTACATCCCTTCTTGCTCCTCCTCTCCTCTTCGTCCCCCCCCCCCGCTTCGTTCTCCTTCTTCTTCTTTTGGGTTTTTTGAGATAGTGTCTCCTGGTAGCCCCAGCTGGCCTGGAAACCACTATGTAGACCAGGCTGGCCTTGAACTCACAGAGATCCACTTGCTTCTGCCTCCTGAGTGCTGGGATCAAAGGCATGTGCCACTGCCCCCTGCGCTAGCAAAGTATCTTCAAAGTTCATCTTTTGTGTAGTAGCATGTGCCAGGGTTTCCTTCTTTTTTTTTCAGACAGTGTCTCATGTATCCTAGGCTGGCCTCAAACTTACTATGTAACAGAGGATGGCCTTGAAGTTCTGATCCTCCTGCCTCCACCTCCAGAGTGCTGGAATTATAGCCATGTGCTGCTGCACCTGGTTTTATGTGGTGCTGGGGATTGAACCTAGGGTGTCATGCACGCTAGGCACAAACCCAGGTCACATACTAGACAAGCACTCTACCACTGACTTACATCCCCAGCCGTGTCCTTGCTTTTTAAAGCTGGGTCATAATATTGTATGTATGCATCACATTTTATTTAGCTGCCACTCTTCAAGTCTTTTCCTTTCCTGGTGTCTCATCTGTGGATCACTAGAGGGAGTGGGACATAGTTGGGGAGTGGTAGAGGGTTGGAGGTGAGAAAGTGTGAAAGGTGAGGAAGAGAAGGCAGGTAGGCACAGCCAGTGCCTTAGAGTGAGGCACAGGAGGCCAGGAGAAGAGCAAGGTATCTGAGAATGTTCTACTTGCAGCCATCTTCACGGTTGTCAGTGTCCCTTGGCCCTCAGTTTTAGAACGCTTGGTTTAAGAGATTCAGGTACAGTGTTCTGAATTACAGTGGTATTTCTTTGAAATCTTCACTGACACCAGAAAGGCCTTTAACAACACGAAGTGTTAAGTGAAGCCAATGTGAGCATTTTGATCCAGCCCAGATGACCAGGTATGCAACGGGAATTCCAGCCCCATTTCTTTTCCAATTTGATTGAAATGAGATTTTGTTACAAGTTCTTCATGAACTAAAAAAAATAAAACATTCTTATCCTAGGTAAACAAAGCATAAAACATTCTACAAGTAAAAATATTGATAATTTCAGAACACTAACAAGCTCAACATAAGCATTTTTACATGAATTTCAGAACAAAAGTTGTATTGCTTCATTGGATTTTCACAGTAACACTATAGGGAGGTTAAGGCGGTATTAAGGTTAAGGGTGTTGGCAAACATTTTACATGTGAGGAAGCTAAATTTCAGAAGTGCTATGTAACATATCTAAGGCTACACATATCTGAGAAGGGGCAGTGTTGGAACTGGGAAACCAGATCTTTGGAATTTATTGTTTATGCTCTTTTTTTAAGTTAATTTTTTTGAAGGGGGCATGCCACAGCACACAGAAGTTGGTTCCCTCCTTCTACCATGTGGGTCTTGGGGATGGAACTCAGGTCATCAGGCTTGGTGGTAGGTGCCTTTACCCACTGAGACAACTCAAGGGCGCTTTCTTTAGGTCAAGTGTGTTTAGTCCTGAAAAAGAGACAGAGAGCACTGTGGGTTGTGAGTGACATTAGTAACTTGAAATCTCTGAGTACTGGCTTTGCTCACAGACTTCCAACCCTGAAGTAACAATCCAGCAGTAACATGCCTTGGACCTGAGAAAGTAGGATTTAAACTAAGCTGCCCCCATGACGGCACCCTGACTTCCGTTCTAGAAGCAGAGGTATGCTTTCATTTTGTTGCTTATGGGTTCCCAAAGAAAAGTGTTTTCAGAATTTAAAACTAGTGAAGGCAAAAGTGATCAAGGTTGTGATCAAGGTTCCCCGAGGGGTAGCTGGGTACAGGTTGCCCTGAATGATCAACTGTCTTCAGTCTGGTAAGTCCAAAGCTTACTGCAGCCATTTGCTTCTCTCCCTCTCTTCTCTCTCTCTCTCTCTCTCTCTCTCTCTCTCTCCTCTCTCTTCTCTTTCTGTTCTTTTTCTTCCTTCCTTCCTCTGTCCCTGTCCTCTCCATTTTCCTGTCTTTTCGTATTCCTGTCTACCTCTCACCCTCCCTCTATCTGCCTCTGTCTGCCCATCTGTCTGTCTCTCTCCATGCCTTTCTACATAGCACTTGGAGAATACTAGAGACTTTTTCACGTAACTTCAACTTCTTCCAAGAACCGAAGCTACAACATGTATGCATTTGTTGTTTATGAAACTTTCCAAGTGTACTTAGTTTTCTTGACCAGGCTCTGAGTCCCATGATGGAGGGCTCCCCTGCTGTTCCATGTGGGATCTCTAAGGTAGATCCATAGCCCCCACCACCCTCATCCCTGCTTACTGGCCAGGCTGGTGCACCCACAGCTGCCCCTGGTTTCTTCTCTTTCCTATTTGCTGGCTTTAGTTTGTGAAGAGTTGAGAACAAAAATGGCAACTTTCCTAGAATAAGACAACAAATGAGACTTCTCATCAATAAGACTAACAAATAGCCCAAGTTGGCCTCATGTGAATTAAATGCCTGAAATTTGTATATTAATTTATTGGGCTTTTTTTTTTGTTTTTAAGAGTTAGGTTTGCCTAGGCTGAGCTCCAACTCATGGGCTCAAGTGATCCTCCTGCCTCAGTTGCCAAAAGAGTTGGGATAATGCCATGCCTACCTTTGATTTTTTAAAAACTGCTCTACTGTCTTTTAAAATATATTGTTCTTTTCTATGGCAAAGCATGCGTAAAATAAAATTTACCGTGAATCTTTTAAAAAATATTTGTTATATGCACACACACACACACACACACACACACACATATGAGTGTGGGCCCCGCACTTGCCACTGTGCATGTGTAGGGGAGACGACAATTTCCAGGAGTTGGTTCTCTTTTTCTATCCTGTGGATTCCAGGAAATGAACTCAGGTCATCAGTCTTGGTGACAAGCACCTTGATTTGAGCCATCTTGCATGCCCAGCCCACTGTGAATCATTTTTAAGTGGCACTGGATGCATTCACATGACTGTACAACTGTCACCTCTGCCCATCTCCAACCTTTTTAAAAATCTTATAAAACTGAAGTTCTGTACTCCCTAAACAAGTCCCCATTTCTCCCTCTGACTCCTGGCAAACACTATTCTATTTTCAGTTTCTATAAATTCAGTGACTTTAAGGACTCGGCAGAAGTGGAATCATACAGTACATGACTTCATATGACAGGCTCATTTCATACAATAATATTGCCAATATCCATGCATTCTACCATGTGTCCAAATTTCCTTCCTTCTTAAGGCTGAAGAATATTGCAATGTATAGCACACTTCTTCATCCATTCATTCATCAATGGACACTTGGGCCACTTAAACATTTTGACTATTGTAAACATTACTGCTATGAACACAGGCATGAAAATAACTCCTTGAGTCCAGCTTTGCATTCTTTGGGGCATATTCTGAGTGGGCAATCCCACTCAGAAGTGGGATTGTTGAATCCTATGGCAGTTGTTTCCATAGGAACCATACCATCTTATGTTGCACAAAGGTACCAAGTTTTCCACAACGTCATCAACACTTTCTATCAAAAGCCTATTTGCTAATTTACTGGTTCTTTGTTATCCTATATATAATAAAGAGTACAGTTGTCAGACCTATGGGTTAGTCAAGGTATTTCCAGTATGAAGCAGCAAGTTAGACAGGCAGGTGTCATTTTTCATAGTAATGATTATAAAAGTCCTATTTTAATTTTTTTTGGTGTGGGGGGACCATGTGTATGAATGTATCTGCCAAGGCCAGAAGAGCATGTCAGATCTCCTGGAGCTGGAATTATAGGCAGTTGTGATCTACCCAAGATGGGTGCCTGAGAACCAAACTCTGGTCCTCTGCAAGAGCAGCAAGCAGTCTTAACTGCTAAGCCACTTCTCCAGCCTCCCCCATCATATTTTAAATGTTAAACAGAGGTTATTTAAAAGAAGTCCATAATGAATTCTGTATGTTTATGTTCAAATACAGATCCACGCACATCACCTTTCTATGGATGCACATACTCATATCTTGAAAAACTGATAACATTCCTTTCCCATAGTTGGTAGCCTGGTCTCACTTAACATGGTAAGAGCATCTTCTCATCAAATCTCTAAATGATCTTCATCCCTTTGTATACATGGAAAACTAGTCCCAGAACCTCCCACAGATATCAAAATCTACAGATGCTCAAGTCCCTTACATAAAATGGCCTAATATTTGTGTAGAATTCAACACTATCCCATATACTTAAAACAATCTCTAGATTACTTATCATACTTAATACAATGTAAATGTTGTGCAGTCTGTACATGTTTGGTACAGATGTAATATTTTTGAGGCAGGATCTCACTTTGGCCTGGGACTCACGCTATAGCTCGTACTAGCCCCAAACTCTCAGCAATCCTCCTGCTTCAGTCTCTGAAGCCAGAATTATAGATGTGAGCTACAATGCCTGACTCAGATGCATGGTGGTTTTTTTGTAGGGGGACAGATGAGACAGGGTCTTACATAGCTCAGGCTGATCTTAAACTTTCTATGTAACAAAAGACTTGAATTCTTGATCCTCCTGTTACTACTCTCCAAGTGCTGGGATTACAAGTATGTAGCAACATATCCAGAACACTTAAAAAAATATATCAATCCATGATTGGTTGAATCTATAGATCCAGAGCTATGACGTGGATAGCTGACTGTACCTTTTAACAGCTGTATAGTAAGGATCCTTAAGCATATAAGCATTCCTTATAATCTATATGAGAAATTTGCATGTATTAGAACTTCTTGAGGCTATTATTAAAGTTTTGTTTTTATATTTTATTTATTTTTTATATGAGCACATATGTATATGTATGTATATATGTGATGTGCATGTGTGGATATCAGAGGATGACTTGCAGGAGTTAGTGGTCTCCTACCATATGGGTTCTGGGGATCAAATTCAAGTCATCCAGCCTGGTGGCAAGAGCCTTTATCTGCTGAGCTGTCTTGCCAATCCAAAAGTGAGTTTTTTAAAAAATTAAATCTGTTTTATAGGAACTGTTCTGGGCAAACTCTTTTCCAAGACTGTTGCCCCAATTTTATGGACAATGAAAGGCATTCAGAGAGGGTCTCCCGACTCCTAGTCTGGTGTTTTTTTCTAAATGGCAGGAATATTGGACAATATTCATATAGGAAAGTGATGTGCAAGATGGACAGCCAATTCAATGTCACACTCAACTGTGGGAAGAGGAAGAAAATCCACAATTTGGAAAAACCCCTCTAAAATATATAGAGTCCTAGAAGATTATTAGCAGTTCTGTAATTGCACGAGCAGTCATTGCTTCAGAATGGATTGACAGTTAACAGGAACCCTCATGCTATCTGGCACTGTCAGACCTCTGGGGCTCATGCTTTCATGTGTGTCTTCTGTATAGCAATTAGTAAACCTTGGCAGTATGCTTGTGATTTTCTGAAATGCTTGAGGAGGATCTTGTCCTGCTGCAGTTCTGTGTGTTTTGGGTCTTACAAATGATTTTCTGCTTACTAAATTTGAAATCCAAATTGTGGATTTGGCTCTGATTGTTGTCAGCCAACAAATGCTATAATACTGGAAAGACATTAAGAAGCTATCATAGACTACTTCCATTTCTAACTTACCTAGGATAATCATGCAGAAAAGAAATTCCTGGAATTACAGATCAAAAGTACGATAGATCGAGCTGTGCATGGTGGCTCACACCTTTACTCCCAGTACTTGGGAGGCAGAGGCAGACAGATCTCTGTGAGTTTGGGGTGAGCCTGGTCTCCATAGTGAATCCAGGCCAGCTATGACTACAGGGACCCTGTCTCAAAAAAAGACCCAAAAAAAAAGTACTATAGATCATTTATATTATTGGCAATCATATTTGCCATATCCCACATGGAAAAATGTCTTCATAACATATTTTAACTTGATAGGCTTGAGCATTTTAACTTGATTTTTAGTTGATAAAAATAAATAACAATTTAAGTACTAATTACTACACTGTTTGAATTGACTATATTACTAAATGCAAGATTATTTTCTTAAGTATTATCATTTTCTCCCATTTTCTTTCTCCAAACCATAAAAGAAGGAAAAGCAAGGCACAGAAATATATAGCAAGAATCTGCAGGAAGTTGTGAGGATGCCCTGTTCTTGCTACCTTGTAGACTTAGACGCAAATGGTACAATTCTTCATTATCACATTAACTAACAAAGTTAACCTTTTAAAAGAATTCCATTATTTTCATCTTGTCACTTTATTATGAACATGATGCTGTCCTTCAAAGTGTCTATGATAACCCAGCACAATCTAGTTAGCACCATTGGATCCATCATCCAGTTTTGGAATATGCTCAAATATACCATTTTACTATATTTCTAAATGCAAACACAGAATTTTAAGTACATTAGAACTGGAAATATTATAATCCAGCTATGTATGCGCTCTTAATTTGCAGATACAGAAGTAGAGCTATAGCGAGGGTAAGCGATTTACTTATGACAGATTATTGTTCATTTATTTAGTCATCTGCCCACACAGTCAATCAACCAATGTCACCATGTAGGAGTTGATGTGAGCCATCAACCCCTACAAAATAAGTGAGACATCATTGCTGTGGTTAGGGATTTAAAGTTCAGCAAGGAAAAGCAGTTAAACCCCACAGCCAAACTGCTACCATGGCCTATGATGTGGACCCTACTAACAGTGTGGACTAAATGCTAGAGAGACAATAGCTGTCAATTCTATTCAATGAGGCTTGGAAGGCTTCAAAGAAAAGAACTTTTGATCTGGGTGTTAAAGAATGTGAATTTTATCATGTAGAAAAAAAGCAACGGGCAATACAGGTAGAACAGACAGTAGAAGCAAAGTCACAAAGCATGTTTAACAGGACGGGGGAACCCTTGTGACAGTCTAGCATGCAAATGTGAAGGACATAGGGGCCGAGCAGACAAGGCTGAGTGCAAAATGGTAGAAAATTGGTCTTTAAAGGTTTGTATGGTTAAATTGGTAGAATTATTTGATTGTCATGCTAAGTGGTTTTTGTTTTGTTTTTCAGAGAAAAGTCGGGCTCTATGGAAAGCTTGTAAGTAGGGCTGGGCGATCTTGGTTTATGCTGGAGGCGAGGTGGAAATTTACATTCTAGACAGAGGATGATGAGAGCCTACAGGTGGAAGAACAGCAATGAAAAGAAACAAGGAGGACACGAGGGTGACACATAATGAACTGATAGGCGAACAGAAAGGTGCCATAATGAGATCCCACTACATGGTAAAAATTAGAAAGATGAACCATTCTAAGTTTGGCAAGGATGTGGAGCATGTAAAATGGGATAAATATGGAAAATAGATGAGCAATTTTCTAAAGCCAAATATATACTTACTATGTGATACAGTATTTAAAAAAAATATTTTCATTGATTCTTTGAGAAGTTCATACAATATATTTTGATCATATTCACCCTTCCCTGATTTACTTTCAGGTCCACCTCCACCTCCCTACCGCCCCTTATTTTATGTCCTCTATTTTTAATATTTTATTTATTATTTTGTATGTATGAGTGTAACGCCTGCATGTGTGTAAGTGCAACTATGTTGTGCAATGCCCACAGAGGTCAGAAGAAGGTGTCGGATCCTCTGGAACTGGAGTTACAGATGGTTGTTAGCCTCCATATGAGTGCTGGGAATTGTACCCAGATCCTCTGCAAGAGCAGTCAATGCTCTTAACCACTGAGCCATCTCTTCAGCACCCTATATTGTTTTTTAAGGCCTATGGAGTCTAACTTGTGTTTCCCAAATAGTCTTGGTTGTATGTAGGTCTATCCCCTGGAGTGTCGTCAACCTAACCAGTATTGCACCCTTCATGAAAATTAACTTCCCCTCTTCCAATAACTGTCAGTTGCCAATAGTTTCTCAGCTTGGGGTAGGGCTTTGTGCTTACCTCCTCCCTCCATACTGGCCTAGGCTTGTGTGGGTCCTGTGCATGCTGTCATAAGCACTGTGGATTCATACATGCAACTGCCTTGTTGTGTCTGGAAAGCACAGTTTCCTTGTATTGACCCCCCACCTCTGCTCATCCCCCACCTCTGCTCTTGCCCCCTCTTCTGCATCACTCCTATTTACCCAAGAAAAATGAAAACAGGTGTCCTTCCATGCTTTTAATATAGTTTGTCCCCTCTGAAATTCATGTTGAAATAGAAGCCCCATATGAGATACTAAGAAAGTAGAAACTCAGGTCTGCAGAAATGAGTCAGTGGTTAAGAGCACTGACTGTTCTTGCAGAGGATCCAGGTTCGGTTCCCAGCATCCACATGGTGGCTTATAACCATCCTTAACTCTAGTTCCAAGGGCTCCAACCCTCTCTTCTGCCCTCCATGGGCACTGCACACATGTGGTGCACTTACATACATGCAGGCAAAACACTGATACACATAATTTCTTTTTTAATTTAAAAATAAAAGTAAGTAGAAACTCAATCTGATTTATTGTATTTAGAGGTGGGACCTTTGAGAGGTGGTTAGGATTAAATAAGGTCATTAGAGTGGGACCTCATGATTGAACACTGCTGACTTTATGAGAGAAACTAGAAGCACCTCCCCCACTTTACTGTCTCTGAGCTCTGTTAGCAAGAATGTTCTTACCAGATGTGAACTCTCAGCCTTGGATCTCCAGAACTCTAATCCAAAATCTTTCTTTAAAATATATACTGACTCCTGGCCATGGTAGCGCATGCCTTAATCCCAGTACTATGGAGGCAGAGGCAGGCAGATCTCTGTGAGTTCAAAGGCAGCCTGGTCCACACAGTGAGTTCCAGGCTAGTTAGAGCTACATATTGAGACCCTGTCTCAAAAAAGAAAAAAAAAAGATATTTATGTACAGTCTGTGGTTTTATGCTATTAGCAACATAGACTGAGACTTGTTTACACAAAGATGAGAATGTTTGCATCAACTTCATCCATAATAGTTAACCAAATGTCCAATACCATTTGATCCATGTTTATCCATGAATGTATAACCAGATTTAATCAAATTGTGGTATATCTATACAATATAATACTACTGTGCAATAAAAAAGAACGATCTATGGATGCACATAACAACACGGAAGAATCATAGATACTATGGTGGTTTGAATGACAATGTCCCCTATAGATTCCAAGTATTTGAACACTTGGTCCCAGTTCCCAGGGATGGTCATGGAACTTTTCGAAGGTGTGGCGGTGCTCGAGGAAGCACGTCACTGGGGGCAGGCTTTGAGAATTCTTAAGCTTTGCTGGATTTCCAGTTTTGCTCTGCTTCCTGTGCCTGCCTGAAGACGTGAGTGCTCAGCTTTCTGCTCCAGCCACCTCTGCCGCCATGCCTCCCTGCTATGATGGACTCTACTTTCTTTGGAACTATAAGCCAAATAAACTCTTATTTCTATAAGATACCTTGGTCATGGTGTTTTATCATAGCAACAGAAAAGTAACTAATACAGATAGGCATACACAGAGTGAAAGAAACTGACCCATCGAGCATAGTAGTTCATGCCTGTAAGTAACCCCAAAACTCAGAAGGCAGAAACAAGAGGACGGCCATAAGTTCAAGGCTAACTTGAGTTTTAGGCCACCCTGGGCTACAGAGGGAGACCCTGTCTTAAAAACAAAACAAAAAATAAAAAAAGAAATTCACCAAAACACATATAGTATATCTATAAGCAACTCCAGAAAAGACTAATCATTAGTGACAGAATGCTGACCAGTGGTTTCCTTGAACTGAAAGGTTGACTAGGAAGGCTCACAGAGAAATTTTTTGGGCTGATAAAATATTCTATACCTTGATT
>NW_008359963.1:1286508-1298998 GCF_000622305.1 Nannospalax galili | reverse complement strand
CATGATACATTTCATCAAAAAGGAGTTGGGGCCAACAAGATGGCTTAGCGTATAAACCACTTGCTTTCAAGTTGACAACTTGGGTTCAATACCTGAGATCTACATTGTAGGAGATAACTGACCGTTACAAGCTGTCCTCTGATTTCCACACATGTGCTATGACACACACAAATAAATAAATAAAATTAAAAATTTTAAGTAATTACATTTAGATATGTAATGAAATAAGGAAGAACAAAAAACATGGTAGCTGATGTTATTTTACAGATTTTTTTCTCTCTGGTTCTATTTAATTATGAATTGGTATCTTAAAGCAATCTGAATAGACAGACAAAAACAAATATAGAAAGGATTCTCACTTCACCTAGCCAATCAAGGGGAGATACTTACACAGTGAAATGTAATAGCCAGTACAATACAGAGCCCCAGTTAGCAAAACAATCCAATTTGTTAGCAAAAACAATCCAATTAGGCCTTGTAGTACAGACCAGTAATCCAGGCTTGGTAGGCCAAGGCAGCATAGTCACATGTTCAAGGCTTACCTGGAATACAGAGCGTGTTAATGAACAACTTAGGCAACTTAGCAAGACATTGACTCAAAAAAATTGTATAAAGAAGGAAAGAGGTGGAGGGGGAGAGGAAGGAAGGAAGGAAGGAAGGAAGGAAGGAAGGAAGGAAGGAAGGAAGGAAGGAAGGAAGGAAGGGTTTTAAAAGAAACTCCACCAGCATTGGAAATATTCTTGATATTTGAAAATACCTCTTGATATTTTTAATGCATCTCTGCTCTACATATATAAGCATAACAAAACAATAGAGCTATCTTTAATACTGCTGGTTTAAAACTTTTCTTTATGCCTTTGTGTTGCCATTCCTATTTTCACAAATTTAACTTTATATCCAAGGTTGAGTAAAATATGGAAAAAGGTGGAAAAAGACAATGATGGGGGCTAAAGAAATGGCTCAGTAGTTAAGCGTTCTTGCTGTTCTTGAAAAGTACATTTCCCAGGTCCAGTTCCTAGCACCCACACTGGGCAGCTCACAACCACCTGTAGCTCTGATTCCAAGGGCACCTGCATGCAGATGGTACACAGACAGACATTCAGGCACATACACACATACACACAAAATAAAAATTAAATCTTAAAGGACAATGACATTGTCCAGAACCCATTCCTATGTCATTATTTAAACTTTATCATTTGCCAACTTCTTAAATAAGTGATCCACTGGGAACCAGCAGAACTTGGTAAGGAAGACAGAAGTACTTAGAAGTCTTGTATTTCTCTCTTCAGGGAATAAGCTCCCCATTTTTTTAAAAAACTATCTCTTTCTTCCCTCCATGGATATGATTTTGAAAGAGTTCTCAAGCTAGGTACATGACGCAAGACCAGTGACTTAAAATACCTTAGCCCCCTGGCCAGTGTTAGGCTCAGCCACTGACATGACCCAAGCAAGTCAAGCAGAGCTTTTCTTAGGTTTCCCCCACCCCCAGCTTACTGGGGAAGAGCTCAGACCTTCTCTGGTGGCCAAAGAAGAGGTGAGCCAGAAGCCACTGGCATCTGTGGTTACAGCTTTGTGATGAAGCCAATCTGAGAGAAAGAAGCTGATAAAAAAAAATTTGGAAAAAAAATGAAAGAGTCCTAAGTCCCAAGTCCCATACTTAAGACGCTAGTCACTCCTGCCTCTCCTGAGGTCATCACATCACAAGAAAGAATCCCCTTAGTTCAAGATGGCTTTCTGTCCACTTGAAACTTTTTTTCTAAATGAGTGATTCATATAGGTTTCTTATTGTCTGCCAAACTCACAATACAGTCAACATTTCCAGAACAGCAGAGAATAGTTTGGGGCTCTCCCAGAGAAGAAAATCAAGGGCTCCTCCAGAGGCGAGATTTACATGATGCATCAGCTGCATAGCTGATTCCCAGGACTCCTTGGAGACCACTATACCCCAGGTATCTGTGGTTTCCCTTCCCCCTCATCAGCCTTGATTCTTCCTTCTGACCCATACATCCGTTTCCATTGAGATTGAAGCATTTGGGGCTCTCAGTTCATGTATTATAGCCTTCTTGGACCTTACATAATCCAGCTTTCTCACAGTTACTCCTTTGGACTGCTGCCTAGTACATGTGGTAGCCAAGTTCGGAGCTATTGCTGAGACCTCCAGGAATATCTGCTTCCTTCTCTCTTCCTGTGTCTGATGAACTGGCTTCCCTGAACTCTTCTGAGGAATGACCTCACTGTCTTTTTTAAATGTGAAAAAAATCATGGCTTTGTGTCTGCTCAAGCCTGCCTCCTTAGCCATGACGTACAAGCTGTGGTTTCTCATGGAAAACTTGGCCAAGTGGTTGAAAAAAGTAACAGTTAGCTCTCAAGTGTTCATTCCTAAGGAATTCATTAGGACGGCTAGAGAAAATATCTTTCTGATATTTACCTCTACCACCAACCCAATAGGCTAACAGGGAGGATGTTCCTCCTAGAATCTTGAGTACCTTATGAACCAGCTAAGAGCAGTTTGAAAGATTCAAACAAACCTTTCACAAATATCTTTGGACAACAAAAGGAAACGTCTGTAGAGGAGGAAATGAGAATCCAGACCATTCAGCCCAGTGGACAGCTCTTCTCAGAGGCCTTGTCCTCCTATGATTCTGTTCAACTTCCATTACTGATGGTCTGTCGCCTTCTCAAGAAAAACTCCAAAGTATACCAAGCAAGCAGTTGGGAGAAGTTGTGGTATTCCAAGACTTATGAACTCTATGATGCCATCAGAGCATACACTGATGTGAGATCCTGGAGAAAAGCAAACATCTTGCAGCAGGGGTGAGGGCATCGATCAGACACTTTCCCCTTGGTACAGTAGCCATAGTTATACTCAAAGACTTATGGAAAGTTCTTGAAGAATATTATTGGACAACAAATAACCCCATAACTCTAGTGGCCTTAAAACAGTAATCACGGGATGGGGTGTAGCTCAGTGCAGAATGCCTTAGGATGTGTGAAGTCCTGGGTTTATCCCCAGCAACAACAACAGAACAACAACAAAAAGTTTTTTGGTCTTTTTGAGATAGGGTCTCCCTATAGCTCCAGCTGGCTTGGAAGTCACTATGTAGACCAGTCTGGCCTTGAACTCACAGAGATCTGTCTGCCTCTGCCTTCCGAGTGCTGGGATTAAAGGCTTGTACCACCACGCCTAGCGAGAACAAAAAAAAATTTTTTTCCAAAATGGCTCAACATAATTTATTTTTGTATTTTAAAATGTACAGAGTTCTTTTGAAAGTACTTGCCAGAAAGGGGAAAAAAAGATACTACATACAAGGAGAGGAAGGGAGGCCACCTAGCCAGGAGCACATGACATAGAGAAATATAAAGGCATGTACCACCATGCCCAGCCAGAACAAAAAATGTTTTAAAAACATAATTCCTTATGATTCTCTGGAATAACTGGGCAGTTATTTTGGTCTAGGTCAGCTCAACTGGGGTTGGTCTAGAATGGCCTTATTCACAGTCTGTGGGACTGGGTTGACAGATTGTGGTCCAGAAGCTTGAACAACCCCATTCTCCTCCATGAGGCCTCAAATTACTCAGTAAAGCAGCCCTGGCTTTTTCATGTCATCATCTCAGGTTTCTAAAGAGCAGCAAGAAAGGACAGACTCCAACGCTTACACTCTATGAGATTTTGCTTATGGGGCTAGAGAAATGGCTCAGTGGTTAAGAGCACTGGCTGCTCTTGCAGAAGACCTGGGTTCGGTTCCCAGCACCCACATGGCAGCTAGCAGCCGTCTGTAACTCCAGTTCCAGGGGATCCAATATTTTAAAAAAGATTTTGCTTTCATGGCACTGCTTTTATACCATTGGCCCAAATAAATCACATGGGGAAAGCTCAATATCAGTATAGGAGAGCCAAAGACATGGATACTGGGAGAGGCATCATTGTGACCATTTCTGTAAAAACCTGCTGCAGCTGGGAAGGAGGGAGAGGTAAGGAGAAACAGGAAAAAGGAAAGTGATGCGCTCGTGGTGTGATGCTGTGGTCTCTATTACCCTGGGCTGTTAGCCAGGGAGCAGTCTGTTGGCACAAGCTCAGCTTCCCAGCTCAGGGCATCTGTGGAAGCACCTTGGCTATACTTGGGCCTCCAGAAGCATTACTCTTAGAGGTTTCTGCTTTCTGTTCTTTGTAAACTTGTATCCCTAAGGAGCAAACAGTCCTGTACCCACTCATGCCTCACAGACCCACTTTGTCCTGTTTAGTTGTATCTACTCTCCCCAACTAGAGGCTCTGTATAGTTTTGGATTTGATTGCCCTCAGTCCATTCTTTCATACTGGTTGGTGTCCTCTGGTAATAGAGTTGTCTACCTGATCTCAGAGCCAGTGCAGTACTTGGTCCCGATCAACTATAGAATGTCTTCACTTTGGTTCAATCACCATTGGCTCAATGTGGGCCAGAGTCTTTGCTAGTCAGACTGCCCTGCTTTGGGATCCCTGTGCTGGGAGAGTTTAAAGTTAGAGCTATACACAGTAGAAAGAGTAAGTCGAAACACAGAGAAAGGCAAAGATCAGCAAAGGTAGAAGATGGAGGCGGCATTGTTTGAGCCCCTGGAATTAAGTAGGCTGAAGGGCATACTTGAATACACTTTGACACTAAGCTGCCTCGGGATGGGGTATGAGTTCTGTCATTACATCCAGAATCCTAACAAAAAACTCTCCCTGTACCCCCCCCCATGGGTCAAAGTTGAAAGCTCTTTTTCTTGATGAGGGAAATGTTAATGGTGGAAGGAGCTAGTGTCAGTATCAGGACCTCCTGATACCATTTTGTCTACCCTCCTAGAAGGAGCCCTACCATTAGGAAATCTAAATGCCTTGTATTTTATGAATTGATGCCAAAAAAATAGGACATATCTAGAAACCGAATTACTTGATGCTGATAACTTTTATACATTTATAATCACCAGTAGACCATTTCCATTCTTTCTTCCTGGCTTCCTCCCTCCCTGTTTCAAACAGCTATTTTGGAAGGCACTACTGAGTCACACCTGACATAAACTATGAACTCAGCTAGTGACATCAGCTTTCAAAATTAAACACACTGTCTAGTGCTTGGGATACCAGAGGAACATGAAGAATCACAGGCCAGCTTTCTTAGGAATTGCTTCTTAACTTAATTTGGGCATCATGCAGTAGGAAAAGAATGCCAAGTCAGACTGGATATTAAAAGGAGGCCTGAAGATATAAATAACTCAAATAAAACAAGTCAAGAATCACCATCTCATTAGTAGTAGGAGAGAAAACAAAGTAAAAAACTGGAAGGAAAAGACCAGACTGTGAACTTTTGAAGGGAAATATTGTTTGCAAGTGAGAGACACTGAATAAAATCAAGTGCAATGAGATGCTCAGTGCAGACAACACTACAAAAAGCACACAAAACTGCAACTACTTACAGAAAGCAAATCATGAGCTGTTTCACAGAAATAAAATGGCACCTGAGTTAGATAAGAAAACCCGAAGGGAGATAATGGCTCAGTAGTTAGCAGCACTGGCTGCTCCTGCAGAGGACCTGGGTTTGGTTCCTAGTACCTACAGAGCAGCTAACAACCGTCTGTAACTCCAGTTTCATAGTACCTGTCTTTTTCTGGAAAATGTCATAGAATCAAGCCTTGTATCTTTTTTTCTGGGTGTAGAGATGCACACCTCAGGCAGATTCCTGTGAGGCTGAGGCCAGCTTGGTCTATATAGAGAATTCCAGGCCAGCTAGAACTATAGGGAGATGGGAGATGCTGTTTTGTTTGTTTAAAAAAAAAAAGAAAAAGAAAAGAAAGGAAGGAAAGGAAGCAGGCAGGCCTGAATGGGAAGGTAGGCTCTATTCAGGCTTTTTCCTGAAATATTAGAACCATATTCTTTTGTGATAAACCTTAAATGAGTATTTAAATCCTAAAAGTCTTTCACAGAAATGTAAAGAAAAGAATCCATAAGTTCTTTTCAAAGAGTTTGCTATATCTCATCTTAGAGTAAGACTTGTGTGTTTGCTCTGAAAACAGCCAAAGCTAAGGAGAGCATAGGGTCACTTTGGGGTTATGTGTTCTCTCCCTAGTCTGATATGAAGCAGAAAGTTAATAAAGAACATGTAGACATTTCTCAAAATACCTTTAAAAATGCACATGGGCGCCTGGGGAGATGACACAGCAGTTAAAAACCTGTATTGCCCTTGCAGAGGACCCAAGTTCAGTCGCCCACGAATTGGTTCACAACCGCTTATAACTCCAGCTCCAGGGGGATCTGATGCCTCTGGCCTCCGAGGGTACCTACACTCATGTGTACATATGCATGCACAGATATACATGATTTTTTAAAAAATCTTTTAAATGCACATGGGCTCACAGGTGTATACATAGTGAAACTCGTATTGTATTCATTAAACATAGGCAGGAATTTGAAATACAACAAATGAACAAGGAAAACAACAGTCAACCCACTGGCAGCTTCAGGGGCAGCAGGTATAAGTTCCAGGCTAACCTTGGCTACATACCAAGACACTGACTCAGAAGTCTATCAGCTCTATAAACTACTTCTTGTACACCTGAGATTTCTAAGTTGAAGTTGTGATGAATGAATCAATGAATGTCTGACCACCAGCTACTTCCTAGTTCTAGCATTAAGTTGGGGTCCCCTAATTTGGAGATTCATTGAACTCACTTATTGGGTCCCATGTCACCAAAGGTACAAGCTAGATACTAGGGAGCAAATGTCTATCTAGGAGAGGGTTTGCTTATAGCTTGGGGCATGTAAATTTCATGTACCAGGGAACTTGGAGCTCTCGTTTCTTGTGGAAGGAGTTGCATGATTGAATTTTGCTTCAGTTTTAACTGTGCTAGTTACATTTCTTAAGTGACCTGGAAGCCTTCTTTCTTTTGCACTGCTGAGAATTGAACCCAGGGCCTTGAGCAGACTGAGCTACATGCACCTAGTTTTCTCTCTTCTTCACTCATCCTCTCACTCTCCCTTTCTCTCTCTGCCCCCCTTTTTTTGAGACAGCATCTCCCGTAGCCCAGGCTGGCCTTGAACTTGTTCTGTAGCCGAAGGACTTCCGATCTTCCTGCCTCCACCTCCTAAGTGCTAGGATCACAGGCATGTCACTGGGCCTGAACTTTTTTTTAATCAGAGGAAGTAAGATAAAATAGAGGAGGTCTTCTACTGTGGGTTATGGAACTAGCCTTTCTGGCTTTCTCATTTACTAGTTATATAGTTTTCTCAGCTGTGATGCTTGTCTAGGTCAGGCCTCATTAAAGCAGTATTTGTACAGAGGATAGAAACAAGAGACTGAGAGTCTTCACTTCTGGGCTTTTCTTTTCTTTGGCTTTTCTGTGATAAAACACTGACCAAAACCAACCTAGAAGGAGAGGGCTTATTTCATTTTACACTCCCAAGGCACAGTCCATCTTTGTGGGAGGTCAAACAGGAACTCAAGGAAGGAACCTGGAAGCAGGAACTGAAACACGGACCTGGCTTGCTCTTCTGACCTGTGCACAGCCTGCTTTCTTATACAAGCCAGGACCATCTGCCCAGGGGTGGTACCACCCACCGTGGGCTGGACCCTCCCACATCACTTAACAATCAAAATGCCTCACAGATTAAGTCCATAGACCAGTCTGATAGAAGAAATTCCCTAATTGAGGGTCCCTCTTCCCAGGTGTGTCAAGTCGACATGAGGAACCAACCATGTCACTGGGGAATCAAACCCAGGGCCATGTGCATGCTCACCCTGCAATGGCTTTTTGATTTGCAACTAAGTTCACTTGTGACTACAGTATTCAGCCAGGAAAGCACGTCACCTCTCCATATATAAAATGAGTACAGTATCACTATTTTACTTCATCATGAGATGGTACTAAATATGAATTAAAGGTTATAGCACAGGCTAGCCTTGTCCTGGACCTCACTATGCAATTGCAGATGACCTTGAACTCTTAAGATCCTCTGTCTCTACCCGGAGTACTGAGATAACAGTACAGCACCGCCATATCCAGCTTAAGCATAGACTTTTGATATGAAACCCAAGAAAAATAAATATTGGAAGGTAATGTTCAAACTAGAATTTGGGCAGGTCATCATGGTACCAGCAGTTTTTCAAACAGAAAGAAAACTGGGATTTTAATGAGTTGTGAGCCAACTGAAAGGCAGGATAAAAGCAACAAAAGAGGTGGTGTTAAGCAGTGTGAATTAATTTTAGGCAAATTTGTTCAGGATATACCATAGTTCTGTCATCTTTCTTTGCTGCTGTGATTAGCCAGAAAATAATCTTTATTAACTTTTCTTTTGATCTCCCTTTGAGGAAATACCCCAAGGTCAGATGTCATTGGATTGTGATATCCATGAAAACAGCCTGGCCTTCTATCAGGTTTGATTACAAGAAACAGGAGAAGTCAATTCAATGCAAGAAAGAGCACAACACTTTGTTTTTATTCCAAGCTACTTGTTAGATTTTATGAAATAGGAGATAAGGGCTAAGAATTTTATTAATGACAATATTTATTTTTAACCATTTTCTAAAGCATAACAGTTTGATTATTGCCTAGAAACAGAACCCTCCTGCCACATTCGTTAATGCAGTCATGGCTAAATTTTGTGGAAATAATGTGTTTCACTTTCTAGAATATGACCTCTCCTAATTAACATAAACTCCAATAATGTAACTAACTCCATTTTGGCTAGGCGACTCTTCTGCCAAGTCTAAATATTGTCAAGCTTAGGAAAGAAACTCTGGAAAGGAAGAAGTGAAGTTGACTGAATATATCCTAATGTAGGAGAGAGAAAATGCCAAATGGGAAAAATTCAAATGGCAGAGAGGATAATAGTTTCTTCTAAGGTTTTCTGGTATTATTTTGAAACTGAGATTATATATGGGCAGCTAAAGCTGAAAGATGAGTACTAAAAGCACTTTCAATCCTACTGGAATGTCATGTTCTACATTATTTTTCTCCCATTCTTGAGGAGACAAACTAAAATCACACCATGAACTGCCACAAAAGAAAATACAGTACTGTTGCAAACAAGTTCACTCCAAAGTACCTTTTCATTTCCATCCATCCTAGGTAACTCCAGAATGAGAGAGAGAGAGAGAGAGAGAGAGAGAGAGAGAGAGACTGTGCCTTCAGTCCCTAATACTGACTTTCTGACTGCTGAATAGCATTAGTCACGCATCCTCCTCCTCATGCCCATAAATGGAGGACAAGCCTATACTGATGCTATCTGATGGGTTTAAGCAAGGCTGGTTCTAAGGGAGTCCTGGGAGTCCAACTGACAGCCCTCCTGCAGACAGCCCATCAGCAGCAGAAGCACATTTCCTTTCATTTCCATCTTAGTACACACTGCACAGAGCTGTACAGGCCAATTTGTAATGCTAAGCTGGGGTCAGAAGTTTTGGTGAGGGAAAGTTGAGATCCATACATTTGATATTAAGAAGAAAGTCTGAGGTGGGAATGTAGCTGGTGGTCTAGTGCGCTACACTTAGCATACGCAAGACCCAGGGTTAGATTACACACATGCACGCACGCATGCCCACACACAAGCATATTAGTCTATTTCCTTTTAACAGTATTCTCTGTATCTTAGAGCAGTCATTTATTCACTCATGCATTTATTCATTCATTCCCCTTTCAAATATGGAAGTCCTTACATGATGGGCCAGGTGTTTAGGACAGAATGGTTCAAATGATTTTCAATGAGTTCAATGATTCATTCAAGCCAATTTTTTTTGTTTTTTTCTGAGACAGTCTCCCTGTAGCCCTACTGGTCTGGAGCTCTCTATATGCAGACTAGGCTGGCCTTGATCTCACAGAGATTCACCTGCCTCTGCCTCCTGAGTGCTGAGATTAAAGGTGTGTGCCACCATGCCTAGAGCCAACTTTACTTAAGCAAAGTTTATGAGAAGATAATCAGCTTTAATTCGTTTCCAAGTGGACTCTTATACCATAGAAAGTCAGTATGATATGGGAGGAGGAACAATGGACCAAGAGTTGGAAATCCTGTGTTTGTTTCAGTTCTACCACAAAGACACTGCAAGACTGTGGGCAAATTGCTTAACCTCTCCCGGTCTCACATTCCTCTTCCTAAAAATGAGAGGGTTGGATTTAAGATTCCTCCCATCTCTGAAATTCTTTTAGTCTATATAGTAACACATTCCACAGTTTCTCCTGTGACTAGAATTAGTCTCTGATTTCCTAGCTCGTTTCCTTTGCTCTTTCAATGTTAGACCAAATATGAACAAGAAGTAATAATATTTTGTCATAGCTAACAAATAGCCCTTCCACAAAATGACCTTTGGAGGTCAGGCCACCCATTGGAGGATCTAAATCCAAAGGCAATGGTATGACCAACTTGCGAGCTGGCAAGCTGCCATTCACAAGGATGGAAATGGTTGCAGGCAGCCAACATTCTCAGCTAGTACATTTTTAATAAACACAGAAAACAAGAACGGCATTTTCCTCTTGGATCACTTAATTTGGTGCCCATACCTTTGGAGCATTTTGCTGTTAGGATAAAGATGATGGTGATATATACCTTATTTAGCTCAGGATAGATTAACTTTCACAACTGAGAACTGGATTATGGAGTCATCTGCAAGGAATTTTTATCCTGTTTCTTGTCTCTGGTAGGAGATAGCTCCAGTCATTACAGCAATAATCCGCCCCCTCTTTTGGTCCTTTGTAAGAAGAGTTTTCCTTGAAACATGAGCTCTGTTGTGTTTACTGTATTGGTATGAATGGCATGTGACTTTGTGGTTGAACATTGTCATATTAATACTTTCCCCAGGATGATTCAATATCTATTAATGCTTTTTTCAAGAAAAAAAAAGTCTTCACAGTTAATGTTCTTTAACTTGGAGAATACTTAAGATGCAAGCATTTTAAACTACACTAATTTACACAAATGCACCTTACAGAGGCTATGATTTCTAATCAGGCCTATTGTACTAATAATGCATGGGGCTGTTTGAAATGCACATTTCTGTCTCTTCTAATATGACATCAAGGACATTTGACTGGCAAGGCTGTTTTCTCTTCAGTCCTTGGAGATCCTTGAATAAAATACTCTCTGTGATGGCAAACCTTAATTAGATATGTGGGTGGAAATTAGTGTTCTCGAAGTACACTATGTTTAAGGCAGCGGCACCATGTTTTTTACTACCTGAGGCTACCTGGTCCTGTGCCACAGCTCCAGGTCACTGCTTCTACCAGGACTTCTTCCCAAAAAGCAAATTAAGTCGATGTTGAGCTCTGAAATCAGGAAGCTTTTCACAGTTAAAACAGGTTATACCATTTTTTCACAGACAAGTCAAGCACTGACCAAGGATGTCTATAACATGCTGGCTTTTCATTTGAAAGTGCATTTTCCCAGCTTTCCAAACTGTGACCTGGAGCTCATCTTAGAACACCAAAACTTTTGAATGGATTCCTGCAGTATTGGTAGGTCCTCCATTTTGGATGTAATAGGGAATCCTGTACTGCAGCAGCAGTATGTATGTTATCCTAGTCATCTTCTACACCGCATACACACCTTTCTCCTTAGACAAAAGGGCTGTAATCCGTCCGGTTTAAATTTCTATTAAAGCAGTGCATTTGTGGCTTTTTTGGATACTGAAAACCCCCCACCATTACAAACACTGGCTTCTCAAGATGCACCGCCCCCCCGACGCGCCCCGCGCGCCATTTGATTTTAAAACGTTCACCTCTCTAGTATTGTCTATCTACCTTATCAAGGAGGTGAGCTCCAGACTAGGTGAAAGACAGAAGCTTTAAAATTATGCTCAGTTCCCATGCCTCCCCGCCCCCGGCCGGGATTCCCTAGCAGCTAGTGACGACAGAAAGGGTTCCACGGGCTGCATCTCTCTCCTTCCACTAGGGCTGCACGGGATTCCGCGTGCCTCGGGCCACTGCGTTCCTCCGACATTGATGCGTGGGCTGTGCGTGTGCATGCGTGTGTACATGTATGTAATGTCATCCCCGTGCAGTGCACACCTCGGGTGTCGTGTGTCCCGCCCCCCGCGCGAACTAGCATGACCACATCTTGCGTGTTCGGGACTCCCTTCCACCCCGCCCCTAAGTCCCCCGGGAATCTCGCCACCGCGGGGACGCGCCGTGGGGGAGGAGGCGAGGGATGCAGCCGGGTCCCTCCTTCCCCACCCCCGCTGGCCGGCAGCAGGGGGGGGGACGGGGGGGGGACGCAGGCCGAGGCCAGAGCCCCGAGGTCGAGTCCGAGCGAGCCCCGCCTCTCCGCGAGCTCCTCCCGCAAGCCGCCCCCGGGAGGCTATAGAGGCGTGGGTCGCGGTCCTCTCCGCACCTGGGGAAGGGCAGCGAAGCCAAGGGCAGAGCAGGCGCCGAGCCCCCGACGGCCGCAGGGGGCGCGGGCCGGGTGGGAGGCCACAAAGGGCCGCGCCGTGGCCTCTCCGCCTCGGCCGCCGCCCCTCCGCCGGGGAAGGGGAGGGAAGGGAGAGGGCGACGC
>NW_008359963.1:1285697-1286149 GCF_000622305.1 Nannospalax galili | reverse complement strand
GCCCCGCCAGAGCTGAGGAGAGCCCTCCGCGCTCGGCGTCTCCCGCGTCGGGGAAGCCTCGGCGCCGCCGGCACCATGAGGTGAGGGGCGCGCGGGCGGCCGGCCATTGTGCCGCGGTGCGGAGCGCGGTGCGCGGACCCCGCCAGCCCCGGGCCGCCGCGCGGCTCTCCGGCTATCCCTTTTGTCCCTTTGGGCTTCTCTCCCTCCTGCGTTCCCTGCTCGGCTTTGCTGGATTAGGGGGCGGATGGGGGGGGTCTTCATGCTCCTCAGATGTTCCTCTTCGCGCAAGGTCTCCCTCCCTTGGTCTAATCCCCCCCAGCCTCAGCCAAGCGAACCCCGGAGATGGGGAGGGGCTGGAGCGAAGCGTGCGCGGTGGTCAGAAACAGGTATTTGATGTGGGTCTGTAAAAACCTGCGGACTGCAAAGCTCTCGGGTTTAATTAATTAAAATTT
>NW_008359963.1:1272354-1285561 GCF_000622305.1 Nannospalax galili | reverse complement strand
GGTGGGGGTGGTATTGCGGGGGGGAGAACTGGAAGTTGTCTGGGGTTCGTGAGCCCGGGCGGGGGAGGGTTGGTGTGCAAAGCCCTTGTCCCCGGTTCTGTAGCAGGCTGTGTTGCATTGCAGCAGTAGCTGCTTTTTTTCTCCTTTGAAATCAATAAAACGGTGTGTGTGTGTGTGTCTGTGTGTGTGTGTGTTTTTCAGACCCAAAGGTAAGAGTGTGTGTGTGTGTGTGTGTGTGTGCGTGTGTGTTTCTCAGACAAAAATCAAAGGTAAGAATTGGATATACAGAGGTGAAATAGGTTTGGATTGAAACGGTGGAACATATGGTGTGATAGGTTTCCTTTATGTGCCTCCAGTTGACCGGGATGTGGCGTGTCATTCATTGGACAACCCCCACCCCCACCCCCAAGTCTTCCCCAAGCTTGTTTTGTGTCCATAACCTTCTCTTTTCGGATTGGTGCAAGACTTCATGAGAAATGGGACTTGGTAGACTGAAGGCTGGTCCATTTTGCATTATCATTCTTAAAGGCCTTCCTTTTAGGTTAAATAATTGTGGATAAAGTAAATTACTCCATTTCTGTCTCCTGAAAGAGATAGGCTTACATTACAGTTTGTTTGGATTTGAATCTCCTTTGTGTTAAAGATTAATGGGCAACCGTTGCCAAGACCTTTATAATGTAATACAGTGAGATTTCAGTGATAATGATCCACAAATTTCTTCGCTCTGGCAAGAAAATGTCATGTCATTGGAGTTTTTTTTTCCTCAATTTAAGTTGTTTCCTTTTAAACTTGAGTTTTCATTTTTTTTTTATCAGAGGTGAACACATTACCATTTCGCTTTTAAATCTGTTTTATGTTGTGTTTTCACTTAAGCTTACTATGAGTTATATCATCCCCCCTCCCCGATTTCAAGTTACAGGTCTTTATTTATGACAGCCTTAAATTTTTCCTTAATGCTGTCTTAAATGACTCCTTTTCCTTGGCGATTTCACACAAGCCATTTTCAAATGTTTAAAAAGTAATTATGGCATACAAACCAGAAACCATAATTAATCTTTGTAAAGTATGACTTGGATAACTTCAGTTATATTTTTATATATTTTTTTCAAGCTCCTAGTGTCCTTGAAAATATAGGAACTGTTACAAAATATACTATTGATTTCTGCTTTAGTGACTTAATGCTATTGTGGTCTTACAGAACAGAAGTTAATAGTTTTTTTTCAAACTTCAGCTAAATTTATCCTAACATTAATGCAAAATAATGAAAGCAACATATTTTAGAATAAAATCAATAATCTCTAATTCAAAGATTATGAACAAAATAAAGTTTGGGACACTCAGTAAAATTTAATAGTATATATTGTAGTCAAGCTGTCTCAGGTAAATTATGTCTACACTTAACAGTTCTAGTAAGATGTAACTTTTTTTTTTTTTAAGCTGTTTTGTTACTTCCTTCCTATGTACACTGCTGTTTTTCCAGTAGCATAATGTGGAGCATCCTACCCAGGTCTGAACAGTTTGTTTAAGTAGTCTACAGTAATTCTTTGTAGGCTGATTTTGAATCATTTAAGAGCAGAAAAGAGGATCAGCTTTTCACTTTGAAGGGCTTTGGATTATTTGGTAGGTGGTTTGTGCATCTTGAGTGTGAAGAGTTGCTTAGACAGCTGAGAAAGTGGGGTGGTTGGTTATGAGGTAAAAGAGTCTGCTGGAAGCAAAATTGGGGTATTTTGGTGTTTAAGAAAGTACTTTCCAAAAAAAAAGTACTTTCATAATTGTTTAGTCTCCATGATGCTTTTAAATGCCATAAGGCATAAATGTTAGCCTTTTCATGGAATGCTTTTTAGTTATGTGAAGGATAGTTCTGATGCTTTAAAGGCCATCAGGAAGGAGGAATGTTGGGTAAGCATTTCCATTTAAGTTGGCTAGAACTCTGAAGAAATGACAGTGTTGAGTATTTGTGACACGATTTCCCTGGTGCTTTAATTTTAGGAATAGCAGGCTCATTGTCACATGGTATAATCTATACAGAAGGGAACTGAATGGTATTTTACATTCCTGAAACAGTCATAAGACACTCTACACATGTAAAATGCTGCATATAGGTTAAATTTTGCTTAGAGATGAGCATTAAACAATGAAGAGATCGGTTATGCACACAGGACAGTGGAAGAGTTGAGACAAAAAAGCCCCCAAAACCAAAACAGCTGATACTTGATTCCCATTAAGGTTTTTGGTTCTATTTTTCACTTACGTAGTGTTTCAAAAGTATAAGAAGATGCTTTGTAATGGAAGGAATATGTATGTGTTAATAAAATGATTGCGTCTTTTTAACACTAGTTGATCTCAAAATTTAATCTTTTTTTTTTTTATAGAAAGAGGAGCCTGTCATAGCTAAAATAGCTTGTTGCCTGTAGTCTGATCCCTAAGAGCTCAGAAAATTTTGAATTGGCATTTTTGTGTCCATATTGTATAGTCTAGGCTTCCGCTAGCTACTCAGACTTTCTCATGTAAGAAAAGCATAGTGGGGTTGTGAGGATTTGTCCAAAGCCACTTACTAGCTGGGTAACCTTGAGCTAAGCATGCATAGACATACCTACACACAACACACACAGACATATACACACATAAAATCTGTGTGTGTGTGTGGTGTGTTTATATAGGTGCATATATTTGTTTGCTTTTTTTTTTTTTTTTTGGACAGGGTCCCCTTAGTCCTACCCTGCCTGGAAGTCACTGTGTGGACCAGGCTGGCCTCAGTCTTGCATAGATCCACTGCCTCTGGGCTGGGATTAAAGGCACATGCCACCACACCTGGCATTTGTTTTTTGAGACAAGTTCTTAGGTATTCTAGGCTAGCCTCAGACTGGCTGTGTAACTGAGGGTGCCCTTAATTCTGATCCTCCTGCCTCTACCTCCAGTGCTGGGATACAGATTTATGACATCATGCCCAGTCCTGTGCAGTGTTGGGAATTGAACCCAGGGCTTCCTATGCATTAAGTATTCTGCCAGCTGAATGCATCCCTAGCCCCAGTATACATAGAGGTAATACTGGGATTGAGAATCAAATAGTAAAAGGTGCTTCATGTGCTTCTTTTATTTTGAGGTCCACTTCTATTTTAGACAGTTGTGTAAAACTTTGGGGCAGTTTGCTTTATCTTTGGACCTTATTTAATTCAAGGGCACATAGGTTATATTTTCTTACATACTTCAATGGATAATGGCTAATATGCAGATAAGAGCATTGTACATTTCTGCATTTGATGGGGAAGAATGCCAAGATTCATTAATAATGTGTACTTGGGACATGGGTCCAGAGAGTGGTTCCAGGAATGCTACTTCTCTAAGCAACTGTGATCTAGACCAGCTTTATTCTATAGGTAAGGAAACTGTTCTTTTAACTTTTCTCCATATGTTTAAGTTTAGTCTTTGAAGAATTTCTTGTGATTTTGCTGCCTTCATTTATGGTAAAGATAAATTTAATACACATTTTAGAGTGGTACAGTAAAGAGACAGAATATTCAGCTTATATACACTGACTTGTTAATTGAGTAGATTGGTAAAAGAGATAATCCTATTATTTTACAAGATTGTAATATCAAGTTATATATTCATGAAAGGATATAAATAGTCTGCTCTCATGGGTCTCCATTTATACATGCAGTTGTTGGATGTGTGACTTTTCCACGGATTTTTTTTTTTTATTAGTACGAGCTACATCTTCGTTGTTTTTGAATGTCAGCATTATAGGTATTTATTAAATGAATAACTCTTGACTATGAGTGTGCATACGTAAATAAAATTTACTTCAGTATTCAAGGTTTTAGGTACCTTATTAATTAAATTGGAATAAGCAAAGTAGGCAGCATCATTTATCTAGTAAAAAAAATTACATTTATGGTTTTAATAATTTATCCTTTAATAATTTAATAATAGAAAGGTGTGATCATGTAATTTGCAAACACCCAGTCTTTATTATGAGAGTAAAGAAATATTTAGAAAAAGTAATGTCAATTTTCATGCAGTTGTAGATGAAAACAAGCTCTCATTATCTTTTTTTTTCCTACTCCTTCTTTGAAACTAGTGGGTAGATTTAAGAAGTAAAAGTTAAAGACAGACTCTGAGTTGAAGAGGAACCTTATGGATACCCCTCCAAATAGGAACTTAGGAACTTTGCTTTACAGGAAACATGAAGAGTGAATAATCTTCTTGTGACACCGTCTGAGAAGTCCTTGACTTGTCTTTATTTTTTTGTAGTTCAAATACTATTTCCCAAGTCATACTACTAGTCACACATTCTTCATTTTTATAGTCAAGTGTATCAGTGCAGTACTTGGAAAATACTATATTCATATGTGTTTGACTTTGATGTTCTCTTTTAGAATCTTACATACTAACAGCAACAGTCACCTCTTTGGAGTGTTTGTAACATTCTAGAAGCTATATGGGCACAGCTTTGGTAGGATGTAGTATACAATTTGCAGATATTAAGATTAATAAAATTTCTTAATCAGAAACCATCCCAGCTAACTATAAGATGGATGTAGAATTCATTTCTTACTCCTTAACAAAGCTCAGAAGTACCCAAGCTTCAGATTCAGGTTTGTCCTTCTCTAGAGCCCTCTAGAGGGCATCATATTTGCTTAACTTCATCAGTAAATACTAAGTAGATGGAATAATCTGTGTTTTAGTGTCTAATCAAAGAACTCAAATGTATGTTTGTGTGTCTCTGGTTTTGCTTACTTGTACTGGACTACCTGCGTTTTTGTTTCTCAGTGCTTGATTTTCAGTGTGTTGGTCCATTATATTCATGGGGGAAGATGTATGCGTTATTTCAGGCTGCTGGCATGACAAAATACCATAGACTGAGTAGCTTAAATAGGAACTTATTTTCTCACAGCGGAGGTAGAAGTAGGGTCTGGTGAGGACTCTTCCTTGCTTGTGAAAGACTGCCTTCTCATCTTCACCTGGTAGGGGGAGAATGGGCTTGGGAGGGCTGGCTAGAGGTTTTTCTCCCTCCTCCTTCCAAAGCCACCAATCTCATGGGCTTTAGGACTCCATCTGTATAATCTTAGTTAGCCACAGTTAACCTCCTAGGAGTCCTGTCTCCAAATGTAGTCACGTGGTGGGCTAGGAAATCAGCATATAAATGGGAGAACAAAACTGAGTCTGTATAGCAGAACATGTTTCTGTGTTAGTGGGGAAAAAAGTAATCTCTGAATGCTTCCAACATTCATAGATAGGCTTTGTTTTATGTAACTGTAGAAATAATTTACTAAAGAAGATACGTATGTATGGGGTGAGTCAGTCAATACATGTAAGTGACATATTTTTTAGAAATATCTTTATACTAGGAAGCTTCCATTTTAGAATTCTAACATACAACTTTCCCAAAGAACCTTTTTGTTGTGAACAATGTATGTGTATCTAAGAGCTGAGTAAATAATGTGCCATAGAAACAGCATGGTTTAGGGTAAAGAGTATGTAGGCTTTGAAGTCAACTCTGGGTTCAAATTCTGATTTTGACATTTACTAACTGATTTAAAATTTTTTTTTAATTTGAATTTATTCTGTAAAATGGAAATACACTCTGTCTTTCAGAGTTGTTGGGAAAATTAAATAAGATTCAGGCATAACACTTGGCACACAAATAGGCTTGATAAGACTAAATCCCCTATTTCTACGACAGTCTAACATCTCTTAAGTTTATGTTAAGACTTTGAAAAGCCATGTAAAATAATGCAGCTACTTTAGAAGAGTTTGGAAGTTTCTCAGAAATTTAAATTTAGAGTTGTTGTGTGATTCAGTAATTTTTCACTAATAGATACATAAGAAAAATGAAAACATATCTACCTAAAAACTTGTGCACAAATGTTCATGACACCATTATAATAGTCACAAAGTAGAAGCAACCTAAACATCCTTCAGTTGATAAATGAATAATCAAAATGTGGTGTACCCATACAATGAAACAATATTTGACCATCAGAAAAGAGTAAAGTACTGATATATTCTGCTGTGGATGGAAACATGCTAAGAGAAGAAAGCTAGAACCAAAAAGGCCACATTCCAAAATGTGCAGAATAGGTACATCAACATAGAAAATGTTTGAATTCCTGCCAGCAATGAGGGAGGAATGGGAGGTGACTTCTGTTAGGAGTATGTATGTGTTTTCTGATGTGATGAAAATATTCTGAAATTAGTGGTGTTGATGTACATCCTTGTGTGTATATTAAAAGCCACTGGGTTTTACACCTTGAAGAGGTAAATTTTATGGCATATGAGTTATAACTCAGCTCCTCTCAGCCCTTGAATTATTTGTTTAAATTTTTATTTTTTTTTTTTACTAAAATAGGCAATAACAAAAGAGAATCTCATTTTCTATTACTCCTTGATATTTTTATTACTTTGGATTAATAATTGGCATCATGTTTTCTAAAGAAGACAAATTGAAGACAAAACACTGGGCCTTCCTCTCTGGGGAGCCGACTAGGTGAGAGTGCTGAGAGGTGCCTTTGAGAGGCCTCGCAAATGTTAGAGCCTTATCTTCCTGCTAAGTTCATAGTGCTTAGTAGCCTTGTTAAAAATAACAGGCATGTGAGATGGCTCAGTGAGTTACAGTGCCTGTGACCAAGCTTGATAACCTGAGGTTGATCCCTGGGACCCACATGGGGGAAGGACAGAACCAAATCCTGCCTGTTCTCCTCTTGCTTCCACATGTGTACTGTGGCATACCCCCCCTCCAACCTCTACAAAATAAATAAATAAAAGGGCTGGATAGCTGGTGCGGCTGTTAAAGGCTCAGGCTCATAACCCCGCCCCCCCCAAATATATATATATATATATAAAACATTTATTTTTTATTTTATGTGTATGCGTATATTGAGACTTTCAGATCCCCTGGAACTAGAGTTACAGACAGTTGTTAGCTGCCATGTGGGTGCTGGGGTTTGAACCTGGGTCTTCTGTAAGAACAGTGTTCTTAACCGCTGAGCCATCTTTCCAGCCCTAACAAAAATATTTTTAATAACTCGTACTAAGCTAGTGGCACATGCCTTTAATCCCAGCACTTGGGAGGCAGAGGCAGGAAGATCTCCATGAGATCAAGGCCAGTCAGGTCTACATTGTGAGTTCCAAGCCAGCTATGGCTACAGGGAGACTATTTCAAAAGACCAAAAATAAATAAAACAAAAACTTGTTCTAAAGCAGTAAAGAATGATTGGGGGGCTGAAGGGATGGCTAAGTGGTTAAGAGCACTTGACTTCTCTTCCAGAAAACCTGGTTCAGTTTCCGACACTCCACATGGCAGCTAACAGCCATCTTTAACTCTATTTCCAGGGGATCCGATACCCTCTTCTGACTTCCCCAGGTACCAGGCACATGTGATGCTTTAGCATGCAGGCAAAACACTCATACACATAAAAAAAATGACTAAGGCCACCAATAAAACATGATGACACAAATCCATAGAATCTTTAGAAAATTTAGTCTAGGTGGTGTTTTATTTTATTTTTTTTATTTATTATTTTTATTTACGTGTGTGCATGTATTGCTTGCATGTAGGTAAGTGCATCTGTGTTATGCAATGCCCGTGGAAGACAGAAGAGGCTGTCAGATCCCCTGGACCTGGAGTTACAGACAGTGGTTAGCTGCCATGTGGGTACTGGGATTTGAACCCAGGTCTTCTGCAAGAACAGTCAGTGTTCTTAACCGCTTAGCCATCTCTCTAGCCCCTAGGTGGTGTTTTCATAGAGCCTGTTTACTGTAATCTCAGATACCAATGAGAGTTTTATCTTTTGGGAATAAGATAGCTGTGATGACATTTTAAAATGAACTGAGTACTTTTCCAGTGGTAAATGCCTGCTGGAACATCTGATCTTGGTAATATATGATGATGCAAATTCAAAATGACTGCCCTTGACTGTTCTTTAGAAGCTCTCTACTTCCTGTCCCTTTTGGTATCTGTGTCATACTTGTCAGCTTGATGGGGAGAAACTTTATAAAAAGAACTCTAGAACATAAGTAAAATGAATAGCTCTTTAGGTCAAATCTCAAGGGAGTTCAGATTGCTCATTCTACAGTTCAGTGAAGGGATCTTTCTGTGAGGGTTTTATCATTATTAAATATTCAGTTTGTCTTCAATCCTGACCATGTTCCCCCTCCCCCAGTTCTTACTTTGTGTTAGGTTGCTGTTGTAAGCAAAGTTGCAACAATTTAACTTTTCAATATTTCAAAATTTATGAACCTTAAATGTTCATTTAAAAGTTACATTTATTTCTTTATAGTCTTAATAATTGTAGTACTTTTAGAAAGTGAATAAATTACTATTCAAATAAATGGTGATTTTTCTAAATTACTTTTTTCTTCCATTATAAAATTCCATTATAAAATAGTACAGAATTTACACATGCTTTAGGAAGTATATAAAGTGTTAAAAACCCAGCTCCAAACTACGTAGAATTTTGTGTATGTGTGATGTTCTTGTTTGTGTGTATGACTATACATGTGTATGAGTGCCATGGTTACTTTCTATTGCTATGATTAAACACTGACCAAAACCAACTTGGGGAGTAAAGGATGTATTGCATCTTAACACTTTTCAAGGCACAACCCATCTATAAGGGAAGTCAGGCAGAAACTCAGGGCAGGAACCTGGAGACAGGAACTGAACCATTGAGGAGTGCTACTTGCTGGCTTGCTCCCCCTGTCTTGCTCAGCTACTTTTCTTACACAGCCCAGGCCCACCTGCCCAGGCATTGTATGACCCACAGTGGGCAGGGCCCTCCTGCATCAATCAGCAATTTAAAAAATGCCTCATATGTGTATGCATGTATTGCCTGTGTGTAGGTAAGTGCACTCGTGTAGTGCAGTGCCCACAGAGGACAAAAGAGGCTGTCAGATCCCCTGGAACTGGAGTTATGGACATTGTTAGCTGCCATATGGGTGCTGGGATTCGAACCCAGGTCTTTTACAAGAACAACCAGTGTTCTTAACTGCTGAGCCATCTCTCCAGCCCCCACAAAATAGTATTTACTTTTTTTTTTGTTCTTTTAAATATATGTTTTTATTTTATTTTATTTTATTTTATTTTATTTTATTTTATGAGTGCATTGCCTGCATGTGTAATGCTTGTGGAGGTCAGAAAAGGGCGTCAGACCCCTGGAACCGGAGTTACTGACGGTTACCGCCATATGGGTGTTGGGAATCAAACCTGGATTCTCTGCAAGAACAGCCAGTGCTTTTAACCCCTAAACCAACTTTCCAGCCCTCTTTTTTGTTTTTTGTTTTTGAGGTAGGGTCTCATGTAACTCAGGCTGGCCTTGAACTCCCAGTCCATCTGCTTCTACCTCCAAAGTGTTGGAATTAACAGGCAGGTACCACTGTTCTTGACTTTTTTAATCTTTTTTCATATCCAATTGATATTATCCCAGACCCACCTTTATTTCTATGTGTCTTACACTATTCAAATCTGGGCTGCTGTTAAATCATTCGGACAGTTAACGTTAACTCATTTTCACTCTTGACTCTCATTCCCCATTCATCAGTCAGAACTATCTTAAAGCGGAAGCCCGATATTATTCCCCTCTTACAGCCTTCGGTGGCATTTTAGAATAAAACTCAATGATCAGAATTATTAAGATAATTTCGGATTTGATTTTTGTCTTCTTAGGCCAGCGTAGGCCTCTGTGAGTGTGTAATGAGCATTTGAGGGAACAGTAATTGAAACAGAATTGCCAGATTAAAGGAATTACTACTTTTTATATGTGTGGCCAGTTAGTTCATTAGATGGAGTTCCAGTTTCCTCAGATTCTAACCAAATCAGCAGTATCAGCCTTTTTCGCCTTTGCCAGTCTGATAGGAAAAGATGTCACCTCATTGATTCAGTTTGTTTCTTTGGTTACTGGTATGGTTGAGTATCTCTTTATGTGTTTAAGTATCTTAGTTTTGAATGAATATCTGTTCGTGTGCTATTTTCCCAATGAGATTAGTTTTTCTTACAATGATTCATACTTAGGATAGTCTTTTATAGTACATACCCATTTTAACATTTATCTACTAGTGTTTAACAAACCACTTCAAAACCTAGCACACTGTGTATTGGTTAGCTGGCAGCACTTCTGTCTTCCAGGACTGCTGCATTTTTCATTCACTTAGCTGTGTTCTAGCTGGCCTTTCATCTCTGTGGTGTGATAAAACTGACCTAAAGCAACTCATGAGAGGAAAAGACTTATTTTGGCTTACGGGTTCTATAGTTCATCATCTATAGTTCATCATCTAGTGAAGTCAGGACAGGAACTCGAGCAGGAAGTTGAAGCAGAAACCATGGAGAAATACTTCTTGCTGGTTCAACTCAGGCTCATGCTTTGTTAGCTTTCTTTCAGAGTCTGGAACCCCTTCCCAGGAAATGGTGCCACCCACAGCGGATGTTCCTCTTGCATTAGTTAACAATCAAGATAATCCCCTACAGACATGCACACAGGCTTGTCTGATCTAAACAGTTCCTCATTTGAGAGAACTCTAGGCTGTATCAAGTTGACAATTCAAGCTAATGAGGACAGCTGGTTTCATTGGACTCGCCTGCCTGCCTGCCTCTGCATCCACCAACCCTCATCCCATCTGTGAGGTAGTAATAGCATCTTTTTTGCCATGTGCTTAATTACAGAAGTTTTGAAATCTGTCAAATTAATCAGTAGTCCATCTTTATAGTTTCTGCCTTCGGTGCGTCATGCTTTCTCTAACCTAAAATTATATACATAGTCATCTACATCTTCTGTTACCTTTATGGTTTTGTTTATGTTTAAATTTAAGCCACCTGAAATTAATTTTGGTGTAAATGAAAGGTTAGTATCTATCAAATTTTACTCATTTGTAGCATTTACTTAATAATCCATCCTTTTCTACTGATTGGAAATACCATGCTTGTTGTGTACTGATTTCTGTTTGTGGATTCACTGGTTATCTAATTCTGTATTCTCCATCATTTTGGCTTTGTTCTTCTGTGGTGGGGGGCGGGGCCCGCTGTCTCAGGCATATGAGTTGTGATCCACCACTGCATCCCTCCAGTCTTCTCACTGTTGAATTACTAACTTTATGGTATACTTTAACCACAGTGAAGGAATTGCATTTTATTTTTCAAAATTTGGTAGACTTTTTTATATTTTTAGATTAGTTTGTCAAACCCAGTAAAAACAAGCTAAAGAAAGTTCTTTGCCCCTCAAATCTGTTGGAATTTTAATTAGAATTATGTGAAACTGATAGATTAATGTGATTGGGGAGAGTATTGGCCCTTTTATAATGCCATTTTCTGGTTTCCCCTTCATTTATTCAGGTCTTCTATTTTTTTTTTTAATTTTTTAAAAAATTTAATAACCACATGATTAGAAGAAGCATTTCATTACAGCTTTAACATATTCAGTAATATATTCCAAAGCAAGGATACATCTCTTTCAAAAGTGGCTGTAAATTTTTAGGTTCACAGTTGAATTAATACAATTATACAATATTGAACTCACTATAAACCCCAGGGAAGGTGCTGGTACCAGGAAACTGGAGGCTCTGCAGCCCAGGAAGCAAAGGGAGATGAGGGCGGGACGAGGCCCAGAGGGCTCCTGGGGACCAGGAAGGGTGCTGGCACCAGGATGCCCAGAGGCTATGCAGCCCCTCTATTTCATTTTTAGAAATTACAGCAATGTATTTAAGTTTGAGGTAGCATTTTTGTAAAAGATTTATTTTTATTTTATGTGTATGAGTGTTTGCCTGCATGTATATATGTGCACTACTTGTGTGCTTGACCTCTACACAGACCAGAAGAGGGAGTTGGATCCCCTGGAACTGGTTGTAAGCAACCGTGTGGGTGTTGGGAATCAAACCTGGGTCCTCTGCAAGAGCACAAGTGCTTTTAACTATTGGGCCATCTCTGCAGCCCTCGACTTAGCGTCTTAAAAACTCATTTTCTTTCTTTTTTGAGACAAGTTCTTATTGTGATTCTCAAGGCTGGTCTGAAATTCACTTGTAGCCAGGTTGGCCTCAAACTTGTTATCTTCCTTCTTTAGCCTCTCCAGTGCTGGGATTACAGGCATGAGCCACCATGCCTAACTTACTCTTTTAACCTTCCCCCCGACCCCAAAGACAGCCTCATGTATCCTAGGCTTGCTGTGAAGTGCAGGTTGACCTCAGACTTGAGACCCTCCTACTATAGACTCTAGAGTGCTGGTCCTATAGGCATGAGTTCTCTTTGTTTAATTTTTCTATAAAATGTGTGTACTTGGTGCTGGAGAGATGGCTCAGTGGTTAAGAGCACTGGCTGCTCTTGCAGAGGACCCAGGTTCAGTTCTTAACACCCACATGGTGGCTAGCAACCATCTATAACTCCAGTTCAGGGGATCTGATGTCCTCTTCTGGCTTCTGCCGGCACTACATGGCGCAGGTGCACTTACACAAGACATTTATACACATAAATAATAATAAAAATTTTAAAAAGCTGTGTACTTACATTTTAAGGCACAAATTGTTTAGAAAATTTTTCCTCTGCTAATTAACTTAATATTGGCATTTATATTCCCATTTTCTTGAGTTTTTTTTAAAAAATGTAGTAGCGAACTGTTATGGAATACTTACTGCCTAAAAACTTTACGTATGTGAACTCATTTAATACTCTTCCAGCAGCTAAAAGGTATGAATTATTGTTACCTCACTTTTGTAGAGGAAATGGAGACAGACAGAGTTAAGTGATTTTTTTTTTTTTTCCTTAGGCCATTTAATTGTTGAAATTGTTACCCTTCTGTGTCCAGAGCCCTTGGTTTTAACTAGTAAACACCTGGGTCTCTCTGTAACGGTAACTATTACTGAGCTACAGTTTTGAGTTTGAATATAACTCCTTGTGATTTCATATATGTGTCTTCATATTCTTAAAAAATTGGTACAAGAACAAGGTCATATAAAATGAATTAGCCTAGAACATTTCATAGATAGTGTATAGCAGGGATTGGGAGGAAAGGCTTTATTTGGGTTTAATCTTGAAAAGTGAAACAATTATGAAAACTTTTGTATTATGGTTTCAACTATGTTGTGTTGTTAGAATGTAAGAAGAGTGAATCAAGTGTTGGCTGCTTTAATTTATTTTTGCCTAATTTTCCTGACAAAATTGAAAAGTGTCATGAAATATATTTTTCATGGTATAGTATACTTTTCTAATGTAATAAATTCATTT
>NW_008359963.1:1258276-1271548 GCF_000622305.1 Nannospalax galili | reverse complement strand
ACTTAAGGCTTAATTAATTTCATAAGGGCCTTTTTTTTTTTTCAGATTATTTTCTTTTCTACCTCCTAGTAATCACATCTTTGTTACCTGTTTTCAGTTATTAGCTGATCATATCATTTAAAGTGCTTTTAAACATTAAGAGAATGTGCTGGGTGTGGTGGCGTACTTGAAAGGCTGAGGCAGGAGGATCTCAAGTTCAAGGCCTAGGCTGTATGTGAGCCAGCCATAGCTACATAGTTAGACCCTGTCTATTCAAAACAAACAAACCCAAATAACAATAGAAAACAAACCAATAAAAATGGGAAAGAAAAATAGAAAGAAAACTTACATAATTGGAAGAGGTAGCATGCACTCCACACTGCAGTGCTCCCTGATGTCTGAGGACGCAGGCCTACTTGCCATTTTTGGTGTGTATTCCATCTTTACCTTGGTAGCAAGTAGACCATGAGATTTCCAGGCCTCGCATTCAGACTGGGAAATTCTTGGAGGAAGTAGAGCTGTTTTTTCATCTGTTTCTATGTAAATCTCTTAAGGTATAATTTCCATAAAATCAGCACTTAAATGATAGGTGAGCATACAGCTTAGTGATCATACATAACCATGAAGCTGCCAACTAGGTTGGAATGCAGAACATATTTTTTAAGTCTCCCATGCCCCTCCTAGTCGTATCCTTCTCAGCTTCATTTTTGTTAGTGGCTTTGACGTTGATTGGAAATAGTTTTCATTGTTCTCAGTGACTTCATAAAAGGACTGTGTCTTTGAAAGGTTTAGTTGATTTGCGTTGTGTGGCTTGCAATTGAAATACTTGTGGAGAGATTCACTGGGCAGAGATGAAACTAATGCTGCCTTGGAAGGTATGCTAAAAGGGTGGGGGTGTTTTATAAATGGTTAGTTCTTTAGTGAATATTTTTCTTTTTTCTTTTCTTTTTTTAATATATCATTTATTTTCATTTTATGTGTATGCGCGTATTGTCTGTGTGTAGGTGAGTGCACCCGTGTTGTGCAATGCCTGCGGAGGTCAGAAGAGGTGGTTGGATCCCCTGGAACTGGAGTTATAGACAGCTGTTAGCTGCCATGTGGGTATTGGGATTCGGACCCAGCTCTTCTGCAAGAACAAACAGTGTTCTTAACCACTGAGCCATCTCTCCAGCCCCTTGAATATTTTTCTTTTAGGGTTACTTTTGTTTCCCTTAGCAAATCCTGGGAGTCTTTAACAGTGAACGTTCACATTAAGATCCTTATGTCTGTTTTGTCCTCCTATGTTTTCGCATATATGTTGTTTTGGATTCTGTCATTTATTGTGTTAATTTATTAGCACTATTTAATTTGTCGTCTGTGCAGTAGTCAGAGCTTTATGATTCGGATTTGATAAGTTCAACCTCATCTTTCTAATATTCTATATCTTATGTTACTCTTGGAATTAAGACCAACCTCACTTTATCATGGCATCAGTCCTGCCTGATTCTCTTTGCCCTGTGATTCTAAAGTAGATGAACCCAATAAGATAAATCATCAAGAATGAATGATAAATGAAAATGTGCTTGAATATAACACATTTCTTACACTTAGTTTAGTGGGAGATGATATGCATCAGTTTTCAAGAGCTGTAAAGATGCTTGGTTACCATAAGGATAAGGATCATAATATTTTTTGGTTGGTTTCCTTCAAATGATACCACTACATGATCTTTAAATTGTTGTAGTATTTATGTTTCTTAGTTGTAGCAGATTGCTATTGCTATTTTGTTTTCATTTAAAAAATTTGTATGTGTGCTCCTGGAGCTAGAACCCAAGACTTTGCACATGCTGTGCATGTACTTTACCACTGAGGTATACCCAGAGCCCAATATTTTTAATTGGCAAATCATAGTTACGCTACATTTTTGGAGTGAAGTGGGAGGTTTGCTATGTATAACTTACAATGTGGAATGATTAAATAAAGCCGATTAATATATCTGTCACCTTGCTTGATGTATTTTTGTGGTGATACTTTTGAAACTAACTTTTATTTGAAATATGTGGTACTGTTGACTACAGTCAACTGCTGTCATGCCATTGTTAATTTGTATTGCTTTTAGTAAAGTGTTTTCATCTACTTTAAGGGTATTCCCTTTGAATGCCACCTTTTAACTTTATATTCTTCTAGATATGAAAGTTTTTCTAAGGTTTTCTCATCTTGAGGGCAGGTAGTCAAGTTTATTAGAATAGTGTCTGTGGGGGTTAGCAAAATGGTTCAGTAGGTAAAGGTGTTTGCCGCCAAGCCTGATGACCTGAATTCAATCCCCAGAACCCATATATGTGTGCCATACACAACACGCGTGCACACCCACACAACACACACACACAAATTTAACAACAACATAAAAAGAAAGAATTCTGTCTTTGCAACCTTGGCTATCCCAAACTCAAATTATTTCTCTGTATGTTGGAATTAATAATTAATTGGTCTTATTTTTTAGAGTTACCATAATAAGTTTAAAGGATTTGTATATTTGGATTGTTTTCATACAATTGTGATGGTAAGCCTGAGATTTGTAAGGCAGAAAAGTAGGCTAGAAACACACAAGAGTTGGGTGTTGAGGGCTGGGATGCTGCTCAGTGGTAGAACACATATTTAGCATGTGCAAGGCCTGGGCTCAATCCCTCCAAAAAGTAAAGGCGTTGATATTGAATCTTGAATCTGAAATTTGAGACAAGGCTAGTAGATCAGAAAGTCAGGAATCCTGTGTTCGTTGTGTTTTCTGGCTTCTGGTGTTAGCTAGCTTTGACTAAACACTCCTGTTTTCTGCTTCTCTAGTCATGTACCTATCTTTTCTATGCACCTCTACATGAACTTGATAGTTTCTTCCTCTTCTTCCCCCCCCCTTCTGCTTCCACTTAACTCACTTAAAAACATGTGCATTTGACTTTGCTATGTAACCAAGCTAGCCTTGAACTTCTGATTCTTCTGCCTCAGCCTCCCAACTGCTGGGATTACAGGTATCACTCCTGGAAAGATTAAACAATATGGTATGTGTGGCAAGTGTGCATGTGTTGATGCATGTTTGTATATGTGTAGAGACCAGAGCTTGATATTGGACATCTTCCTTGATGGGTCTCCACTTTAAAATATATTGAGGCAGAGTGTCTCAGTTGAACCCAGAGCTCAGATACTCAGCTAACCTGGTTAGCCAGCTTGCTCCAATGGTCTACCTCCAGAGCCCTGGGATCACAGGTGGCTGCCTTGCCATCTAGTATTTATATAGGCTCTCAGTACCTGAACGTAAGTCCTCAACCTTGCTGAGCAAGTGCCTTTACCCTCTTGAGTCCTCTCCCCACCTCCAGAAAGATTAACTTTTTTGATTGGAAAGTGTTCTATAAGATTTTCTCACTGATCTAGAGACCTGATCGCTGAATATCCAGCACCTGCCTGTCAGAATATGAATTCTTGGGCATACAGTGGAACACCATGGGGCTTCCTCACCTGTAGGCAAACACTGGTACAAACCAAATGTTCTAAACAATTACGTATGACAACTTTTAATGTTCCTTACTTAAGTAAAATAAATATTTGATAAGTAATTGCACTGTAGAGCATTGAAAGACAGGCAACTTCATGAGGATCATTTGGTTTAATGGATTAGAATAAGCCATGCAGTTAGTGTTCTGTTATTTTACAGTGGAGGAAACAGAAGCTTAGAATGCTTAGGAGACTTGGATGAAGTCATACAATGATAAATGGCAGCTGAGATTCAAATCAAAGTCCTGTGTTACTCCAGAGGCTTTCTTGTTAAATATATGGCCTCTTAATAAATTTTACCTTTCATTGCTGTTTACTTCTCAAATTTCATTTTTCTTCCTTAAGATTACGTCTAGTGCTGGGGTTTGCATGGAAAATGGTAGGAAATGTGATAGTTCACGTTATATTTTAAAAGCTTTGAATCACAGGTGGTAAAGGAACAAAACTAAAATGAACTAATATGCCATACACTTCCAGTAAGTTACTTCTAATTCCTTAAGCTACCATGTAGGGTACCTTGCCTTGAAGTACGTGGCCAGTAGATGTTAGAACCTGGACTGGAACCCAGCTTTGTCTTACTTCCAAACTTATATACACTTCTTAAAGTCTTTTCTTAAAATGATTTGAACTTTTCTGCTAGGTTAATGACTTGAAACTTGGGTTTTTTTTAGTGCAGTGATTGAATTATTTTAAAAACTGAACTTTGGTTGTATACTAAGCTTTGTATATATTCCATAGATACTAGCCTTCATTAATAATAGATTTCGGGAATATGTACATGCTTTGTGATAATGTATAGAAGTAAATTCAAAGTACTTCTAAATAATTTTCTTTGCCAACACAAGTGAAATAACTTCATGAATTTAATGGGTCTTCTCATTTTTGAAAATATTGGGAAAACTTTTTCCCTGTGTTGAATCTGTTATATGGAAATATTTAAACATTCTCAGAATAGAGAAGCCCCAAACAATTGAAAGTACTTAAAGCTATGACAGGAACAGCTGCAGTTTTTATTTTTTGTTCCCTAGACAAAGTAGAATTTTATTTTAAAAAGTTTTGTGTAATGCTATCAGTTTCCTATATAAGCAATCTGTAGAAATAATTCAAACAAATGCTGAAAGAAAATTTTAAATAGAGTATAGTTCTTTCCTGTGAATTATGTTTTTTAGAAAATAAGCTGAAAGACCCAAACTACTTCTTTAATATGAACACAAAGATCTGTGCATGTGTCCATGTGCACTGTTAACCTGGTATTTGAAAAACAAACTAGAATACCTTACAGATGATGCTTTCAAATGATATATGATCCAAAAATGAGCTTTTGCAAGTTCTTGCTAAATAGAGAAGCAGTGAGCGCAGAGAGAAACATGCAAAGTAAAGGCATCCCAATATGTTGAAGTTTTAAGTAACCTGGAATCCTCGTTTGTAGTTTTAGAAGTATAAAATCATTTATATCATTAGACATGGGATGTTGGTAGAAGTCCATGCAAATTTTTTTTTCTCATACTTTCTCAGCCTTGATGGGGTTAATTGTGGCTTGGCAAATCAAGAAAAGGAGTTCTGTGCTGTTTTCAGACTGCAGAATCTTGTTGCTATGCAACAAACATTGTCAGTTAGCATTGGGTATAGTAAATTGGTATTCTCTGTCCCTTTTCACCACATGCTCATTTTGTAATCTGAGAGAAGTGGTTTGGGGCTATTTTGCAAGGTTTTATTTTTAAAAAAGGCCTTTAGAGAATTTTTTTGTTGCTATTCATAATTGGTTGTATTTAAGGTCCATGAAGTTTTTCTGTATGGAGGACACACACTAAAATGCTTGTGTTCAAGGAGTTTATAGGTTAGAACAGTGTATTTTGGTTTTTGTTGCTACAAGGATAATACCGCCAACTTCCAAAGAGTGTATTTTTGCTTGAGAATTCAAGTTAAATATTTTGAACATCAGAACTTTATCATAGTACACAACATATTTTGAATTTTACTTTTGAAAATTATGAACAAAGAAGTTGATATCAGTATCTTAAAATATTTTTAATTGGTATTTTTTAAATAAGATTCCTAAACTTAATGTACAGTTTCATGTAGATTATAATTTATTTTATGTCAGGAGAAATTACAATGTAATGGCAGGTAGATGATGGATAGTAGCTTTTTAAATATTGTGGTGAAGTACATATAACAGCATTTTCCATTTTAACCACTTTTAAGTGTATAGTTCACTGGCATTAGGTAGATGCTCGTATTTGGTACTGCCATCAGTCACCTGTCTGGTTCCAGAACTGGACAGTATATAACCTTTTGCATGTCATTGAATGTCTTCTAAATCCTTTATATAAATTAAGTCACTTAATCTTCCCAACAGTCTTCTATGGTATGCACTTTATTCTGGATCAGAAGACTGAGTCACTAAGAGGAATATAAAACTAGCAGTTAGCGGAGCCAGCCTTCCAGCACCAGGGACTGGCTCTTGTGCTGTCAACCGCTACACTCTGTTCCAACCACTATGCTCGATTGCCCTCTTTGGGAATTACTTTTTTTTTTCTGTTGGGTGGTAAGAGCAATGATTATTTTTTTTAAAAATTACTTTCTGTAGCTTTTCCAAGGACATTAATGTTTACGACATTTTACTGTTAATTTAGTTTGGCTATAAATCATTGCAATCTTTTAGACTTTTTTTCCCAGATAGTTTTTACATTTTTGTTTTTTTTCAGATGGGGGTCTCATAGCCTAGACTGACCGAGAACTCTTGGTAGCTCAGGCTGGCCTTGAACTCACAGTCCTCCTACTCAGCCTCCCAAGTGTTGAGAATTCTAGTATGATACTGTTCAAAGCCTATAGCCATTTGTCATTGGGTCATCTACTTAGTATTCAAAATTCAGGCTATTTACATTCTTTTATGATGCATTTCCTGCCCAATGACACATCTTTTGGATGCACAGTGGCTGACTTCCTGCTTTGCAACCTCAAACATGTTAATAAGTTGAGTGATGGGGACAAATCAGTGTGGGCTTCACATGGCATTTACCCTAAAAGCTGGGGTAGGTCTGCATCTTGAAGGTACTGGAGGCATTTGAAAGTAGTTCAGTAGCTCTCTTGTTGGGGGATGCTGCCTCGCTGTTTTGAGAGTCACTGCTACTTTAGCTAGAAAGTTATTAGCAACTCTGGAGGCAAGGTGACTTGCCAAAGGTTGTTAAAGAATTTGGAAGCATTAAGTATGGCTAGAAAATTTCTCCCATGAACGTCATGGGAAAACCTTCCTACCAAAAGTTGGTGATAATCGTGGTCTTACCTGATCTTGGCTGACTGTTTAACAACATTCAGTATACTTTGGCCTCCTGGCCTGAATCACTTTAAGTGATTTTTTAAAGCTCTTTTAGTTCTCTCCTTATCTCATTAGCTGCATCTCTTGGTTTTCTTCCCCATAGAACTTCCCTTCTTCTCACTGTTACTCAGCCCCTCGGCTGTTCTTGCAGAGGACTTGAGTTCAGTTCAGTTCCCAGCACCCACATGGTAGCTAACAACTGTCCATAACTCTAGTTCCAGGGGCTCTGATACCCTCTTCTGACTTCCATGGGCATTGCATGACACAGGTGCACTTACATACATACAGGCAATACACTCATACACATAAAAAACAAAAATAATAAAAAAGTATTTTAAAAACTAAACACTTGTCCCTTGACTAAGACAACTATAAGGATATCTTTGGAATGAAAATCCATTTTAAAAATAGCTAGTTGCTCACCTCTTGCACGTGTCTACTTTTACATGCTTCTAGGAATGGATTATGTATGAGAGTAGTAATAAAGGAATTTCTAGTGTTCCACACCAACATTATGTAGTGTAGTGCGTCACTGCCGAGGGCCCAATTCATAGTCTACCAGGCTAGGTGGGCACTTGCTGTTTAGCTTTGCCACTGCATAGAGACCATGTAAGACTGATTTGGGAAAGAATTGACCTTATGACAGTTACCAAAAGTGTCAGCATCCTTGACTATTTCCTGGAAACCTTAATTTTGCCATCTTCATCCCCTGTAAAGTTGGAATGTTGAAAAAAGTAGGCCCTCCTTTCATTGTGGAGGATGTTTCGTCCAGCTTCCCCCAAATTACATACACATTATATTGTGGTTTTTCAAAGATTGGAAAGGGTTATCTCCACTCTTAAGGAGCTTGTGATTTGTTGATTTCACTGAACAAACCTCCAAAAAGTAAGAGATAAACCTACTGGAAGTAGCAGCATTCTGTGCTTGTGAGAAAACAAGGACGAATCAAGTCTCCCAAGTGGCATGGAAAAGTAATAGGCTTGTATTAGAGGCCTGGACTTCCTGAGTGATTAAAGGGAGAAATCAGTCATGGTCAGATTGAAAAATCTATTCAGATGCTAGATCATATCACAGTCTATTTTCAGGTACCTTGGCTTTCACAATCCATTCTTTGGTGGGAGCTTAGCATGCATCTTTCAGTGGAACTTATAATGAGATTTAAGTTCTTAAGCCAGTACTGGGAAGGCCATTTAAATCATTGTGTCCTTGAAGTATGTATCACTCTATGAGGCTAAGAGGTGCAAATTTACTGTTTGGAGAAGAGGTTAAAAACCCTCAGATATTGGCAGTTTTATGTGGTTATATCTGGGTATTTTTGATGTTTGTAGTTTGACAAAACACAAGGGCTACAAAATTGGCCTGATTGACATAATATCTTTAAAACGATTTTTAAAAACATTTGTTCAGGGGAGCGGGGTGTGTGCTTTAAGTGTGTACTGTAGTGTGTGTGTGTGTGTGTGTGTGTGTGTGTGTAAGTCAAAGAACATCTTGTGGGAGTTGATTCTCCATCTACTATGTAGGATCCAGGGATTGAATTTGGGTCCTCAGGCTTGGTGGCAAGTCCCTGTACCAGCTGAGTCTCACTGGGCCTATCTAGAATTTCAAATAGAAGTGCCTGAGATAGGTTTCCCCCCATTTTTTGATGTTGCATCTATTTGCTTCCTTATGTGCTTTGGGAATAAGGATTCTTAGTCCTGAGGTTCTGATGGGTCTTATCTCCAATTGTCATCCTTCCTTACACAATCCCCAAATAAAGACTACAGGGTGGGTGGAGAATGAGTTAAGCAGGGAAGAGGGGGGGTAAGTATTTTACAAACTGGACTTTTAGCATCAACAGTGAACAGGGAAATGGCACAGTACTTTTCACAAAGCAATGGTAAGTGTTACAAAGATCAGTTCTTCATCTCTCTGCATGTGTATACCACGTTGGATATCCAGCGAGTTTATCACTAACCGTAACAATTTGGAAACCCTGTTGGGAGAGATGACATGATGTGAGATGGCTGTCTTGGGTTGAATTGGGTGATTGTAGAGTTTGGGAACTCTCTTCACATCTGTCACTGTGGGCCGAAATGATAGGCCTTCTCTTTTTCCATTGGCCCCACCAAGCTCCTGAGCTAACTTCACGTTCTTCCTTTACCTTCTGGGTAGTGAAGTGTAGTCTAGCAGAGTCCTTTGTAGGTTTTATTTCATCTATTTATTTATTTACTTATTTTGTGGGGTGGGGTTTTTTTTTTGTTTTTTTTGTTTTTTTTTTTTGAGTTAGCGTCTCTATCGCCCCAGCTGGCCTGGAACTCTATGTAGACCAAGTTGGCTTCGATCTCACAGATCCACCTGCCTTCCGCCTCTCTAGTGCTGAGATTAAAGGCGTGTGCCACCATGCTCAGCTGAGATACTACATTTTTTAAAAAGGCAATTTTTTAAAGAGAAGTTAAGAGAAAACTCAGGGCACCTTTTTAATTTTTAAGCTGAACACAAAAACCAAGTTGAAATTTTGATAGTGGTCACTGAGGGCTCCTCTGTATTTAGAGGAAAATGAGAGAATAATGACTGACATTTAATAGACACTAAATATTTGTGGAGTCAGAGGAATCTGTGCACTTGTCTGAGATCAGTGAACTGCTACTAGTGAATGATGAAGCAGAAGTGATAGAGAAACAGGGGTGATGATTCTAATTTCTGTGGTATGCGCTCTTGGAGGAAGAGATGAGGAAAAAGGAATCCCTAATTTGCAAATGAATGATTAAAAGTCCCTGTGGGGCTGGAGAGATGGCTCAGCGGTTAAGAGCACTGACTGCTCTTGCAGAGGACCCAGGTTCAATTCCCTCATGGTGGAAGGGAACCGTCTTTAACTCCAGTTCCAGGGGAATACGAAGCCCTCTTCTGACCTCCGCAGCATTTCACGACACGGGTGCACTCATATGCAGACAATACACTCATACACATAAAGTAAAAATAATAATAAATACAAATTTTTTTAAAAAAAAGTCCCTGTGGCCAGTTTTGCATCCGGATGGCCATTCTTTTTGAGAGAGCTGGGTAAGTCATTCTTAAAAAGAGCTGATATCATTTTATTAAATTTGAGGGACATTGGCCCATGGTTCTCTTTTTCTTTATCCCTAGTTATTGGAAAAGTTGATTGCTAGTAAGGCTGACTGCTTTTAGAGTGTTGTCATTTTCCTCCAGGGGGATGTTTGGATGAGAATGGAGACTACTTTGGCAAGGGCAACAGCTGTTGAACAATCTGTTTGGGGATTAGGTGCAAGTTGGGTCTGTAGTAGAAATCTGCCTTCTGGCTGCTGAAATTACATTCTTTTGCCTCAAGGATAAATGCTTTGCTTCTCACTTCAGTTACATTAACTTAGTTCTGGCTGGTAATGTTTCTAACTGATAACCTTTCTCTGTAAGACATTTTCTTTAAAGAGTATTTGGCAGCTACTGTGAGCAATTAAAAATGTTTCATCCGCTATTTTTAAAGTTCTTTTTCTTGGAATTGAACAGTTAATGGTAGCAGACTGTTTAAATTAAAACTTAATTTTGTGTGTGTGTGTGTGTGTGTGTGTGTGTGTGTGTGTTCTTTGTAATGGTAGAAACATAAGCCTTATGATTGTTTTGTTTAGAGCATCATGTAACATTTAACCATGTTGTGTGTTAGAATGTAATTCTAACTTTTAGAAGTTTTAATTGTAAAATTCACTTAGCTGGATGATTCCTAGACATACTGCTCATTTGAGATTGCATAGATGAATCATACATATGACCAGTTTTAAAAAATTTTTTATTTTTATTTTATGTATATGAGTGTTATGCCTGCTTGTATGTAAGTGTACCTGTGTTGTTCAGTGCCAGCAGAGGACAGAAGAGGGCATCAGGTCCTCTGGGAACTGGAGTTACAGATGGTTGTTAGCCACCGTGTGGGTGCTGGGATTCAAACCTGGATTCTCTGTAAGAGCAGCCAGTGCTCTTAACCATTGAGCCATATCTCCAGCCCCTGACCAGTTGTGATGATATTGTGTTGAGTTTAGAAAAGAGACTACATTAATTGCAGCCTGTTGTCCACTTAGCTTTGTGTGGCTAAAATCCTTTAGGTTGTCTAAGTAAATACCTATTTGAATTCAGTATATATCAAAACCTGCCATGGATGCTTTTAATTTGGCTGTATGCTGACTTTTATGCATCACATAATGTAGCTGGATTCCAAACCAGGATCATAATAATCCCAATCTTTTAGGCTTGACATACAAGCTGTCAGTCTTTTGTGGTGTCTGGATGATATATTATAAGCCTGGAAGGGTGATTAAATGTACAAGGGTTTGAGCACACATTAGCCTGTTTGTTTAGTTTGAAACAGTGTTATTTCTGAATATAATTTAAACTCACTTTTAGAACTGATGTCACAGTGTTCAGTGAACTGGTATATTTCAGAGTTGTAGGGCACCAAATGGAAATGTCATTTTTTTTCTGATCACTGAGCTCAGCTCTGTCTGGCACTAAATAGGGAGTCTTCAAACCTTAATTTAGTAGATGGGTTCAGTTTCCCAGGGACTATAGAAACTTACTGACTGTAAATTTGAATTGTATGTATTAGAGGCTGGAATTATTCCCTCCCAAGACATTTAGATTGAAGTTCTGGTTGATATTCTCAGTTTTGATTTTTGAACTTTTTTTTTTTTTTTTTTGAGACAGGGTCTCCCTATGTAAACCAGACTGGCCTCAATCTCACAGAGATCTGCCTGCCTCTGTCTTCAGAGTTCTGGGATTAAAGGCACACACCACCACTCCTGGCTAAGCATCTTAACCAGCTTTTCTACTCAGAAACGAGATATTTTTCTCTTCAAATGTTTTTTTCTTTCTTTCTTTGTGCTGGGGTTTGAATTAGGGACTTATACATGCTCACTAAGCATATGCTTAGTTATAAGCACATGCTACCCCAGTCTCTTCAATTTTTATCTGTGGATATGATATTTAGTTATAAATAAAGGTTAAATGTCCTAGGCACTGCACAATATGGGTGCACTTACACACATGCAGGTAACATATACTTGTACACATAAAATTAAAAAATAATAAAATATTTTTTAAAAATCGTGCTTGTTACTGAAAATTGACAAACTGAAAAAGTAGAAGGAACAAATTAATTATGGATTTACTGGCTAACTTTACAAGTGTTATTACTGACAAGCACTATTCTACGGCCTGGGAATGTGGAGATAAACATGGCAGGGTCCATGTAAATACTCATGGAACTTCTAGTAGTGAAGAGGGGAGAATGATGTTATTCCCAGTAAGTGCAATAAAGGTAAAATACATGGCAGGGGAAAGGTGAACATTGAAGCAGAGACTACTTGGTTGGGGTGCTTAGGGAAGGCTTTTCATAGGTAGTGTGTGAAGGGATTTTTTCTTTTTGGCTGTTTTTGTTTTTAGCTTTTTAGAGTGATTTTCATGTGTAAGAGAATGAACTTAACTACTAGTATTCTGTAGCTGAACTGGAAGAGAGTAGTAGTTGATGACTGGTAGGTACCATTGGGTATTAAGACTTGAACTTAAGCCTGGCGCTGTGGCAAGTTCCAGCACTTAGAAGACAGAGACAGGTAGATCTCTGTGAGATACAGGCCAGCCTGGTCTACATAATGAGGTCCAGTCTTGTTGTGGCCACAGGAAGACCCTATCTCTAATTCCTTTTGTACTTACTCAGAAAGCTTTAGCTGCCTCTAGTGCAGACTCCAGGGCTAAGGGTTGGGTTGTTTGATATTTGGAGTTTGATGAATGGCTCTTTATGTAGTGATTCAGCTAATCTACTTATCTCACTTCTCACTCCCAGGATTCTTCTCTCTTAGGTGTTCTTCTTGGAACTATCTCCGTAACTCATAGTTTTCTGTTTTCTTCAGTTTATCAAGTTAGTTACCCATTAACCCATCTGCATTTTAGCTTCCAAAATTATACTGATACCTGTAGTTTGCTACCATAGTCCCCTGTTGTTATTTTAGCCTTGTTATTTTAGTACATAGTTTCTGCCTTAAATCTGTTGTTTACTGTTAGAAGAGAACAAGAAAACTGGTAGAGAGAGAGAGGCCTTTTTGAGTCTATGGGCTTGGCCCTTTCAGCTGCATTATTTAGCACCTAGTGTTTGTTATTTTATTAGATTAGGGTGAGTACAGTTTTGTTTTTTGAGGCACTGTGTGTTTTGTTTTATTATATTTTTAGTAGCTCACTGGCCTCAAATTACTGATCCTCCAAGTGCTGGGATTATATTATAGGCAGAGAGCTAGTTTTATAATTGACCACTGTTAACTGAAAGAGTACATATTACTGAATGGACTACATTGTAGACTAGACTCTAGCAATGCTTTTCAATTGATTTATTGAAATGTAATTCTAGTGGATTGAATTCAAGTTTGTTTTCTAATTGGTCTAATATCGAATTAAGAGCATTTGTAAGAATTCTATTTTGGTGT